>NW_028186757.1:3196338-3282941 GCF_003343005.1 Rhea americana | reverse complement strand
AAAAAAAAAAAGGAAAGCAAATAAACCTACCCCTTTTTTAGGGCTTCAAATACTTCAACTTGTATTCCTTCCATGATAATACTGAGCCCACTAGCACGACTGACAGAAATAGGCATAGACACCATGATTGCACATCTTTCTTTCCTTTGAAAGCCAKGCTTGCCTTATGTGCGCAAATAAAGTAGTTTTCTTACGTTCTTGAAAAGGTAGATTATGAACAAAAAGGGAGGAAAATCCACACTAAGAAAAGAAAAGAAATAGAAAACCACAGCAGGCACAAGAAGAAGAAAAATCCTGTAGGATTCAAGACAAGAAGACTTCTAAGTGTTGCATGCATCACTATTAACTTGAAATACTGAAACACCTAGAGGTGTTGGTCAAGAACAGTCAGCTTAGCAGCTACTCCCATCTGAACCCTACTCTCTCCTACCAGCACTTCACTGCTATCTCAAGCGAGCTTCACAAGAATCTGCTTCCTCAGAAAAGGAGAAAAATCATATCATACCTCCTCAGCTTGACTCAGAGGAGTAAGGTGCAAATCACCACACAGGAAAAAGAGGTTAAAAACACAGTCCCAACTGGTCACAGATAAAATCATCTCCTTATTCAGTAAAAGGCTTTCCCAGCTCCTTGAGGATCTCCTCCCTGCTCCTGTTGGCAGATACCCACCCAGACTTCCTCCACCTCTCCAGTGGCTCCCACACAGCTGCAGACCCAGCAGGTGCCTGCTCCACATTGACCAGCCCCAGCGTCCACCCAGGGACAGCATTCACCTGTGTCAGGGCTCACCAGCTCCTCCGAGGCACCTGCGGGCAGTTTCCCCCCCTCACAGGGGAGAAGGCTTAGTAGTTGCACAGCCTCTATTTCTTCCGCCAGTGAAACCGTTGGTGGATTTTTCCCTCTATAAACTTCCTCACCTGCTCGTGGGGACTAAAAAAAACCAGCAGTCTGCCACTGCTAGGAGGCAAGCTGCTGGCAACATACTGAGCCCCATAAAAATCCCCTTCACTGGTCTTCCTCCTTGCACGTGGTCATTAGATTGAGTAAATTCAGCTGTGAGCTCAAGACCTGCTATTGGTTTGTAGAGAAGTGGAAATCACATGCAGGCCAGAAACAAGCAGCTGAACAGATCTGGAGTAAGAGCACTGCTGGGCCTATACGTAAATGTAGACTGATGTCCTTCAAGCAGTTTYAAGCCAGCAACTTACTATGTTTAAACAAATCCTTACTTGTATCTTGTTGTAACCTAACATTAACTCTAACTAACRTTAACGTATATTATCCTGTATTTAAAAAAAATACATATTATTCAGTTACATCAAACCAGAGGCAAACGCTACGCCCTCTGAAACAAAGCGAGAAGTGACATATTTGTCTCACCACAGTTACAGGAACCAGTATTCAAATGGCTGCTTGCTTTTCACCAGCAGCACGGCGGGCAATCCTCTGTCCTGCCAGCTGTGCTACCCAATGTCACCAAGTAACAGCAGGAAATGTGCATCACCATTGCTGCAGTTTTGAAAAGGTCATAGTCTGAACAACCTTTCTCACATTTTAACATTTATTTGAAATATAACTTGCTGAAAATCCCAAAGGCTTGGCTTAGCTTAGCCTTCAGTCAGACAAAGCAGTCTGAGTAGTATTCATTTGCTATTTAAAAAAACAAACTGCTTAGTGTTAGAGGCATTGATCAAATGAAGCAAAACTCTGTTAAATTATTGACTGGAATTTCCCTTTTACTGAGGGCTTAGTTAAAAATCAGTAAAGTTGTTAGGACTTGGCCTCAAGAGCTAAGGTAAAAGCTACAGTCTCAGGCAGGATATTAACTGCTCCATATGTTAACTTCTCACACCAAGAACAGATTTGCCAATTTTTGATTAATACTATATACTTAAAAGCCTATTGTATCTTCCATAGGCATATATGACTTTCACTGAGAYTAAATACACTCATGTACCAAACAAYGTTATAAACAGAAATTTTAACTTATCCTCTGACTAAGTAGATCACCAGATCATTCAACTATACCTGGTACAAATTAGCATAACATAATGCAGCTATTATACAATTCTGATGTATGACTTAAACAAAAATTTTTACATAGTTTGAAGTCCTCCCTGCAGAAGAGAGATGCAACTGTTCTGCTCCCTTCCCCAGAGAGGTCCACTAGAAAAAAGCAGCACAGATATTGAACCATTTAAACCATATGGTTAAAGTGCAGAATCATTACTGTTCAGAGAAGGCTAAGAAAGAAATGTCAAACATTTTCAGTTTTAGCGATTAGAAACATTTGCTCCTAGTAAAGTTTACATTGTCCATGTATTTCAAGTTGGTAGTAAGAAACACAGTGCAAGAGCTTAACTTTTGCTGGCACTTTGTAGCCATTAGGATATCCAGCAAGAAAATGAGGAAGGGGGAAAGAAGCAGAGAAAAAATAAAACCAAACAAGACAATAATAAAATTGCTTAGGTAAAAAAACATAATCTCACAATAACTTGTAAACCATAAATCACTGGAATTTTTGAGATCTAGAAGATTATGAGGACAAATTTTATAGACAGAACTTCTACAGCAATTTGCTGTAATTTGTTGTATTTTTTCTCTGAGAAAAGTACTAAGTCTAATCTATTCCATCTCCTTTCCATCAGCTGTGTGGAACATAAATTCATGAACATAACAGCATAAGAGATATTAAAGTGGGCAAGAGTCTCCAATAAACTTCACAGTCAGAAAGAACAGCAGCAAAACACTGCATACATCATACCTCAGTTTAGAAACTGTGCTCAACTGTCTTTGCATAAGACCCAGAATAGGTAAGACCTTTGCAACACATTACATCTGCATCAGCATCCACAGCCATACATAATTCCAGTTACAAATGCCTGTTGACATCCACAGAAGACTACCAKCAATCACAGAATGTAGATACCTGTTCAAAGCTTCTACACTGAAAATTATTATTCATTTATGGAACCGCTCACTTTACTATAAAAATCTAGTAAAGGTTCTGACACAGCATATAAAGGTAGATGCAAAGGAGACACGAAATTTTGTCCACTAATTCACAATCAGATATTTCTGGTCATTAAGTATTTCCTGTAATAGATGAAGACCAAATACATAAGAAAAAAAAATGCTACATATTGTTCAGCATAGGATATTGTTTCTCAGTCACCCTCTTCCTGTTAAGAACAAAAAAAAAAAATAAATGCAGATCAGACTCGACCTACTATTTTTTGTAACAAAATAATACACTTCTCAAAGACACTTAACTCAGCCCACAAATTTTGACACAAATGGTCTATGTGAATTTGGATTTCAGAAAAAAAGGAAATGAGCAAAATGTGTCATTCCTATGAGCATGACACATCTGAAAAGGATGTTCGAGAGACAGTAAAAAGGAATCTTTAAAATAATGTCTTTGCTAAGAATGGACATGATGAAGCTACATCATCTGCCTCTGGACCTTCTTAGAACAAAAATCCTCATCTCGAATACACTAGAATTTTCACGACTTAATCCTACTTTTCAAAGTTATCTGTAAAGTGATGTGTAGCAAAGTGTGTGTACACTACTTTTCCCAAAGCAGGATCAAGCCTATCAACTCTATATATTTAGTAAAAGTAATCATCTGAAGGAATTACAGTTAACCCAAAGCATCTACAATTATCAGAAAGCATCCTAACAGCTAGACTGTACTAAAATGAGAGAAGGTAAAAAAGATTTGCTCACCCTCCATTTGGAGAGAATACTGCTCCACAAAAAGCAAAAAATACATGAAAAGTTGAAGTATCAAAATTGCTTCATCTTGACATATGACATGAAGACTACATAAGAATATTCCTTTTTGAAAAAATTATAAAAGGAAGTCAACATAAACCGCCTATTTAAAATTAAATCTAAATTTATGTATTCATCTTTATACTCATTATTATAAAGTACCTGTTAAGCAAGAGGGATAAGCCCATTCAAATAAATACACACAAGTGATTTCTTTCACTAACAAAATATAATGCACTAGTGAGATAAGTCAGTCAAGAAATGCAGCTACTAAAAACATATGTTCTGTTTCCACACTGCATTAATGATATTTCTTTGATATATAATTCCTAAAAAACAATAAAGAATATTTTTGCTGTTAAACCACAACTTTTATAAGTCTGGTATTCTTTGTTAGAAATATTTCAGCATAGAAACAATTATTTTTATTCTTTCTGTTCATTAATAAATATGTCAAAGCAAGTTAAAGTCAAAATACAAGAGTCCTATCTCCAACGTAGTGGAAAATCAAGATTTATAAGGAAGTGCTTATATAAGAGAAATCATTTAGCTTTCGACAGAAAGAGCAGTTCCAGTCAGATATTCCAACTAGCATATTTTTTTGTAATAGCTAACATAACTTCTGCTTCAGTGACGAGTTGTCCCTTCTGTAAAAATGGGAAAAAACCTATTTTTTGTTGGGTAATACTAGAAATGGATAAAAGTCATAGAATCATAGAATCAGTAAGGTTGGAAGGGACCTCCAGAGATCATCTAGTCCAACCTCCCTGTTCAGCAGGGTCACCTAGAGCATGGTAGACAGGGTTGCAGCCAGGCAGGCCTTGAATATCTCCAGAGAAGGAGACTCCATCACCTCTCTGGGCAACCCGGTCCAGTGCTCCGTCACTCTCACAGGGAAGAAATTCCCCCTCATGGTCAGGCGGAACTTCCTGTGCTTCAGTTTGTTCCCATTGCCTCTTGTCCCGTCACAGGGGACAACTGAAGAGAGTTTGTCCCCGTCCCCTTGACACCCTCCCTTCAGGTACTTGTACACATTGATAAGATCCCCCCTCAGTCTTCTCTTCCCCAGGCTGAAGAGGCCCAGCTCTCGCAGCCGTTCCTCACAGGGCAGGTGCTCCAGCCCTCTGATCATCTTCGTAGCCCTACGCTGGACTCTCTGCAGTAGCTCCATGTCTCTCTTGTACTGGGGAGCCCAGAACTGGATGCAGTACTTGAGATGAGGCCTCCCCAGGGCTGAGGAGAGGGGCAGGATCACCTCCCTCCACTTGCTGGCAACACTCTTCCCAATGCACCCCAGGAGACCATTGACTTTCTTGCCCACAAGGGCACCTTGCTGGCTCATGGTCAGCTTGTCATCTACCAGCACTCCCAGGTCTTTCTCTGCAGAGCTGCTCTCCAGGTCAGCCCCCAGCTTGTACTGGTGCCTAGGGTTATTTTTCCTTAGGTGCAGGACTCTGCACTTGCCCTTGTTGAACCTCAGGAGGTTCCTCTCCGCCCAGCTCTCCAGCCTGTCCAGGTCTCTCTGAATGGCAGCGCAGCCCTCGGGTGTSTCAGCCACTCCTCCCAGCTTGGTATCATCAACAAACTTGATGAGGAGACACTCTGTCCCCTCATCCAGGTTGTTGATGAAGAAGTTGAACAGGATGGGACCCAGTACTGAGCCCTGGGGGATGCCACTAGCCACAGCCTCCACACCACTGATGACGACCCTCTGAGCTCTGCCTTTCAGCCAGTTCTCAGTCCACCTCACTGTCCACTCGTCTAACCCACACTTCCTGAGCTTATCTAGGAGGATGTTATGGGAGACAGTGTCAAAAGCCTGGCTGAAGTCAAGGTACACAATGTCCACTGCTCTTCCCTCATCTACCCAGCCAAGTCCCTAGTATTGCTACACGTGAATTAAGCTAGGCCTATAGTAATAGACAACCATGAAGCATTTCTGAAATATCAGCTACAGAATTAAATGTACAAAAACATAAAATGCTTATAATAACTGTCTTTGGTAGCCCTTTCTGTTTGTCTGTGCTGATCTTATTTTGAACTTAAGTAATCAGAATCAGACATTCAACATTGTCAACAGCTTGAGATCTTGTAAAACTAACTCTCTTTTTCACCATTTATTGTCTTAGTTCAGAAGTCTAAATACCATCAAACAAAAAAAAATAAACACAGGGAAAAACACTTTCTAGGGAAAAAATCTTCCAAAGTGTTTCTTCCTGGGTAAAATAATTGATAAAACTAAAAATGATTTGTATTTGCAATTGTTTGACATCCTAATTTTTTAAGTTTTACATGTTTTCCCACTGAGTATTCAAGAAGTTAAACATATTTGTGTTGGCTCTCATTACTGAGCTTGCCACTAATGGCCTGACAATAATACTAATGATGTAATATTAAATAAGACTACRGTTAACAGGTACAGTGACTCTCTATATAATCAACACAGTCTGTCTTTGTACTTACTGTATGCAAATCTCAACTTTTATATGCCCATTTATAAAAAAAACAACACAAACAACTAGAAGAAAATAATTGTATATGTAGTGTTATGTATACTATTCAAATTGTATGCAAAGAACAAAGACATGAAATCAGAATATTCACAATAGCGAAATGTTAAGTGCACCATCTGAAGCTGCCGTAATACTATTTTGATTCCTGCAGCTAACACAGAAAGCATACCAAGTGATGATGATTAAACTTGGCAGACTTTCAAGGTTTGAGGTTTGTTTGTTTGTTTGTTTTTCCATAAATGGACTATTTATCATTTTAGTTTAGCATTTGCTTAACTTCAAGATTGTAAGAATGAGACGTCAAACTGTGTTTTGTGTGCCTCAATCAATTTCTGTTTACTGAAGTCAGAGAAATAACACTTTAGACTATAGATCCTGAATTTAATCAGTCATTAACAGATACAGCTCATGAGTGATACTTCCTAGGTCATTATATCTACATTGATATGAAAGTGGAGTAAGTGAGCTATGTTCTTTATTGAATTCATGCATGCTGAATAAAATAAAATATTCATAAACAGCCAAGTTCATATTGAAGTAAAAAAGAAAAAACAACTACCAAAACATGTATTTAGTATATCTAGTGATTTCTCTAATCCTGTGCATATTTGATAATATTATTTCTTAATAAAAGGGAAAAATCTATCTTGACAGTTTCTCAGCATTTAATGGTTTTAACTGTAAAATAATTTGCAATTTTTCATGGTAGTGTCTAACTAAGACCCTTTTTAAGACAAAATATCTCACAAAGAAAAAGAGACGAACAAAGTATTTACTTTTTTCCCCCAGTTCAGTTCAACTCCTATAACCTTACAATTACCAACACGGACACAAACTTCTATTACTTACCTCTCAACACTGCTTCAAGATCATTTTGACTACTTTATGTTTATTTGTTTCATCTCAATTTGTGATAGGGAGGAAAAAGTTTCCCTAGAACTTAGGCTGCTTAGGGGTAACCATCAGCTTGTAAAAACAGTCAGTAAAATGCTTTGAAAATAAAATTGCCACAGCTGCTCTTGAATTTGATGGAATATACAAAAATAGAAAAAAAGAGTGAAGAGGAATAAGAAAGAAAAAGAACAACACTCTAATACAGAAGATCTTAAGTACGTGAATATGGTTTCTAATTTCACTTCCAAGAGATTACTCAAAATATGGCTATAGAAATAGTAAAAATATCTGTTTCTTTCTCTTTATTTGCTGTAGTCAAAACATTTAGGGAAAAAATCTCTCTCTGTTATGATCTCAGCGTGTGTTAATAATGTATATGTCCATCATTATGTGATTTCAATACCAGTTTAGTCGTGATGTTTTTCAGTGGTAAGATTATCCTATTTATACGAGGTACCATTCCATTGTTAATAATTCACACAGAAAAGAGGAAAAAATGAATCCAGAACCCATAACCATTCATACAAATATTTTTTACCTTCCCTAATCTGAAACATTTATCCATCAGAGTTCTGCCACTATGGAACACTTCAGTTTGTGACATTCAAAGGTGGACTTGATTAAGCATTCAGAGATCATAAGGAAAATAATTTGGCTTCAGATTATTCTAAGAAAAGGATGGAGCTAAATAACAGGGGAACTACAAAAGAAAATAAAACACAAGCCTGGTATTGAACTACAGGCTTCACCCTCTTCAGTAACAAAAGCAAAATTCATTTTTCCAATGTAAAGCAATGTAAGGATGTGTGTGTTGCTTTATTGCTTTTTCACAAGAGCCTTATTTTGCACACTTATGATTTTTCCCTGTCCTAACTTTCTTAATATTTTCCCAGAGAATCCAATTTTGCATTAATTCAGTCAGCTGTAAATTCTGGGCCTTGAATAGCCTAAGTTTCTACGCGAGGTGGGAAAAAAAAAATCTTAAGAGACTTGGAGATAGCAATAGAAATTGGTTCTTGAGATTATGAATTTTTGTCAGCAAGATGAATTCCCTCATGCATGGCAGTTGTAAAAAAAAAACAGTGACAAGGAGTGGAATGTGAGGAAACACTATCATTTCTGCTTTCTGTACTCCCCATAGAATCAGAGGAACATCAGAAAATAAAAAGTTATCTAAAGAAACTCTGTGTTTATCAGTCTCTTATTTTGTTGAACTGTTTTAAAACCATCTAATTGAAAATATGCTTTCCTAAAGAACAGTCAATGAAGAAACAAAGAAGAAAAGCTAACTGTTAAAGGCTTGGGAAGAAACAGAAGGTAAATAGAAAGACTATGAACCCCGAGATGAAGTGGAAAACAGTAGAAGATCCACAGCCCAAAGGCCCAGATGATTATAAGTTTTAAATAAAACTGTGAAATGAAAGGAAATCTACCATCTACTACTATAAAATGAAATCTACTCTTAAAAAGATAGTGTTGCTTGCATAAAATACTACATAATTCATCTTATATAAGGCTTCACAAAATCACTTCAAATAGCATTAAAGAAACATATTCTATTTCTAGTGCTGACACAATCCTTCAAAAATAGGTATAACATAATCCAATGCTAAACTGAACAATGAATGATGAAATGCAACTGAACAATATATTTTTTGAATAAGTCAAAAACTACATATAATCTCTGTAACATCATATAACTCTGTATTGTATATATACATATATTAGTGTGTGTATATATATATATATGCATATATGTGTATATTAATATGTATACATATCTAGCTATTTTATAAACTGTGAGTTGCAAGCTATTATACAACTGAATTTAATATAATATTGCTATATACTACTATGTTCTGAGTAAAAAAAATACAGAAATGCATATAATTCTGAAAGAAGGAAAACAACAAAGGAAAGTAAAATTTGAGGTGACGTGGAGCTGCTATTACCAACCAGTTGTGAAAGATTGTATAACATAATTCATGTGGCTTGTGAATAGGAATGCATAAAGAGCAAAGGATACCTGCACTCTCCTCTGTGTTTTAAAGGAAGCGAGGTCTTCTCCTGAAACCTACTATTTTTGATTGCTTTTCCTAATCCTACTATCTTTCTGGAAGTAAAATGAAAATAGAGCAGAATGTAAAGTGTTGAATTTAGTTTGGTTGGTTGGGTTTTGGTTGATTGGTTGGGTGTTCTTTGTTGTTTTTTTTTCCCCCCTCAGAAAAAACTGTTTTCTTGCTATGGCTCTCAGCCGTCTGCAGCGCTTAAAAAATACTATAATGGCTCCTTACAGGGAAATAAGGTATTCCAATCAAGCATTTCCTGTTCTCTTTCCAGAAAAGCTTCTTTTCTTCCTATGACCTTCTTCTTTGTGCCATAGAGAGAGAAACATCCCTCTTCCTCAAACATCCATACAATTCACAAACACATACACCCTTCTGTTAGCTAGCCATAACTTGCTTAATGTGAAATGCTCTGCTAGACAGCTGTGTTGCCTTGTGACTTAGTTTCTCTCTAACARTGTGTCATCAAACGACTTCTTTGGAATACTCAGAGCCTTTTAGAGTACCACAGAATTACAAAAGAAAGGCATGGTCTGTATACACRTATACATAAGAGTTGCACAGAGAAGAGAAACAGAATATATTACAACTTTATAACTAATAGGTGATGATTTTTCCATATTTATTTCTTAGGAAATACATGAAGTAGGACAATGCTTATAACATTATTTAAAGGAAAACTAGCTTGAGAATGAGCTTCTAACRGCGTGTAGACAAGTCAGCTTCTGTTGACAGAGGACAGCAAGCAGCTTCAAGCTTCATAGAAAGCATTACTGTTTCTYGATACAAAACTCTATCATGAAACTGTACATTAATACTGTCAAGTTGCGATCTAAAATATGGTTTCTTTCTTTTTTAARCAGTATATTTTTGAGTAGTCAAAAGTTAAACTATAATGCATCATCCAGGCCAGGTTAACAGCTATCACAGGTGAAGAAGAAAATATCAATCATTAAACAGTGGGTTGCATTTTTTCCTAAAGACCTGGACAAAAACTAAAAGAACATAAAGAGGCCTTCAATAAGTCAGTGGGCAAAGTCTCCCTAAACAGGGATCCGTATCACTGACAAACTGGCATATCTAGAGAGGGAAGTTGCCACTGATCATATACTCCAGTTCAAGAAGAAAAGTCAGTCAGTTGCCAAAATTCCTTCAAATAAATCTCTTCCTTGTGTGAGATACCAGGACTGAGCAAAATGAGGATGTCTCAGCTCCTACATATCTACCTGCTGCAGGCCCAGCCCATGCTGTGTTTACTGAGAGCCTTCAAATTGGGATCAAAAGACCATCCCAATTAAATCATCTTTCTGAAATCAAAATTCAGGGCAGATGGACCCCAATCGACTTGAAGATATATTATCAAAGACACTACAAATAAATCTAGTATTTCTGTCATAATTTAAATGACATAAAATCTTTTCAAATTTTGGAGCAAGCAGTCCTGAGGTCCAGCACTTTGTGCTTTAATATAAAATATTTCTACATCTGTAATCTAAGAAAATTAGAACAAAATTTAATGGGTTTTATCATTAAAAAATCCCCACATAGTAACCTCTAGAGTTTTCTTGTACATAGTAGGCCTGCTCCTCATTATAAAGGGTTTTTTTAAAGTAGTATTTGACATATTGTGATAGAATATTATTTAAAATAAAAGAGAAGAAATACCACATTTCATCAATTTTTRTTCTTCATGCAAACTCAGTCTCTAAATATTAGTGTCTTTGGATGATGTCTTCAAGAGGGTAACAGGTYAAAAGGTACCAGTATTTAAAGATTAAGAATAAAGTAAAAACATTATTAAATTATCTATCAGGTATTGCTATGAGCCTAGATTTTGCCACCATGTTCCATGATACATGGCAGCTAACTCTATGAAACTTGATGCAAAAAAGGCAAATTTCTATGTGTTTAAATCCTCAATAAAATATGCAACTTCTTAAAGGGAAAAAGAAGTCAAATAACCTATAGAAAAAAGAGAAAAGTAAATCAAAAGGGTAGGAAGAATTTACTATGTTATTTAAAAAAGCTCAAGGACGGCTTTAACATTAAAAGCTAAGTGTTTTATTAGAGAAAGCAGACCTGTCAGGTAAATAACATGTTACTTTGCTGTGGTTGTTCTCACTTCGTGTTTGTTCGRATTCTAAGCAATCTAATCTATATAATATATGGAGAGTAGTTCCACACAACCAAAATTGAACTTGTACTGAAGAGAGATGATGTATTTCAGCAACATGAAAAAATAATCAAAACTCTATATTTCAAAATCAAATCTTCCTGATGGGAGATTCTGATAAAGAACAGTGGAAAAATCATTCAGATCCTTTATGCTCTTGTTATATACTTCCTAAAAGCTAAAGAAAATTAACTAAAATATTAAAGAATATAGAATCCTGGTGAATAAATAAATATAAATACTATTTGCTGCTAGAGAGGACTTTAACTTCAAATTTTCAACCCTTCTCACATGGTTTCCAACATTTGTTAAAATCACAGAATACAGTTAAAGTCATCTCATTTGCTTTATTATTCAATACATTTTAGGGTCATTGAAGAGTTTAAAATGCACACAATAAACCTTTTGATGCTAAAGACACTGAGCATCTTGAATGAAGCTGACTGAAAAACACTGTTCTTACCAGAACTGGTTGCATGTTTTTCAACTACACTGAACTACATTTTATTATAGAATATAAATTCATTGAAAACAAAGTTTTCTGTGGGAAGACATCCAACTGAAAAAAATTTACCGGATAAAGTGGATTCAATTGAGACTAATGAAAACTAGAGAAAGAAATAAATTACTATAACAGATAACAGTATGTTTTTTACTTAAGTTTAAACTTAAGTTTACTGAGGATACAAGAGATTAAAACAGCTCAAATTTAACATACGTGAAAGCAATAGGATTTATTGAGGGTAAGAACCTCTTCAACCCTAAACAAATGACAAAGACATTCTAAGAAGTTTAAATTCACTGTTACTGTGGAATTTTGCTTTTTTGAAACAAGAAGACCATACTTCAATGTAAAATTTGTCCAAGCTTGAGTAGATTTTATATTTTCCACACACAGGGAAAATTTTCCCTATATGTCGCTGAAATAGCACAGTCTCTTCTGTATTGGAAAGCAATTTCTGTTCCTTTCACAGCTTGCTTTCCATTAATACTATTCACATTTATGGTACTCAGTAATAAATATAAAGCTTCTTTATAGAGGGTACACCTAGGGTTAAGCTTTAACTATATAAAAATCTGACAATAAGATGACATAGTACAGGACTGCTATAATCTATTCAGAGTCCTTAAGTCTTCCATCCTTTTGCAGTGAGATAAGTATTCTTTTTAGTGTCATTTCAGAAAAGGAAAATGATGAATACTACTCATTCTGCACTAATACACATGCACATCTTTCTTCTCCTCTGTCACTTCGAATACTGTAGTACAGAATTTTGCCTCATTAGCCCTAAAGTATAGAATCTACCACTTATTTCTTTTCATTTTCTCCTCATGTCTATTACTCCACCTTTAAATAATCACGCCTACTGAATGCCTCCTGCTATTCCTTCCAAGTCAAACTGATAAAAGTGCCAAAAATTCCCCCCTCATCCCCAAGACAATTTTCATGCACATCTGCTAAATTCCAGTTCAAGTAAGAAGAAGGAAGTTTGTATTATTAAAGAAGTTGGAATCTTAATAATTTAGTTCTTCCACAGAATAACGTATCACTGTAACTGTCATTACACAGCAATGCTCCAATAAACATATTAACATCACAGAATAATACTCATGTTTTGTCAATAACGAAGTGCTGTTGTGATAGCACTGTATGCAGCCTGATACTGAATAACTTTCTGTAACATTTATTTAAGATAGCTGAGCTTCATTCAATACAAATCAGTCAGAAGGCAGGTTTAAGCCATTTTAACRCTCCTCCAGATCTCTAAGTACTGGGCACTAGCTCGGTCATTACAGTAAARCAGAGCAGTTCATGCCACTTTTGAAAGAGCAGTGAGCTGTCGGGGTAGACCATGCAGACCTCTGAAGTAGACCTGGAAGCCAGGGACAGAAGATTTGCACGTAGCTGGCCCCTCATGGGCTACTGATTCATTTGAGTCATGTAGTCTTTGACCACATGATTCAGCCCTGATAAATGGCCTCTGTCCTCTCTTCGCAGAAAGGTGAARTTTATGATCCATTTTGTCCTTTCCATCTCTTATAATGAACTTACACTGATTTCTTATTATGAAAATAACAATCATTTGACAGTGTCCCATAAGAAATRAAGGTTACAAATTGCATGAGCCTAATAAAGCTTGGTTGCTCACAGATTTCTGTCCTTTATCTCCCAGCTCTTCTTTTCCTTGCCCCAAATCTCCTCTTTCACAGGAAACCCTTGTCTGCTGTGCAAACAGTGCTACCAGACCATACACAGGGCACGTGGTGCCTAGACCTGCATGYACAGGCTAATTGGCTTGCCATTACTAACGTGCACAACCTGAGTTCTGCCTGCCTTCCCTCTCTGGGAGATACCAACTAAGTACTCCATTTTATCAAGTTGCTGATTTGAACAAAACTTGTAGAATGTGTTTTGAGACTCCTATTTCACAATTTGACTCAATCTGATCAATGATCTCCAAATTTGTTACGAAGGGACTGATAGACAGAATGTGTGACTGCACAAGCTTCATTTCCTAAGGAAGCCACACTATAAGAGAAGGAAGAGAAAAATATAAAGAATCCTCAGGGAGCTAATCAGCAGCTAACAATGTACTGAACACGAAGGAGCTAATTTACTTTTGGACAGAGCCAACTATTAAAAAAAAGCTATATGAAGTAGAATAACTATCAGGAGCTTTATTAAGGAGATAAATGGTTTCACAAAATTTTAAATGCCAGATGAAATTGATCCTGCAGTTAAGGTCATTGTACTAGACCTAGAAGATCTATCATAAGCAAGCACATTCCTAGGGCTAGCAAGTGGTTTCAGTAYACTCATCAAGTGCAGTCCACATCTTAAGAATGTAAGATGAGCTCATTTTAGCATTGCCAATGGATTTGTTTGGCTATTTCACCACTAGCTGTATTCACTGGTGCATAATTTTGCTTATAATTTCCTCTAACAATTTATCACCTGGAGTGGCCTTTTAATTAGCCCTAAGTTCCATATTAAAAACCCAACTCTTAATTTTTTAAAAAAAGTGTACGGAGCTTTTAACCATGACTCATTACAATTTTAGGCATTTCAGAGCTACAATCATACAGTCATATGCAGTCCTTTTAAAATTCATTTCTATCTGTAACTTGTATTTGAATCATAAATGGTTTCTGTGACCAATATGCATGCCATATGTATTAATACGGAGAGGTTTTAATATATATACCAATTTTCCTCTGAATTTTTTCAGTGGACAGGATGTAAATCTTAAATCTTATCTGCAATAGAAATAAAACTTCATTAGCCTGATGCTATTTAAATCAATATATTTTAAATAWGATTTTGCTAACTACTACATAGGACATCTTGATCGCCTTGAAATATTCAAAATACATCTTGCTTTTATGGAGATGGGGAGAGAGGGACCCAAGTGGTTTGGAGTAACCCATGGGTAATGCAGCCAAACAACATGAACATTTCATATTCTAAACACTTGCATCAAACTTTTGAAGCCTGAAATTGCAGACAGACTGAAATTTTCCCTCAGTATGTAAGGTAGATTACATTTTTAAAGTATCGTTTCTGAAATCAACCACTGAAAAACTGATTATTGTTTAAAGCTCTATTAAAAATGYCATCTATCAGTCTGAAAGCTCCTCTATCTCATCTTCAGTTTTCTCAGAACACCAGTATAAAACTCTCCCAATATTTGAAATTTCTTCCCAAGGTTTGAATCTTTCTCTTTTCTCACCAGTCTCACCATGACCCGATTCAGACGTGTATCTCTGCTCTATAACATAGAAGAATTGACACACTACTAATTTCTAGACCGCAGAAGCAAATCTAGAAACAGCAGGACAGATGAAAGAATATAGGGAGCTTAAAGCTAAAATATTGAGCTTCAGGGAGGTGAAAGAATGGAAGTCCTTCAATGTTTCCTTATTTGTCTTCTTCTCTTTTCTTTGTCCTAGGACCTAGAGAATTTGGTAGCAGCCAGATTTCACGGATGCTGCTTATAGATGTGGGATACTTAAGAAGGCACTGTGTACTCTGAATATCTCATCATTAATACTATGCTACAATAGTATAATTACGGAGAGGAATTAGCACTATTTGTTCCTAACATTAGACATTCTTGCWGCATAGAACATTGTAGCTGCTACTACAAAGACTCGGGGGATTTCAGAAGTCAGGCATTTTCTGGGATAGGCAAAACTGTCTGATGAAAAGTGTCTAAACTAGGAATATCRAACTCATACTAAATATAAACAACTCACCTAAGGAAATCCCAGTACATCTGAGGCAGGCTTCCATTTGCAAGCTTTTTTGGCTTTTACACAAAAAATTGTTCTGCAGTAAGGAGATAACATGAAAATGCAATTTCCTTCTGGGACTTTATCCAATTTAGTTCTGAACATATGTACTTTTTCATGATACAGTTTACCTTGATTTTCACTATGCTTCCTTTAGAAAAAGATTTAGGAAGACAATTCTTCTTTTTAAAAAACAGCATCAATAATGAAAGAACACTACAGTGCACCTATCACAGAATTTTATTTTCTAATGGACAGTGCAGATTACTTTAAGAGAGGTGGAAGGAAAGAGACTGCTAGCCTAGAATAACATAGCATAAAGTCCTTGTCAACTATAAAACGTGGCATAGAAATTTTATTTTCTATTGTAGTGGGTAGTGTGACTGGCTCCCAGAAAAATGGGAATTACTATCATATAAACACATATTTATTAACTAGTGAATTTAAAGATGTTCCTATTTACATAACATCCAGTCCCATTTTAACTTCAAGAAATAATAATATAAAATAAGACTTGGAAAGAAAAGGGGAAAATTATTTTCAGACCTTCATTGTTTTCCATTATTCTGTATAATAGTCAAAAWTCTGATATCTACAGATATTACAGATGTATTTCAGAAGCCACGTGGCCTAGGCTATGGTACACTGTACTTGATCCTAGTGACTGTTATTCTGTTTCTACCATTGTCTCTAAACTTGGGACACATAATTATTTCAACCTCTGTTTTTGTTCTGTTTTTGTTTGTGTAATCTTTTTTTAACTGTAGAAACACACTCAAAATGTACAGGTAACAGTGACAAGAGTTAAGCCAATGAGAGTCTATGTTCTACTGTAGCAATATGCTCCGTATTACCCAATCAAGATATACTACAAGGATCTTTTGAGAAATAATTGTTTTTTTAAATTCTGGTAACTGGTTTCCTAAAGCCAAGAACATAAGGATAAATTATTAGCGATGTTAAGAATCTGCAAACCAGAGAAGGAATACAAACATTCAAAAAACAAACAAACAAACAAAAAAAAGGTGTCTGATTATTAGGTTCTTGACACTGGTTTGCGTCTATGTCCAATCCTTACACGTATTGTATGTTGCAACTGTCAATTGTGTCTTTTTGCTGTCTTAAGTATATAAGTGAACTTTATACACAGGACTGAAACTCTGAAAAAGAGAGGCAGATAGAGACTGTTGTTGCCAGATTATTAATCGAGAAGTTCACAGGGAACATTAGAAACCGAACTGTGATCTATGCGAGTTCCATTAAYTTCCAAATAGAATTCCAATTTTAACCTTAGATGGTTTTGTGAAAACATAAAAATTGCYTCTCTTCTCTATGAAAGAGTGATACAGTCCGGAAGAGAAATATTAAAGTAGATTCTTGCAAGTGAAATGAAAACCAAATAAATAAGAGAACTAATTCAATTTGARGAGTGTGTTTGCCTTTGTAAGCAACTTTGATATAAATAAAATCATCTTGCTGCATATTGACATAAATCTGGAGGGTGGGAGAGGAAAGCAAAGTCTCCTCCAGATTACACACTTGATTCAGTGAGAACATGATCTTGAACAACTGAATTTTTTAATTTCCTCAGATGTACATTGTCTGCCCTTCTCATTTTCCTGCAATGAAATTAGGGATCTGTAAGCAAACTTACAAATAATCAACAAATAGTTCATCCCTTTTCACATTCACAGTCATCTTACACTKTGTATAGACATTTTAACAACAGCACAGTATTTTCTAATGTAATTAGACCTTTCAATCACATCTAGATGAGCCAAGTAAAAGTTTTTATGAATCTAGAGTTATGAATTCWCCCAGATCACAGTTGGATTTTTATTCTTTCTGGTATTTATTTTACTTTTAATTGATAAATGTGTGTCCATATCAGTTTTAGAATCTATGCAGGTTTGTTCACAGTAGTTTGATTTTTATGATTCTTTTCTACTGTCTTTTGGGACAACACTGTGGGGTTTTTTTCTTTGCACAAACTCTGTCCTGCTTTGTCCTGCATTATCTACAGAAACACTGTTTCCTTAAACAGGAAAATACTAAAGAGAATCACTAGCCAGTAGACTTGTCCTAGATAAACAACTGAAAATCCCTCAACGGATTATTGGTTTGCAARCAGTTTAATGGCTCCCTCTGAGACAAAAAGTCTGGAATCCTTTAATGCAAGTCAGGATTACAAATGTAATCTCACAGTACAAAATTCTGCTGACCAAATCAACAGAATATCTGTTACGCACACAAGACTATGACTTGTGATCCACTTGGTATTTATAAACCAGAAGAGGTTTTTGTGTATTTTAGGGAGGGAGTACCATGAAAAAAACTAATAGAAAACACATACAGGAGAATAACACTTAGATTAAAATCCTGAGGACAGTAAAGAAGGACAAGCAAGGTCTATGCAGATACATTATTTTCCAAAAGGTATGTGATTTCTCCATAAAAAAAGTATCTGACCAAGGTGGTGTGTTGCATACATTTACTGTCATTTAGTGGCAAAAAAAGAAATAAATGGTACGTAGACCATAACTTCGGTAGAACTCTGGAAGTATGAACCAGCTACATAAGAGTACTGAGTGGACTAGTGTTAGCATCTGCAGTTTAGGCAACTGGACTCCAGCATCTTTGGTAGGACAACCCATACATACAGGATTATTCAATACGGAGCTATAGGTGGAAGCCTAAAGCTGCACATAGCACCAACAGTGGCCAGATGAGCGTTCAATAGCAGATGTCTGAACACAAAGCACAGGAGCTCCTACCTAGGAAAGGAGCTCATGAAGATCATAAACAGTGGTTGTTCTGCTGCCTGAAAAACTTCTCTAAACTCTTCCATTGCATTTTTTTAAAGACTACGGAATGAATGTCATTAAAACATGAAATATCTACAGCTGCTTCATGAACTTAAGTAAGCAATTTTCAAACATCTTGTGATCAGACCTTGTTAATAAATGTTAATATATAAAATTGAATTAAAATGAATAAAATGTCTGCTAAACATACAGGGTCAAATTCTCTTTCTGGCCCTTATTTCTGGCCTGTAGCATGGCCTGATTTCAGCAGCAAGAGCGGAAAGAGCTGACTCAAATTCATGTCTTTCAAAACCTGGCAGAGCATATTAACTTTTACATGACAAAATGAAAATGGAATCGCCTTTTAAGAAAGTGATTCTTGCCCAAAATTAAGTGACAGAGATGACTCCAAGTAGTTCCGAGTAAGCTACTCAAAGACTAAGATTAAAGACTCATATCTCTTTCCTGATTGTTCCCTTCCGCTGCTGCAGCTGCGCGTTGTACCTGCAGACTTCAAGGAGCTTCTTGCTCAGCACATTTCCTCTTCTCGATTCCATGTGGACAGAYGTACATGTAAGCTCCACTACTCAAAACAAAACTACCTATCTGACTTCACCCATAAAAGAGCATGTTTTATAATACTATTTGGAAAATTTTTACATAAAAGTTTAGAGTTGCCACCTTTGTGACAGCTGTCATCAGGGAACATTCATAGGCTCTGGCTTATATATAGCTTGGCTCTATATAGCCTATATACACATATAAATATGTATATAGCCTGGCTTCCCCTCTCCTTTGATGGTGAAATGTGGTGATTATATTCAATATAGAATTTATCTGTCCCCAAAATATAATTTTGGAATTCAAAAATACATACCATTTTCTTAACTTCAGCATTTTTTCAAACACTTATATTGTTAATGTCAACTGCCTTTTAAACCAACAAAGTTGTAAAAAGGCTTTTAACTTTATATTATGGCATTCAAAACCAAACAGTTGCCTTGATTTGCTGCTCAGATTTGCTGCCAAAAATAGAAGAYTGATGGAAGATAGAAGAAATCTTCCAAAACAAAATACCAAGTATAGTTATGGGTATTTTTCCTTCTCTGTTCTTAGTCCATCTAGATTTATGGTTCACTGTAATATCCCAGAAACAATAATCTCCAGTGATGATTTTAATTAGTTATTTTAAACACAACRCAACAGAAAATGGAAAAGGAATGGAACGGAAAAAGGAATGGAAAGGAACGGAAATGAGTTTTGCTGGCCTTGCACATATCCATAAATCTTTTCATTTCTTATGCAAAAGTTTTCACTGCAATAGGCTAATTTTCTGTGTTCATTTTTCCTTGGCTATTAACATATTAAATTATCACTTTTTATAAAAAAGAAAGAAATCTGTTAAAAAGATAGAAATGTTGCAGGTTTTAGCTCATAGGTTCATCCAAAAATTTTTTATGTGATTTAGATTAGACTAAACTTCACACCATTTTGACTTTTGATGCTATAAAAAATTACAAAGTATTAACAAAAGTACATACTGTGTCTTTGTTGCATTGCATATCGTATAACAAAGCTCTTTGATATGATAGCACATTGAAAAAGCTCAAAGTTCCAGCAGATCTTGAAATTGGCAACTAAAGCATACACTACAAACACATTATCTAAAATATGAAGTCCAAGATTTGACGTATCCTTAAGACATTTTTGTGTGAATTTCCATGTTTAGCACACGGTTCTCTCTCTGTTGGTGATACCTGATAACTGAAATCAAGGTAACACTACTTTTGCAAGCATTAATTATTACTGAAAAAGCAGGAAATATTGTACTACCTAGTAAGCGCAGTTCTCTTGTTAAACTACAAATAACAAATATTGTTTTAGTACCAAGCAATGAGCTTTTATTTTCACATCTTTGAGGAACTTCCTCAGTAAATAMTATTACTATGTGATCATACCAAACCTATAGATTATCTTTGGGAGTAGAACTAAGAATTTTAATGTTTTCCTGTAATCAATATTGGAATGGAGCAGTCTGCTTTAAGTTAATACAATCTAAAATATTACTCTAATTTTAAAATATGCTATTATTTACCAAATGCTATTGTTGTGTGTCATCACTGGAACATGAAGACCTCTGTCCTTGAAGGCTACCGGTCAGCTTTACCACAAGTGAGACTTGACGTGATTAGCAACTTTCCAGATCAAGATCATAATAATCACAAGCATGAGGCATTAGTAGATAATTTCCAAAAAGTCCTTATGCATAGCAAATCATATCTCTATAATTTTAAAGGGGCTTTTCAGGTCAAGTTAAACGCATTCTGTTAGCAAGGTAGGCAACTAGAACTACACACACTTTAAAAATGCATACAGATTAATTGTAGTTATAATCCAACAGCTATTCAGATTATAATTTGGGCTATAACCAAAGACTGTTACTGCACTGTTAAAAAGAGGGCAAATATAATATACTTAGATTTTTCAAATATCTACTTTGTAACATAAAGGTATACAATATTTCTGTGTTTATAAATGAGCAGATAATATATATTCTGCTAGCCCTTGTGGTTGTGTGGTTGAAGGAAAGAATTAGATCAAATCCATATATATTGTACATTTTCTGTTATCTGAATAATGTAAAAACCATAAACTAGTTATCAATTTTTCAGATAACATAAAATGGAATGGTTTATTTTTTCATTATTTGAATTTCATTATTTAGTAGAAGAAAATGAACTACTACATTATTTATCATTTGCTGCTTATTTATTGAGTATAGGGCTAGCCAAACATTTTGGCCCAACATTCAAAAAGTCAATTTGACATTCTTCAATGGATGACATTCTTTCTAGTTCCAGAAGAATGCGATGTCAAAATATAAAAGTGGAAAAAAACGAGCGAGAGACACGTCCCATTCTTTTTCTCAGAAAAATCCTCCAAAAAGTGAAAGAGGAGAAATAATTAAATATTTAGTAGTGAGAAAATAATAAGGAAAATACCACACTGAAGCCAAATCTATGAATCTTCCAAAGCTGAGTGTAAGAATCCTATATATGTAAAATGTTTTCAGTTTTTCCATTCTTCAGGGGTTCAGAGGCTTTCAGTTTCAATTTTCCAGATGACATAACCAGGTTTCAGAAATCCATATGTGAGTATTGGAATTTAAATGAATACAAGAAATATTTCAAGTTCTTGATCGTGTGGGGGAACGTGGGTGGGAAGGCTGGGCAGACTCATAGACTCAATAGGCAAGTGTCCACCTATCAGTCATTTCAGCAAAGGCTTCACTTGGCTCTAACTCATTTAATGGAGCATGGACTTCGGTTTCTGATCCTGAAAGTCCTACCCTATCTCCTGGGGTTCTTCCGAGCAGAAGAACTACTAACACCCGAGGGTACACAGATACTGCAAATACAGATCCTTTTAAATAGCTGGACAAATTATATATATGCTTCATCACTTTGACAAAAACAGATATTAACATGCTAATTCTGCCTCAGAACATTTACAGTGTGATTACTCTCTCAAATTAGAAGACCTACACATACAGGCAGTTTTAAATTTAACAGTATCCTTGCAATTTCTCTGTTGTATTTCATGGCTGAATAACTGTTACTGTTTATTTTTTATTTTAACAAAGAACAACATTTTTAAGCCCTAAACTCTGGCCACTGAGTTCTAACAAAGTTTGCYCCACTGTCTGCTAGCTTAGCAGAAAATTTTCCCATATTTCTCAAATCAGTGTCACAATTTCAAGTTCTAAAACATTCTAGACAGAGTAATGATTATTTTGTTTTTCTGTGGATGACATGACTCTCACATCTCTCTAGATGCAAAGCTCACATGACCAGAGATGAAGACCAAGGGAAAAATCAAGGCACTGCTCACTGGTGTGCAGAGTTTTCTCTCTTACTTTTTATTATTTTATTAGAAGTGTCCAGGTCTCCCCCAAGTGTCTGGAAACAACCAACTTCCCTGGTTGCTCTGTTCGATCTGCTACAGATGCCATCTTAGATGACAGGAGCAAAAACAAATTGCTTGGCTGAAATGCTGTTTAACAGACATTTATTCATTTGAAAAGAAAAAGTTAAAACATGCTCTTTCTATCCGTTGYTGGCAAGTGTCAGGATTTCAGTGGCCTCTAATTTTGTGCTAATCACAGCTCACTCCTCCTACTTCAATACAATCAATGATTGCAGGCAGAAATTATACTATTGGCAAGTGACACACAGTATCATGTGTTAGTCTGCATCATTGGTATTTGGAAAGCAAGAGGATGTTTGTGAACTAAAGCAGGATGAACAGAGCTGCAAACTTTTAAATGACTAATCTTTATCCATTATTGTCCAAATTATAAGAGAGTACTTGTAAATGTATCGCTCTGGAACTTTCATGGATCTTCAAAATAGTTTTTYCCCCCTATTTTACAAAGGCCTGTTGAAAAGGTGTCAAAATGAACAACAGGCAYTTATTCCAAGGGTAGAAAATTCACTTTAGTCAGAAAACTGACTTTCAAATGATGAAATCTGATTTAAGTCCCTGTCTGCAATCAAAATCCTGCACACCTGTACAATCCCACTGCTTAACATTAAGTCAGCTTGGTTTAATGTATGTATGTAGAATTCTGCCCATATAGAACACATTTAGGTCTATAGCCTGCAAAACATGATAGGATGTGGGTTAAAAATTCTCCATTTTCAATCTAGTTTTTATTAAAAGGATATTGAATAGGCAATTATTAGACCATTTAAAAATCAGAAATTTCTGTTGCACTATTATGTGCAGGTAAACTAATGTCTCTCTGTAACCAGTGTGATTCAAGTGCTGTTAGTAAATCAATATGCTAACACAGCATGAACTAGAATAATAGCTTCTGTGCGTCCACTTAACATTCTATGAATAAAAGCGTTCATCCCTATTTTTCTTCAAGTTGTCCTTCCAGTGCCCTAGCGGAAATTAAAGAGCATAAAATTCTAMGTCCGTTTAGTTTGGAATAGCAAAGAATTAATCCTAATAATGAAATAACTCCATACAATGTTGTCTTTGAATCATTAGAGGCTTTGAAGATAGTATCTTGTGAATGCAAACAAGATAATCATACAAGTGCAGATACCAAGTAGCCCTTTTTCCAAACACTGGTGGGCATGCATATTCAACAGAATGCAAATATTGACTTTTCTGATAGCAACTAGATGAGATTGCTAAAGTGTCTGATGGAACACTGTAATCCCRTTGCGGGAAACAGTACTGACCTTCGTGCTCTGTAAGGCTAGCATGTAGCTTACTTGCATTTATGATTCCCCTAACCTTTAAGCAGTTGCCACAGTTGGAAGAATAAAATATCTGGAAAAGGGCAGAAAGCTTGAAAGACGGTAAACAGGCTTCGTGTCTCATAAGGTCTCTGTAGAGATGCAAGGAAAGGAAGAAATGCAGTTTGTAACTGACTGTTTATTATAAATTACTCGTATGTAAGTGGGCATTTGAAAATATTCWTTTTTCTTAATAAGCAAGGGAAGAGAATATACCTACACAAACAGCAATCAATATGTTCAGCAACTATGTTAGAATACCCAGTTATATAAAAATGTTGGTAAAATTCCCCAGATGATGTAAACCCTGCTTTGGAAAGTGTACACTCCTACGAGAAGTGTCTATTTCAAATGAATCAACAGTCTATATGTTGACTAGCTATGYGCAAAATTATCTGTACTACTAGCTCAATACATAATTTTAAGCAATCTTTACCATGTGTTCAAATGTCTGCATTCAGTATCATTATCAAGCTTTTTGTGAATTTTCACTGTGGAAAACAAAAGTACACAGACTTGTTTCCACCTGCTTTTACTGCTCTTACACCAAAGCAAGGTACTTAAAATAGTTGCACTGACTCTTCTAGGAGTCTAATTTAAGCCTCCTACCCCAGCATCAGAGCTAAATCTCTCAAACTTAGTGGAAAATAGCAAGTACCTGCAGAGGGGTCATAACTTCACTAGACAGACATGTAAGGAAGTGTAGAGCGTATGAAAGCCCCCTTGGTTTTAGAGTCTCTGATCTCCAGATGTTAAGACAACAAATGTTTCAGTGATGCACAACAACAACAATCTAAATTGATCAATTAATGTAATTATAAATTATGTTTGTCAAGTTGTAATAAAGATTACAACTAACCTGCATTTGACGGAAATGTTACAAAGTATAGTAACTGACWCTTCATTATGAGCAAGTGAGAATCTATGTTCACACTTACATGATTCATTCCCTGCTCAATTCGCAAACACCAGCAATAAAAAAGGACAGAAAAACTGAATAAAAATAGTCTTTTTTATGGCTTAATCCTGATATTTTGTGTGTATATATGCACATGTGTACACACATATCTATTCATATATATCTGTATGCAAACATATTGGACAACCCTAGAAATACTCTCTTTAAGCAGCCTGGTATCCCTAAGTTTTATCATGCTGTGTRAGTTCTACCAATTTTATTTTGTTAATCATAATTGTAATGGCATACTACTTTTATTTTGAGATGTCAATAACAATTATAAACAGTAGCAAGATTTTTCAGTACTTCTGGAGGAAAGAAGGTGAGTGTATTGTTAATTAGATCAGAGTGCAAGCTGCATAAATGATCCTCTGGGCATAGAAATTATGATAGCAGAATATTATTTTATTATTTTTCAGTCATTTGTAGTGCATTTTTAGTGGGCAATTATCCTTAAAGCTAAAAAAAAAAAAATCACAGCTTTTACATTTTATGAGGAAGAATCAATGTGTACTAATTAGAACCTCTGTGGCATATATAGTACAAATGGGATTTTTGTATGTCTATTTGCTAAAATTCTTTATTCTTCCCTTCCTCCTGAGAGCCTTCATTTAATCAGCTCTATGCAGCATTTTATACAGCTAAGAAAAATGCTTACTTTAATATTCTGAGATTTATTTATTTTTGAATAATAATAGAAATGCCTTTTTCTTAAATTTCTATTCAAGCAGCACTGTCAATGATTTTTATGGAGTTTTAAGAGTGTGAAGACATCAAGATTTGACTAATTATTGCTAGTGGGCCAGCATTCACAATTGTATTTGCTTTCTTTGTGTATAATCTGAACTGAGAACAATTTGAATCTTATTATTAGGAATTTTTGCATTGAGACTCTGCCAGCATAGTGATCTAAGGCTATACTTAGACTAAGTCTAGACAGGAAGCCAAATGCTAGAAAAACAAAAATTTCTAACCAGTGCATAGCATAGGCAAATAGAGTCTGTATTCTACAAAGTTCAGAAAGCATGAAGAGGAGAAAACATCCTACTATATTACCTTGCTTTTGGATACAGAGAACTTTGCTTATATAAAACAGTATTTAGACGTTCAGTCATCTGTGTCAAAGGATTTYTCAGGGTATTTATCCAAGGACCATCCAGGAGTTTTATCAGTCAAGGACTTACCTGTTAACCAGTCTCCGTGCAAGACTCTTCTAAGAGGTATACAGACAAAAATCTGTTCTATCATACTCTTTGCCAGGCTGGAAATGCTGATAAACACTTTTTGATCAATTCTTGCCTAAACAGCCAAATGCCTTCTCTTGCAGTTGTGCAGGGCCACAGACAATGAGAATTTGTTGCTGCCATTGTCATGATAGTACATGACAATGTGGCTGTCCTTTAAGTATCTGAGCAAAATTAAAAATGGCAAACCTTGTTCTTGACTGCTGCAATTTATAAGACAAACTTTCTGACAATTATTCATATGCCATATACAACAAAAAAGAAATCATTTTAAGGAGGAGTCATTTAAGATTTAACAAAGAAAAGGAAGGAAAAGGAAAAGGAAAAGGATGGAAATTTGAAGGAAAATTAATTAATAAAATACAATTGTCTCTTGAAGATTCATCAGAACTCCAAGGTATCTAATGGGACACAGAAGCATAATCCAAATGACAAACAAAAGCCTGGCAACTACATGATACAAACCGGATGCTCATCTGAGTTATTTCACTCARACTATTCCATACCATCCTCTGCTCTTTGGACCCCCAAAAATGAAAGCTGTGCATCTGATGACTACATTAAAACTACATTAGAAGGCACTTTAACTACCTGAAGATCTATAAAAGCCATAGAGCTTCAAAGACCAYACTCTACCCTTGAATATGCAGGAGCAGTCATGTTTTAAAGCCTTAGATGTGAGGAGAAAAAATAGTCTCTTCTCTCCTGAGAACATGGCTTACTTTCTGCATAACCAGTTACGAATRGCTGGTATGAAAAATGGAAGTTTTGCTTCCACAAAATGGGGCACAGCCATTTTGAACACTGAAGAAGGCGGCTTTAGACAAAATGACTCAGGCCATGGCTACACAAATAGAGTTATCTTTACACAGGAAATCAGGAGGCAAGAAAACATGAGCTTTATCATACTCAAAATTGAACCATATTACTTTACCCTGTAAACATTGCCTCAAATTAGTGTTCCAGATAAGAGAAGAACAGCATCAGTTAAAGGAGTGGGTAGGGGTCTTTCTTCCTTCAGGCAATGGTAATTTTCATGAGTTTTTTTCATTCAACAAAAAACACCAAATTTCCTCCTCAGTTTCACAGAACTATGGAAATTCTCCTGAGGGTGAAAAGTGTTCGGGGTGTCTCAGATCAGAGGGCTCAGAGCTGAGGAGACACCTCTCCTAAGACTTTTGGGTTTCAACTGTGTAAAGACAGGGATCCGTTAACTTGAAAGTCCTGTCTCAAAAACGTCACGTCAAGCCTTGTCWCCAACAGCAGTTAGGTGAGGAGTGACGATTAGCTTCCCCAAAGAACAAATTAATTGGATCTTTGGCTCAGAAGGACTACAGGGAACTCAGAGCACATCTGAGAAAATATAGTCTTAAAAGAGCAGCGGTGCATTCTTGTGTATACGTTCCAAGTTTTAAAGTAAGGTTAATCTTGGCACCTCTTCAACTTAGTAGTTCCTTATCCTTTTCCAGTGTTTGGAAGCTAGCAGTCACAACTCTTATAGTCTTCAGTCCTGCTAGGCAAACCAATTTAAGCTCTTTCTTTTTCACATATAAAATATACTGTTCTTTTGTCTGATCACTGCAGCAGGCCTTCCCTGTACCTGTTCAAGCCTACATTCAGTCTGAAACATGAACATTCAGACATGGATACAGTATGTCAGATGAAGTTTCAATAGTGCCGTATATAATACTTTTTATTATTTTCCTTTCTCTGTGGGAAATACCTTCCTTGATAATGATACGATCACAACTGATCTTTCTATGCCGTCATACTCTTCACTCACGTCACAGGCAATTGATTAATATCCTTTTTCTTTGCTCCTTTTCTATTTCAAAATTATAACCTTGATATAGCAAAAAGAAATTTCCAGTTCCTTGAAATTTGTACCAATAAATTTAATCTCATTTTCAATATAATCCTGTAAGTGATTCAATTCTTTCAGCAGTATATGGAGATCCTTCCCTGCAACAACAATAATTCCCATATTTTATCAAGGAATTCAGTTTTGCAACAGGACCATTACTAGAACATGGACAATAGAAGCAGTGCAAAGTCCAGACTATAGTAACTCTACTAGTAACTTCTTGCCAAACCAATAGTTTTCTTTTTCTTCACAGTATGCTGTAATTTCTATTCATTTCTATGGATTTTAGATTTTTTTTAATCACTACTTTTCCTTTCTTTGTGTTTGTGCCGAGGTCTTATTCATATTACATTTGAGCCAGCTTAAAAACATATTTCCAAAAATTTCAGTAATGGGAGGAAAAGATGGAAATATTCGTTTTCTTTTGAAAGATGTGTGCAACTGCATAATCAAAGATGTGTTCCATCTTTTTCTATTAATTTCTTAAGTACCTGCAGTGTAAACATAATGTTTAATTTGACTGCAGAGAATTAAAGTTTAAACTGTAAACTATTTATCCACTGTTTTAATTGAATTACATTTTAATTTAAATAATTACTTCCTGTTGTGGTCTATGGGATAACTATGGCTAACCAACATCTGTACAGTCCAAAAAGTACATCTTTTTAGATGCACTCATTGGTGTCCCTTCAAACTGAAATTATTTGCTGAAGTTGTGCACAAATGGGCCTCAGCTCTTATGTAAATTTTCTGGGGAGAAGAATTGGTRTCCACCTGGCACTAAGAGTTGGTTTTCCCTAAATTTAAAACATTAGAGGTGTTTCAAGTACTTATTGAGGAATATGCCTGTGACATCAAGAGTCATGCTCATTTGTGTGACACCCATGAAATTGTTCCTATTTAGAGGTTATTAGAATAGCAGTAGTATTATTATGCATATACATGTATTCATATAGGTACTAGATGCCCACAGAACCAACACTTTTCCTAAAGATCTCTAAGCTCTTCATAGTGGAAGATAATGATAAAGAATACTTTTTTCTTTCATATTTTTGCTACATATAAAAATGTCAGGAAGTTGTTGCTGTTCCTTTTCTGGGAAGAGGACACTTTCTTTTAAGTAGATTCTCAAAAGTATTTCTATATCGAGAAAGTGTGTATGGGGGGAACAAAGTCAATAATTTTAAGTCTTGTATGAATAGATTTGGCTAGGTCTACTTCTTTTGATATTAAATGCAGCTTAGTATACAACAGATACATCTAATGGGATAGATTTTCAGCTACTTGAGGAACTATTGAAAATTTAAGGACTGAAAATTAAGAGGAATTTAGAAGAGAAACCTATATTTTGTATTTCTAAATTGAAAAATAGAAAGACATTTGATCCACAGTAACCTCTAGGTAGGATGTTTTCAGAAAAGGGTGTAATAATTACCCACTTTTAAATTGCTAGTTTAAATTGCTAGTTAAAATGGATGCATTCATTCCTTGCAAAGTCTCCTTAGAAACACTAGGCTTTTAAGCATAATCAAAACAGACAGCTGGGTCCACCCTTTATGATAATGTGCCATGCAGCTTTATTAATCTGACCTTTGGAAACAAATGAGAAATTTAATMCTGCCCCACCATAATTGTTAGTGGCAGGCATTTTAGCAGTCTTTAATTTGCACTTCACTTTAATATCTGCTCCCAGTTATGATGTAAACGTTAACAGGATCTGACACTATTAATCGCGCTCTAGTGTCTTAAGCAGTAGCAAAGGAGCATACTTGGAGTAAACTGGAACATGACCTTAATGGATAATGAAATGCATCAACCCATGCCATGCAAAGTGTAAAATGATTACTGTGATTGTTTCAGCTGGTATCTTTTAACATACAGTATTGTAATTCTGGGGGAGGCATGAAGGGAAAAAAATATTCTTATTCACTCAAATTATATTTCAAGGTTAGTAAGTTTTGACTGTCCTTTAATCTGCATGTAAGAGATATGAGAAAATTTAATTAYTAATTATTTATTAATAGTAGCCTAAAGAATTCACAATGAATGCAGAATGCAATTCTGCATCTGACATGGGTATGGAAATTGCTCCTGTTTAACATAAATCTGTTGTTTTTTCTGCTCAAGTGTTTTTAAAAATAAATGTTTTATAGACTATAAACAGCACAGAAATACTATCTGCAAGTCATATGGTAGCTGATYGCTATTAAACTTTATTGTTATAAGTGTACAGTAAAAACCACTGGCATGCTATTTAAATTAAAACACATCTACTTACAGGTATTTATTGTGTAACAGTATAGATTGAATGTAATTTATTTCTGAAACAGTGTGTGAGATCCGTGGCTTTTGGATGTTATATCCTCCACTTGGACTTCATTTTTTCTTGCAGAACAACTGCTTATTTTTAAAACACTTTCTTCACATACTGCATTACTCCTCTCCTTTAAGTACTCGTATATGAACMACCTCATCAAACTATCAACTATATTATTTAAATCTTTATCTAAGAAAAAAGAAAGAAAAGTATATTTGTAGAGCTTTTAAAGATCCCTGTGGATTTTTAAAAGGATCTCTATGTACTTTTTTTAGTGGTACAAATATCATAGCTGTCATTTTCTTCAGCTACAAGATACCATAGCAGACTATTTTAAATGAGATTATACTGAGATTTTCTGATACAGCAAGAGTTACATTATAGTAAAATAAAAAACTAAAGAATGAAAGTTTTGTTTCCCTTAAATTAGAATTTATTAGCTACTACATTTTTTTTTACTGATTTATACTTTAAATGTAATAATTCCTAGCATAATAGCATTGTAAGTTTCTCACATACATTATTCTTTTTGGAAATCCTTTCTACAAAGAAAATTTTGAAATGTTAAATAGGAAAATTATCTTGCTTCAGCATTCTGCTACATGAGATACAGGTTACTTTTTCTTATTGTGTATTTTTTACTTTTAGTCATAACAATTGCCATCTGCATCACGCATACTGGGAAATAACTTGCCCTCATGCCAAACTACACTGAGGATATAAATCATATTTTTGTTCTTTGTTACAAAAATAAAGACCTTCCACAAAAGGAGCAGGGTGCAAAGAAGAGGTGGGTAGTAACARCTCAAACCAGTACAGCTAAATGCACCAAAGCCATAAAAGCTCCGAGGTTTACAGCTGTTGACACACAATGACCCATTTTACCTTCTTAGTGTTTTACTGTTAGTGCAATCAAATGAATATTCCCTACACACGGCAAACATGACATGCACAGCTTACAAACACTGCACTGATGTTTACAGTATGGGTTTACAGAATCAAAGTATACTTTCTCATTGCACTGTATTCTCTTTATGAATTTAGCCTAGGTCTTCAGTGCTTAARAGCCACTTCAAACTACTTCATGAGTCATCTGTGCTTTGTGACTTTTTTTTTTTAAGGAGAAAAAAAAAAGTGAAGTAAGACTACTATAATTGRAAAAAAACCACACATACTTCAGAATGTTTCTTCTTTAAAGTCAATCTGGTGTTAAGCTCAGGAAGGAATGTTAATATAGGAGATTATGAAATTGTTAACAGAAATTAACTGACAACTCTAATAATAAAAGAAGGAATAAAATAGGTTGACTTAGAATTAAAAAAAAAAAAAAAAGGACAAGATGTTCTGTGTTTCATTCCCTCTCTCCAGCCTACACCAGAAATGCAAGTATCAAAATAGTGCAAGAAGCTCTCTGAAATATTTCTAACAGTGTTCAAATTAAAGAGGAGCTAATTTTACATGGAAAAAGAAAACATTTAGACTGTTAGTCAAAACATTTATATAAATAAAAATCACTACATTCATCCTTTGTACAACTTCTAAAGTAGAGTCTTAACAGAAAACAATGTTTCAGTAAGTATTCAGGCCTGGTTTTTCTCCTAGTACTGAACCTCTTATMATTTGTACCTGTTCAAACGCAGTTTTTGGACGCTACAGAGGGAAATTCTGTGAATACTGTAGAGCATGTTCTCTCTACTGCAGTTCCAAGTGTCCGTTTCAAAGATTTATCAACTTAATGGAACGAAAACTCATTTTTAGGAGGACRTGGATGGAGGTGACAGTTGGGGGGATGAGGTTGCAGCAGCAACCACTGCGCCTCTCGTTAGCACAGCTGGACCACCTCGCTGAAGAGCTCTTTCCCGAACCTTTGACGGAGAGCGTTTTGTCCCCTCGGACATCCTGAGTGACATTAATATTATACTGGGGCCCAGAGGGGAGCATGCAGGGGAAGGAGTAAATGCCAGTTTCTCTGCCATAAGGAAGTTGCGTTCTGCTATCTAATTCCTAAAGCTACCAAGTCAGATAAGCTCACATGAATTTCTTTCTACTAGAAATGCAATAAAACACAGTAGGAATACTATTTGTCTTCACATTTTCTCCATTATACATGGATTTCATTATCAGCAGGTATCTCTATAGTGATCTTCAAGGTGTCATCCTGTATTCCCTCCACCTCCCGAGATATTATCTTTGAATGTTTTAAACTGTTTATAGTGTTTGCTACAATCTGCAGTCCATGAGGTGAGTAGAACTTAATCCTGTAATGCACTGCAACTACCACACCAATGGGATCAGTCACACGTTACTCAAGACACAAAAGCTTGTACTCTATATTGTATACAAATCCCTTTGTCACCAAAAGCAATGTGCTAACTTATAAAAACAAAAAAAWTAGTGCTTTTTTCTCTTCCAGAAATAAAGTGTTCTGAAACAACAGTAAAATATGTAAATAAAGTTCTCAGGAAAAAAAAGTAATATCTCTAATTYTGTATTTTATTGATGGTTCTTATCTAAGAAAAAACATTTTTTTGAGATCTGAGAGGCACAGACTGCATGTTCCGACCTGTTGAATGGGTACAAATTAATATATTTTGGGGGTAATGAATTAGCCAATGAAGTCTAAACTTGTGCATGGAATAAAATAAAATTACTTTTGTAAAGTTTTCTAATAGCTTACAGACCTTCAAACTAATTTTGCAAAATTCAYTGGCAAGGTCTCTTATTTCCTACATAGCTGAAGATCAGCCCCTGCAGAGTTTTAATAATGCATAATGCACCTGCACTACTAGGCAAAGACAGAAAATGATCCAAGAAATCCCTCCTAAACTGGCTTCCCTACTTTTTAAGCTAAATTCATCCATCCTATGTGGCCATCGCACGCACCATTCCCTATGAACATGTAAGCTATGACCAAGGAAAGGAGAGAGAGTGTGTAGTTCCTCCTGTGCAGATTGCAACACCTGATTTTCTGTCCTGGGCATAGGACAAGGACCACTCATAGAACCATGGAATGGTAAGGTTGGAAGGGACCTCTGGAGATCATCTAGTCCAATCCTCAGCGTAGCCCATATGGGGACTGAACCCACAACCTTGGCATTAGCAGCACCACGCTCTAACTGAGCTAAACCTAACCCAGCAACCACATGCATTGTTTTTCCTCCTAAGGAAAAACAAAGACAGACAGTGATAAAATGAAGGCAGTTTAATACATTTTACCCAACATGCAAAATCCAAATCTCAACACAAAGCAGCATTACATATTGGCCTTGTYGCAAGACCACAATTTTAGCCTCCTATATTTACCTACAGAACTACTTCATCCATCACAAACACACATCTCTTGAGCATATTTAATAATAATTACTTTTGAAACAAGAGCATCTTCTGGTATATTAGGGTTTGAAATTCTAATTTTCCTTTTTGGCACACRCATGCCTCTAAAGCTTTCAGAATATGCATATTTACAAGCTCTAGATAATCAGTAGGTAATATGGTAAGTAATAAATACTTATTCTATTTCTGTTTGAGGTTATGTCTTCCAGTTATTACTATTTTTATATGTGTGTATGTGTGCGTGCATGCACACACATCTCTCTCTTGCCAAAGTGGTCTATAAACTTTGAAGTCAAATGCAATAAATGCCCATACATAGCTCTATACCAGATAACACTTTTATTTCTTTGGTTATATTTTGCCAGTTAAGATTCTGGGTTTTTTTTTTTTTTTTTTTTTTTTAATGCTAAAAACATAAGCCTTGTTTTGAAGCATCTTCATGTTTTGGCCTTTCTAGTGTACTCATATATAACAGAGGATCAGACCTGCTCAACTGTTAAACTCATTCTCCCTTATCGCAGTTGGTTTGTGTGTTCATAGATCAGGAGAGTCCTACTTCTGGTACATTATAAAATCACTAGTATACATAACAATTTAAGAAGCATAATGTCTCCAGTAGCTTTAGATTATTGGCAGAAATAATGAATATGTCCATTTAGGAAAAAACAACTTAGTCCTGTCTCAATATTCTGAATGTAAAAACAATGATACTTAAGTAATTCTTACGTGGCCTATAATAACTTTACAAAATCTTTCAGTTATTTTGTTTCCTGGTTATCATCATTTTAGTACACATAACTAGTCCAAGTAGAAGAGGACCTATAAACTTTGGAGCCAACATGAAGTTGAAAATAAAATCCAAATAAAAGCTGAAATAAGTACATTATAAGAAAAGCAACAGCAGTCAAGAAATTCCATATGAATACTGTTCACCCTGAGATGCCACCACACTAAAACTGCAGATAATTCAGTAGTACAGAATATATATCTGTATTTCAAAATATGCTAAATGCTGTAATTCTACATTCTCTTTTATAGTTGAACCAGCTCTATTCACTTATTACTGCTTAAGTGCTTTCACTTGCTTTCTTGACTAAATCAAGTAACTATTTCAATATTTAATAGTTTGAATATAACATTCAAGACAACAGTTAGTTATCCCTGCAGCATCTGCATGGCATTACATTAGTAATGAGTCTGATTAGGTTACTTTACAAATACTGTGCTATCTTAACAGATAGATCTTAAAAACAGAATCTAACTTTTTCAATTAATTCTATGTTTAACATTGTATAAGGAAACCTTGTCACAAAGATGTTTAGTACAACATAGACTTTTAATATGCATTTTCAAAACCTGTGTAATTATATTGTTATCAAATATATTATCTAGATTTATATTGGCTCAAGTGAGAAGATAGTAAAGGTTGAAAAGCAAAAATAAAATCAATACTTTACGACACTTCACGATTCCATGATTTTACTGAAGATTTAAATTTTTACTATACAATTAAATTTGGACTGGTATCTGATCCACACATTTTACTTCCTCACAATGAATTTCAAGTAGTTTAAAATTTTTTTCAATTAATAGTTAAATTAAAATTATCTTAATGGATAAGAGTTTTGTTTCTTTATTATGTGTTTCATAACCAGACTCTGAACTGGTTCAGAAACTGAAGGAAAAAAAAAAGAGGAGGTTGTGTGTGTTTTTTAAACAAGTCATTGCAGAATAAAAAGTTACTAGCATTCAATTAATAAYATAACAGCCACATTAAATTGATAAGATTGCATCTGTGGGTGCCTTGTAGGAGYATGGCAAGGAAAAAGAATGGAGAATTGTCCCAGTGGAACACAGCGCTGCATTTTTAACGGGATTGCTCAACTGACAAGAGACATGTAACTCTGAGTTGGCTTTGAAGGAGAATGGAACAGAGAAAAGGAAATAGTATTTAAGACACTGAAATCAGACAATCCTCAGTCTACCTCATAAATTTGTATTCTAATTCAGGTAAGTCAGAACATAACTATAAAGAAAAGACGATTAGAAGAAAATGTTATAGTTCAGGTATCTAACAGCTGCATTCTCATATAAAGAACATCTTGGGACAAACATTTAGTAACTTGCCTGATTTTATATATATTCTCTAATACACTATAAATTTTTCTGATACTAGTTGTTCTACCAGTGTAACGTACCAAAATATTAATCAGTTCAACCCAGGAGGCAAGATACAGAAGTTCTTTCTAATCAACTTGTATTACAAGTCTGTTGAAGTTTCTGAAATAATTTGAATTTAGAGTAGTATGAATCTGCAAACTCACAGGCACGGTATGAGTCACTTGATGCATTACAGACAGTAATAAAGTGGGTTTTTTTTGCCATAGTTAATTGTTTTAATGTGACATAAGACTCATGATGTAGAATATATTCTACATCATAGCATATACAGCCTTGTTCAGTACCAAAATGAGTAAGAGGGCCATACTGCAAGGTAGCTATAACAGCTTGCTCACCCACTGGCATTCAAAACATGTTAAGACAATTTGTCACTTCAAAAAAAAAAAAAAAAAAAGAATAATTACATTTGTTGAATTAAGGCCATACTGATTCTGTCCCGTAGTTTATTTCAATTTTGAGCACTAACTTTTTATCACTCCTCCTTCTTGTTTACTTTTATCTGGGTATAGAAAAAGACTACAAGGACAGTCTAGAATCCTAAACAAGGCCATGAGGGTTATTGTTTTTTTTAAAGGAGCAAAACACACATAAGATATGCAAGTGATGCCTGTACAGTATCCTCCTTATTTCTAGTAGCTAAAGATCATAAAAGGAACAATGTTTGTTAATAACATCTGAAAAGCCTGACAATACGTTCATAATAAAGAATTACATTTTTGAAACTCATCTGTGAGTCACCAATGATTTTGCATTCAGATTAAGGTGAGTATAAAATGAAAAGTATCAAACAGGATGAAAAATTAAGCTTGTAATTAAAATGCTGTCAGTCAATACTGTCTGGTTTAGTTTTGTATGTTAAAGACACTCAAAGTCCAGATGATCAAGAGTGCCTTGCAAAAATCTGAATAGTAGTCTTTAAAGTGTATGGTGTTAGTTTAGTTAACTACAAGTTAATATTCATTTACTTACATGCATATATCTTTATTTACAAATGCTATGAAAAGCATTTTTTTCTAGATCTCAGATGGAGTAGTTTATGCTTTTCATTAATTTCTCTTTAAGATGCTAAAGTAGATGGTCAAAACAGGGAGTTGTGTACAGTATCATCTCATTGTTCAATATTCGCAAAATGATGATCTTTTCCCACTTTAACACAGTTTACAAGGTTCCCTATTAAAAAGCACCTAACAGTCTCCTAAATTAAATACAAACTAAGAACAAAATTTTTTCATGCTGCTTAAATACAACACCAATTCTGCTATCCCGGACATATTTCCAATTCCATTAGAAACTGTCTAGTTTATCATACTCTGTAGAACTGGAATTAAATGCTGCTCATTTGTCCATAGGTGATAACACTGGGAAAGTGAGATGARGAGGGTTAAACTGTGACTCCAAATCAGCAAGTAACTTTTACCAACATTTTAGTTAGTGATTGTTTGCCCTGTTATTTTTGTGATCTGAAAATGTGTCTTTGGAGAATTGAATCTGTAATTAGATTATATTTGTTTAGTTAGTGTATGTTAATAAACAAGTATGATTTAAACAATTGGTATTTGAATGCCAAACAAGTTATACAGCACGTTACTTCTATATCTCTATATGAGCACATGTATATACATATAAGAATACACATTAAATATCTTCCATTACATTTATATATTTATATGCTTATATAGTTTATGTATTTTAAAATTTTCTATAAAACATGTTATACATAGCCTTTTTCACACTTTRGCACCTTATTTTGCTGTCGTTATGTTTAAATGTGTTCACTATTAAATAGAAAACCTATGTTATGCAGCTCATCTCATTTGTATTGTGTACTAGTGAATCATTCTGATTCAGGAAAGTTCTCAGAAGTATCAAGAAGTTTGCAAATACATAAAAACTTACATAAAAGCTTTTTTTTTTTTTTGCTTAAACAGTGTTTGTGCAGTTCTGTTCTCCATTAAATGAAACAAGAAAGAAAATCACAAATCAGAGAGATAGGATTAGTGCAAAATGGGGTGTATTTGAATATTGGCTTCTATAAGTGATTTCTACTGCCAACCACAGTGTCAGTAACAGATAGGAAAATATACACTATATATGGTAGCATCATATGCACTGGGTGTAAGGAATATTGTTAAAATTCTGCCCTGAGAACTTGGGTATAATTTACTTCTCTCACAAGAACATAAACAGAACTCAAGGCTTTCAGATGCTGCTTATAAAGGGTGGAGGATCACTGACAATGCAGGAATATTTATACAAAAACATTAACTTAGCATTATTTGATCCAATCTATCTGGTATTTCAGCAGAAGTATAATATCTTACATACAATAACTAATAAAATATCAATACTTTCTGAAACATTACAATGACAAAGAAGAAATTTAAAGAATACAAAAAGAGAAATTCCTCCCTAAAAAATTCAGCAACTAACTGTAAGTATGTCTGCATATGTAGAAAAGYGGCATCGTTTTCTCAAAGCCTGCCCTATGCTTGAATATTCTTTCAARCCACTGAAATCTTCGAGCTGAATTGTCATCTTAGAGACATGCAGAGTATTTAGAAAATTCAGTAGAGTAAAGATTTCCTCTAGAGATGTTATGGATAACTACAGCAATTCTGTGCAGCTGAGCACCAATTTCACCACGTGTTTGGAGCTAATGGCTATCTCCCTTCAAGTAGGGCTTGACATTTTGCTTTTGGCTGTAGTTGTGAGCAATATTTTGTAAGCGTTTGAAAATTATTTCTTTGATTAGTTAGYTAAACTAACAGCTAATGAACACAATGCACACTCCTAACTAGCTCATTATTTTGCTTCTGCATTTAATTGTTCCTCACTGCATAGTGACTGAGCACCTGACAACAGGGAGGAAAAAAAATGTCAAGCACCAAAACATAACTTTGAGATCATTTAGATTTTTAAAAAGAACAAAATTTCAGTATCTTTCCTTGTAGAAAAAGGCTTTAAGTCTTCAATTTATCTAAAATTATTCACAAATACCTGATTTCTGTAATCTAAACAGTTTTCACACTCATAATTTGTACTACATCATAAGGTATGGTGTTTGAACACTACATCACAGGTACACACACACTAAATCTCTAGATGATTCAACTTTATATTACATTACCTGAGGAAAAAAAAAACCCTAAAACTTCAAGAGAAAACAAAGTTGTAAATCACAAACTGAGTGAAATTGAATGTTTTCTTTGTTTATCTTKTTATGTAAACACACTCTTTAAATGAAGGTCTAAGGGCTTTCACATGCCACAAATTATCATATCATCGTGAACAACTTCATTGCACTAACATAATTCCACCCAAACTTCAGATTTAGCTTATCTTTACATGCCCATGTAGCCATAGTGCAAGGGAAAGCAYGGAAATTGAGATTAATGTGATACATAAGTGAATCAAGAACAGCCAGTGCAGATGATATAATTAAGCACTGCTTCCCAAAGCAATACAAAAGATACAGGCTAGCTTCTCATTTAGGTTAATTCCTCCTCTTTTTTAACTTTGACTGACATTCTTTCCTCCCCTCATCTGCCTTTGTTTTCCTTTTTTTTTCCCTGTTTTCCACCATAGTCTACTTCYGTAAGCATCTATTGTATCAAGGCAACAATCTCTGCACCCGTTGTATTTGCAATGTCACCTTTCACTGCTTTCTTGGCAAATCTTCAACAAAGGTTTGGGCYTTTTGCTGGAAAGACAGACAAAAATCTACAATTTGGGATTCTGGATTCTTTTRGTTTCCTTGATACAGAGCTGTATTTTAACCTGGATATTTTATTTCAGGTAGTGTTTGCCAATGGCAGAGAGTAAGGTACTGTGAAAATATRAAAATTTGTATGCGTAAAAACACAATGACAGCTATTTTTCAAGAAAGCCTACTTAGGACATGATTAATTTGCAAATAAATTGGAATCATATCCAATTGTGGATTTCCTGAATGGAAAGGGAAAAACCTAGGGTGACTGCACTGATGCTTCATTAATAAACACTCATAGCTAATTCACAAAGTTAGTGCGAAGCCATGCAGCCCATCCCATCCATACTGCAGCAGYCAGCCTTGTTCATCTCAAGCAAAGACAGTAACTCTACTGTATTTTCTATATTTCCTTCCCCTTCCCTTTTCCCTGGGTATGTATTAGTCTTTTCAAATACCGCAACACTCAGTAAACAATGTGGCTGGACAATTTAACCAACCGTAGGTGTTAGATATGCATCAGTTACAGGAATCTCTACATTTTGAAAATAGTTAGCACTTACCTTTATTTCTTGAACCTTCCTGACTCTTTTCTTGCTGCAATTAAAAAAAAAAATAGAAAAAAATATTATTTACAGTGATAATTACCATATGGAGAGCATGGATGCAGAAATCCAAAAGCAACTTAGTCTAGTTCCTCCTGCTTCCTGCACCGAGCAGGTATCATCTGCCTGCTGCAGAAGGATCCCTCTCTAGCCCGAGTTTAAGCTCCCCGGCGTGCTCACCCCAGAGGCCCCTGCCAGCCTGAATTATTCCGTGATACTACGTGGGGATTCCTGAAACTTTTCATTGCTGGAGCACAGTTTAACTACCTGCAGCACTACAAAGCTTTATCCCAGAACAAACTTAGCTGAGATCTCCTCAGCTACAAGCAGATTTCCCCCCCCCCCTTCTATTTTTTTTTTCCAGCTCACCTGCATCCCAGTAAACATTAAAAATTAGTTATTGCAGTCGATGAAAACAGGTTGAAGTTGTTTTACTACAGAAAAGACTACTTTCATTTGCTTTAAAGATTTTTTTTTTTAAACTTCTTTTCACTTATCTTTCAGTCTTTTTTGATCTTTCTAAGTTTGTTGCCAAAAGCATTCCAATACCCTGATWCAGAACTTTCTAGAACTAGAGATTTTTAACACCTCATCTTATAACCACAGCAGTGATATACAACATACATTAACGTATTTCCAAGTAACRTGTCTCTTTTGACAGCAGTGTGACACATTTCTAAGTTCTTCCTCTGTGATCCCCTTGGCCATACACCATGTAACCTCCAATATAGCACTGTCATCCACATAGTAATTCCTCACTTTGGATTATTATTATACCTTAAAAACAAAACAACCTGAAAACATTATCAGAATGCTGTTCTCAGTTTGCTTTACCTGCATTCTAAATGCATTGACTGATATTGCCATTAAATTAATGAAGCAACAAGACATCAAAAGTCATTTATAGGAAAACCTTTGTTTCAAAGGTATTAGCTCAAGATATCATGAAAARTTTGCAAGTGGCTGAAATTTCTCCTTTTAATATTCTGAGCTAAAATATGAAGTTGAAACAATATTTTGCTCAAAACCCACAAGCATTTCCAGCCTCATGTTTGCTATAAATGCRTTCTGATAATTGCTCAGAAACCTTTTTACCATATGTAATTTTACTTGAACAATTCTTACAACAGTTTATGAACAATGAAATATGAGTGCTGCTGAAGTGATTTTTTGTTTGAACTGACATTATTAAAACATTTTCCCAGTCGTATCACTTTTGTCATAAGCTAAAAAAAAAATATTGAATGAGAATCCATCTGAAAATTATAAACATAGAAACTTAATTTTTAAACTGGAAGCCTCTTAAATGGTCCACYTTCCATATCTAAAACATTATAGCAATTTGTCAGTTTTTACTGAAGAGTCCAAATTCTATGGTTAGTATTAACAGCTCATTATTAAGAAATAAAGAAACAAGGCAAGAGAGATGCTGATGCTGCTAAGAAGAAACAGAAGACTTCCAGAGAGCCAGCAAGTTTTGAGTTTTAATTTCARTTTTAGGCATATTTGATTTTCTGACAAGCTATTTCTTCAGAAATGCTGAAGTCCATGTAATATAAGAGTTTGAAAATATGTAACTCAAGCAATATTCCTTAGTACAGAATTCCTTATTCCTTGTACAGAATTGCATATATATTCATTAAGCATTCCCAAAAGAAAGAACATAGTAAACAAGATTTGCTGCATAATGATACTCAGCATTGAATATATACTGAGCTAGTTGTCTTCAATGACATGAGAAAATCCTGTGAGAATTTACTCATGGCAGCAAGCTGTCCCCAAGATTTCAAACTCTGATTTTAGACAACAGTCCTTCAAAAGAAATGCTGTTTTGTCTACTGTGAGGTATTCTTCAAACAGTTTCTTCTTTATGAGCTTATGCCAGCAGAACGGCATAGGGAGTAGGCTTAACAAAATACTTCTGAAAGCCTGTTTCCTTTACAAAATATCTTGATTTTGAGTATTTGAACAGAAAAAGGAAAACAGATAACTTATTTAAAAGTTGCAACAAAAGCAAAAATAAAACTAAGTGGTATCTTGAGGGTTCTATAACTTACTGGTAACAAAGTAAATCAATAGATTACAATGCAGGACTAATTACACTATTTCAATTGATCTATAAATACCAAAGATTTGTTATGAYGGTGCTCCTACCAGCTTTGTTTAGTCTTAAATATACACAGAATGCCCACATAAATCTAGGCAAAGAACCAAGCGTCTGCATCCATACGCACATCTTCCCAGACTGCACAGCACCATTTTAATAGYATTTTTTCTGGTTATCAAGCAAATAATTTTATAAGAGCTATTACCAACTTTTGCATGAGTTGCATGGAAAAACATCACCTGAAGCTAACTCTGTAAACTCGCCTAGYTGCTTAAACTCTAAGTAGCTTTGAAACTGGTGAAAGCAGTAGAAGTATTTTATAAATCACAGATACATAGAACTGGTTAGCTACCATTAACTTAATACAAGGCCATCTAGTCTACAGAAAACTAAAAAATTGTTTTAARTGTTTCTCATTTTGTAGAATAATATGGCCAGTGACACACTGTTTATGTTATTACATTTGTAACATGAGGTTATAGGGAAAGTCAATGATTTTTTTTTCCTATTGATTCAAAAAGTATGCCAAAGCTGTAGCCATCTGGAAAGTACACTTTCAAAATTCTACTTAACTGTGTTAAACAGACTAAGAAAAAAACAATCACAAATTTGAAAATGTAATTCTGCCTTTACTGTCAATAACATATGGTATACTAGGTTATAAAGCATTTTCACATAGATGCAGAGTGTTTCCTAATTACAAGTATTTTCTGAAATATAAGATACTATATGATAGGTTAAATTGCAAAGCAAATCTAAAGTTCTAATTCTCATGCCACATTAGTTTCAGCATTGCTTAATTCCTTTGACATTTCTTTTTCAAGTACAGTCAGCATTTGCTTCAGAAGATCTAAACAGTACTTTCTTTTGGTCTTCACAAAGAAKAATTTGTTCTCATATTCATTTTATACCTCTTCAGAGGTCAGAGGACAAAACTTWGACTTTGCTCTATCAAGCCAGTTTAAACTCAATGGAACCTTATTCATTTTAAGCCAGCTCTTCTTAAAATAAATAAATAAAAGCAAGCTTTAGAGCAAATCTGTAYCCAAGTTACGCTACAATTCAGATACTGCAATTCGTAGGCTCAGGGCCCAGTGAAAACTGTGTAGTCCCACAAAGCTCAATAGTCATTTTTCCCCCTCTTCTCTCCCCNCTTTCGCTTGCAATTAGAATGGAAATTTTTCTGACAAAGCTTCAAGGTTACAGACTCTGTCTGCGGCTCAGAGTACAACAAGTAGATTCTGAAGACTCAATCCAAGCATCGATTACTAAATCGGAGCAGCCTCGCAGAAAAGAAATYTTAAGAACACAAATCTTAGTTTCAAGGGAGAAGACTAGAAACWCTAAAAAAGGAAAAGCAAAGCCTTTTTGGGGGAAGAAAGAGTATAACAAGTTGGGAGGGGGAGGAAAATGACTCAAATGAAATTTTAAAATCATAAAARTTAGAATTTTTGAACCATGTTCAGATTTCAGTGCTCCCATAAAGAGAAGTTTAAAGAAAGAAAGCTTTAGCTGGAAATATCTTTATTTTAACTACTTAAATTTTAACTGAAAATGGCTCTTACTTTTCTCAAAAGGCTATGAATTTTAGTGTTAAGCTACCAATGAACTTAAGAAAACCTTTGCTAGCAGATCACATACTACCCTCTGCACAATACACCTTGTACCACRAAAAAAGAAAGAAAAGAAAAAAGAAAAAAAAGAGCAAGCCCCTCGTTATTTCAGGACTGTCCATTTATTTGTGCACAGCACCTCTGAATTGTGAAATTCACCTGGCTAGTAGAAACCTGCTCTAATATTAGATTTTTCAAATTAAAACAGAGTTTAAAATATAGAAAATAAACCTGTATTGAAGGTGCATAAGTACAGTCCTCCTTACCTGAATCCAGGTAAAAGATATCTTGTAACTTATTAAAAGATACAAGTATGAGGACTAACTTAGGTAGAAAAAACACAGAGCAGCAATAACTTAGGTTAGTTAGAAAATGTTATAGGTGCTTATAACTTAGCAAAATTAAGTTTAGATGTTCAGGGAAATAGAAATTGTCAGACATGTTTCAATTTGCATTTGTACAGTACACTAGGGCTCTGAAGYTGTCCTGAAGAGACATTTCCAGACATATTCCATTAGCAAATAAATGTAAGTYTGCAAGTATTGTTGTATTATCACACTAAGTTTGTAAAAGCAGTGAAGTACGGAAGAGTTAATAGAGCTGCTATCACACACACTTATGCTATTCTACTGCCCTGTTGCATTGTGATATATATGTATCATTATATATCACATATATGTTTTTATATAAGCAAAACTTTATATATAAGCAAAACATTTTCATCTCACTTGTTAGCAACCAAAGAAATATTTACTCCTATGATATATACATGTATATGTACAGTTTAAAGAGATTATTTGAACCACAATGTTATATTATTAYCCATTGCTATAAGTCATCTGTAAGCAGAACAAATCATTCTGCATCCTAGGATTTTTGATGTGCATCAGTGTACCCAAACGGTTTTGAATCTAATACTCTCCAGCCCAATTAATCAGACAAGCTGCATGGCTTTGCATCATTTTCTGTTGCATCAGTCTCATGAAATGTATCAGTGCAGAACACATGGAACTGTGAAGAAGCCTTGTGTGTCCAACAGACTGCATTCAGCACAAACTTTTCAAAGCACAGCTAATAAAAGTGGAGAAAATGTCAAATTTTCCACTGTGTTTGTGAACTAGAARAGACTATGGGTGGCTGACCATACAAATTGCTATTCTGGTAAATCACGAGTTATAAGCTACTTGCAGTATATCTCAGACCCCACGTTGTACAGAAATTGATTTAAATACCCAGAAATGCTTTTGCAATGTAAAAAGCTCMCTTTTTCATGCTCTTTTCTCTTTGTCTAAATGTACAAATAACATCCATTTCTCTTAAAAACATTCTGACAATATTGTTGTTTGTGTCAGCTGTGACACATTTGATAAGTAATTTGGATGTGATTCCAAATTTTATTTAGGAAAAAGGCTTCCTATTGGCAACAAGGAGAGTTGAACTGGATGGTCAAATGGACTCTCAAAGATACATACAGATATTAATTAAAATAAAAAGTACAGAACTGATCTGTACAGGTAGATAATAACCTTGGACTAAAATTCACCAGGGCATTTTAGGAACAGTAGACTTAATTTCTTAGCCCCACTGAAATGTGATTTTGCGCATGCTATTAGCTTTCATGTTGCTGTTTTTCCCTTTCCAGACAAAGCACAGTTGGTATTTATAAACTATTTAGAGGTTACTTGTAGAAGCATATTGACTTCCAATTAATTGTGTGTTCTTAAAAACCAAATGCATACTTCCTGCATCCAGAGTCTCGCTCATCTGTCTGGATTCTAGACATCTGTCTGCTAGAATAGACTAGTGATGAAGAGCCGTATTTCTTTCTTGCAAAACTCTAAGGCAAATTGTTATTGAACATATTGGTTGTATTTAAAAAGTAACTGCTGAATTAATAATATTCTTAAAATAAACAAAGTACTAATTAGTCTAAAACATACTTTAGATTGTCCTTCATAAGTGAACAAATTAAAATAATTTAATAAGCAAACCACTAATTAAAGAAATTGTGCTGGAAGAGGGRCTCAACTTATTTGCTTGATTAACATTTTACAATGAAAATCTATCATCAATCATACCATATAATGTAGTTAAGATGCAGAAAATTACTTGTGTTCATTACATTTAACGTTCCTTCTGCATTTTGCAATGAAGGTACATTGTTACTATATATTAAATTTTTTTATGGGTTATGAGGAATAGTTGCTATTAAAGATAATATTTCAGTGAGAGATACCAAGATAATATATTCCTACTATGATGTTAAAAAAATATACAAGCTAAGGTAGTTGAACAACAACATAATAGCTTATAACAATATAATGACTTTAATTGAAAGAGCTGGATTATGTATGTACATTTTTTTTTATTTATGGATGAAATAATAGTACAGTCACAGCTAGTAGAGATCAAGAGCACCACATAACAATTTCGTAATTTGTTTTGAGAATAAATTTGACCGATGACATTATGCTAAACATTTGTGTTTCATGAAGTTTACAGACTCAGACCTCATCACAAACTCACATCAACTGCACTACAATTTGTACTCAAAATTATTTTTACCCAAAAGTATTTGGAAAGACTAGGCAGGAATGAAAGAGTTGGTTTTTTATATATATAAAAAAACATATATACATACATGTATGTATATTTTATATATGTGTGTATCTATGTGTGTATATATATAGTTGATACATGTATGTGATAATATATACACACACATATCAACTACACACAGGTGGAGAGACCTGTGAAATCTAGCAGTTTGGTTTGCTGACCTAGATCCCTGAAGAATGCGAAGAGGTCTACATCCTGGCAGTCTCAGAAACAGAAGCATGAGACAGTTGTTCTCCTTTGCATGAGGCAAGTTACAACCCCCTAAAGCAAAGAGGAAGCAGAGAAGAAATTAAGATACGTACGAGTCCCAAATCATATTGTCTATGCCTATGTGGTTTCAAAGAAAGTTATCTCCAGGTCAGGCTTCTACATACCATGCACTTTCTCCTGTCCACTTTCCATTCACAGAAGTTCCAYACTAAAGTTAATCCACATTTTTTTCCCCCATTTAGACACATCTGACTGTCTTAAAGCAAATCTCCCAGATGTGCTGGTAACGCATATACTACTCTTAATGTCAGCCTTGGCCCATGTAAGACAGAGACAGAAACTTGGTGGTTGAAATGGAATAATCGTTCAGGGCTAAAGTCACAGGCTGAGTCCTAACTTTCTTCAGTGTCAACTGCATTGAAGTAACTGCAAGCTAATRTCACAGTAACATTATACAGACCAAACAGATTTCTGGAAACCTGATTATATTCTACAAGTAATACTTCTTTCTGAAAAAGAAGACATGAGAAAGAAGTGTATCTTAAAAACAAAAGTTCCTCTGCTGAGCTTCCACGTGCAGAATTGTGAATGATACATGGGGACCCATTTCCTAAAACTGCTGCCTAACGTTAAAACACCTACGTGCAGCAGGCTGCAAATAGCTCCCAAGGGAACTAAGCACCCTCGATGGAATTAGGCCCATATGCCCCGATTAGTACTGTAGCTGAAGAGAAGCTGAGAAGTAGTTTCAATTTTTATCTCATCTTTAAATTCAAGGATCCTCATTTCACTAAATCATTGGTTTTTAGTAGGATCATAAAGTACTTTCCTATTGTCGTTTTATTTCCAATCTAGATCTGGTCCAAGAGTACTCCTGAAGATTCACTCTACAGGCCCAACGCAGCAGTGAACAAAGGACAAAGAGTCTCTCTTTTACTGAGGCGGAAAAGGGCCTGTGTTCCAAATTTTGTTACTTAAACAGGAGAGGGAAAAAAAAACTGACTTTAAGGAACAATCTTCCTTAATGCTTTAATCACTAAAATAATTAATGCATGGTTTAAGTAGTAGACGAGGTATACATTGAAAAGTACATAGAATACTACCACTACCACCAAAATATCAGTTCCTATACTGAAGAGAGCAAAAATGTTATTTGTGTCATCAAATCCAGGCTACAATGATGCTTAGCTAAGTAGGAAGAGCTATTAACATTTCATGAAAGGTGATTATARAAATGTGTAATATTACTGCACATTTCACATTAAATTTTAAGTGTTCAATGTAGAACTACATTTCCCTATATGGACAGCAGCAGATTTTTTCTTTTAAACTACCAAAAAAAAGTGAGATAACACAGGAAAGCTGATGCTATAAATGAGCATACCTATCTCTTTATATAAGCAACAAAAACATTCAGCATTTATTTTTATTTTGGAATTATCTGAGGACACTCCAGATTTGAACAGACAAAGAAGAGGGAAATAGATCTAAGTTGTAATATTTTACCATCTTGAATTATCACTAGAAATTCTAAAGGACAGATCTTACTGGGTATTCAATTACATTCCCACATGTGAGTTCCTAAAACTTCGGTACCTCACAATTACTGAGAAGTATTATATTTCCTGACAATACAGTAGATTTTTTTCCCCAAAAAACAGTGCAGATGGATTTTAGCTGCACAGTTCCCATTGACATTAATGGGAGTAATTTGCATAAAACCCCTATTCTGTATTTAAAATTTCAGAGATGGTTTTTAAGTGTAATTTTCTAAAGTGTAATTTTCTCAAAGCCACATAATACGCATTGCATTTTATTATTCAGCCTGTCTGAGGCTCATTCAGATCTTATCTTTCCTCTCTGCAAAATTTTGTCAAGATAAAAGGAAAGCTGCAGGAAGAATGATTATTAGAGAGTATAGACGTGTCAGTGTCAATATCAATTACCTTCTTACAAACCAGGAATGTAAGTAATATTTAGTCTGCTTTAGGACATAATTGTGGGTAAAATTGTAGTATACCTACTAGTATTGATTAAAGTCCCTATGCTGAGAATTTTGTAGGAACAGTGTGTTGTTTCTACCAATCATCTTACAAGAGCACATAAAGTAGAGTTGAAAAGGAAAAAGAAGTTCATGATATGAATATTGATCAGTTGCATCTGCCCTTTTGTAAAGCATAGAACATGTATTTGAGGAATACGCTCATCCTAACCAGAGATTCTAAGAGAGATTATATTACATTACCCGCTATGTGACATTTAGGAAATAAGAACACAAAACTAAGATTTTTTTTTATCTATCAAATCTTGGAAAACTCAAGATTAGTTCAGTACATGATTATTGCATATGAACTAACTCTTCAAAATGAATTATAAAGTAGAGCTATATACACTACAGATAGACCAGCAATAGGTTACAGTCTCTCCCTCTCTCTCTCTCTACTGTGAAGCAGGCAAGAGAAAAAATACACTACTATCAATTAGTTTAGGATATCAGATGTTTCCTGAATTGAGGCCTCTTATTGCAGCTCCCTGCTTTTACTTGCTCCCCTTGCTTATTCTAGGCTGCATTCCCACGTGCACAGGTTAAACCAGAAACAAATGMCTGACAGTTTTGGTTTAGTTTTCAGAGGAGAGGGGAAATAAAAGAAACAATCTTCTTAGATTTTTCTTTTTTTGTTAAAATGTACGGAACAGGGGAATTCCTGTGCAAGAAATTAACTGATAGAACTAACGATGAACAGATCATTAAAACAGATGACATTAATATCATGTAATGATTAAAAATATATTTATTGCTGTTACACTTGTTTCAGGAAGTGTAAAGAGTCTATACTGCTATTTAACAAGCTACGTTAAATGCAAAGTTAGAATTGCCAAAGAACTGAGAAAACAGTTCTAGTAAAACAATAATCACTAGCTTATTTCCTCGATGACTTTCAGTAAGGTCAAATAGAAAACTTTTCTTGTTRTTAAAATTTGGGAGAATTTTTAATTAAGTTTTAATATTCCATGTTCTTGAAAGTATTTAAGCACAATCATACTAATGCATATCAATCCATGGAAATAGGCATAAGAATCTTTTAATTAAAACTCCCATTAGGCTTTTCCTTTTCTTTGTGTGTCAGACCTGAACAGAGTTATCAAAACCTTTTAAGTTCTTAATAGCCCTAATATCTGAAAGGCAAATAAAAGTGATGTTTGAGGTCTCTGTAGAGAGTGGGKGGGTGGAGCTGTTCTTATTTTCTTAGGAGAATGAATTTGAAACTGAAAGATATTGATTTTGCTTATTTTTTGGTTGGATAGATTTGAGCATAATGATGGATTTAATACTCTYGTCTGAGAAGATCTACTGTGGAATAAGTTATCAAAACCAAACAGAATGCTCCAGGCTTGGATGGCATACACGACTCCAACAACAAATATAAAAAGGGAACATACACACGTCACTTCAACTATTGTAATCTTACTAACTCACCAAACACAGATCTGAAGCCATCTTGAGGTAAGCATAGCCTACTTAGATAGCCATGGTCCACAAGGTAGCAGTCTATATGACTTTCTTACTGATGTTTCATTTTGTAAACAATAGAGATAAGCCATGGCCTAAGTTTTACAGTTACAAAACTCTCAAAAGGAAAGACTGTTGAAAGAAAATAAATTAAACATACCTAAATTTAGGTATGTTTCTTTCTTACCATGGCTTCTTTGCAAAAAGTTTTCAAATGAGAAAAAAAAAATAGAAAGGGTCAGGAAAATAAACCCTCTATACCATAGAAGAATAGTAAATAATTTTACTGTAAGATAACAAAAGCCACTGTTCACRAAGTGAATGAAATGCTTAAACTAGCATCTTGGTAACATGAAGTCAGGACAAATGATATTGTAAAAGAAAAAAGATATAGTAACATTTCGCAAAACATGCTTCATCCAAAATATACTGGATTTGTGCTCACAGTGCAGATCACATTCTCAGTAAAAATATCACAGTCCAAATTTACTATACTATAATAGTTAAACTCATTAAAAACCTGGATATGAGAATAATAGTGGGGAATGGTTTTCTATGGGAATTATTGCATGATTATTATGAATTGTTGAAAAACACAAGCTTGGGAACAATGTTTTTAGCAGACAAAGAATATTAACATGCCAAATAATGATAAATGGTACATATAAAAATTAATATAAAATATTAGTATGCACCTGTGAGTAAATGGGGGTTGTTATACTTGTTTTCRTAAAAACAAAGAAAGAAGTTTACTAAGAGTTGGAGAATTGGGTAGACCATCCTTGCAGCCACACAGACATGCTAGGTWACAAGAGAATTGATCACGCTATAAAAGATACTTGCACTGGACATTTCAGAATACTAGATACTGCTAGGAAAAAAAAAAAGGGAATAAGAAGTGAAAGCCTTTAGAAGCTGAAACTAGAYAAAATTAATGTGGAAAGAAAGCTCTTCAAAGGAAAGTAGAATGTTTTTTGATGCATCACTGTATTTTGTCAGAAGCTCACTGATACCACCAATTAATCTTATATGCATCCAACCTCTCTATTCTCTTAGTTTGTGCAGTATGAGAGCTTATTTAAGCTCTTCATTTCACACAATTTATTCTTTAGCTCCTCAGTTCAATTTTTGTTCCCTGCATTGATTCAAAACCTCCAAATCAATACATTGAGAGAGTATTGTCTGGTCTCCTGGAGGGTCTCTCTCATCATTGCTTATGGACAAATATAAGCATATTCCTGCCCAATATTTGATTAGGATGATTTCTGCCACCTGTTAAAGCATGTTGAGTAAATCAAGGTGGGACTGGATTCATTATTCCTAACAGGGACAGACACTTGCAACCAATATTCTTTTATTTTCATTATGAAGTGTGATCTTAGAAGCATTTTTGCATAAACTTAGTATTCAGATCAGGTTAAATCACAATAGAGCAGCAAGTCCATCAATAAATATTTTCAAAGGCCACCAAATAAGTATTGCAAAGAATTTCTAGAACTTTGACTGACGGTTTTCTTAAGATGGGCCACTGTTGTAATTTTTTCTAGGTTGCTCACAACACATTTCACATTAAACTACACAGAAGTCTTACTCCTAAGGAAGAAAAGACAAAAAAAAAAATCTAAGTTTAGATGTAACATGACAAAAACATTYCTGCTACATACTAAAAAAGTTGCAAGGCTTAAGGCAAAGAGACAGCTGAAAATTATTCCAAGTGAATGAAAAGCAAAAGAAACATCAGATAAAAATTCATGAAGCTACACAAAGAACTAGATGGAATTTACATTTGCCATAAGGTCAAAAAAGGTTTCAAAACAAAAATCTCATTTTCCAATTTCCATCTAAAATCAAGTTAAAGGAGCTAGTGACTGGAGTCTTTTAATCTCAAACATCTGTAAATGAAAATAAATTTTCAAAGACATTGTGTATACTTTCTTTTGGAAAAGTGATCAGGATAAATTAACCAATGAAGAAAGAGTTGAAACTCCTGAGGCATTTTCCTAGTGTTAAAAAGAAACATTTTCTACCAAAGAAAACATAGAACAGAAGTCTTAGGATGTTTTTAAAATATAGATATCAACAAGAGACAAATTYAAAATCAAGCATTTAGTCAATCTAACTAGAGTCAATCTAAAAGGAATCTAATTCTATTTTTATAATTTGGCAATGTAATTTACAGTTTTCAAAACACAACACTATTATTTGAGGCCAGTGCTGCATTTACYTCATTGACAATATAATACTGCATAGCTGCAGGGTATACTGGTGTTAAAAAAAAAAAAAATGTGAAGTACGTAATTCCTCTCATTTCAAAATAGAACTTAATTAGCAAATAATAATCAGAAAAGTGAAAAAAAATAAATCATATGTTAAATGGATCATTATTTATTTAAAATGATGAAGCTAAGGTACATCCTAGTTTGTCTACACACCGAWAAAGCTGATTGCACTTGCCACCATTATAACCCAAGTTCATCATTCTGTGATATTTGTATATTGATTTTGTATATTTTTCACATTATAAACACTATGCCTGCTACAGGACATAACTTTCACTTCAATGATTCAACCTTACTTATGAGAACACACCACAGAAGTCTAATATGTACACTAAGTTCCGTAGTTCATTTAGACCATGTATTTACTACACCCCATGCTGTTCAAGTTCCCATATTCTACATAGGTTCATAAGCAAAAAGCCAAAACAAAGGATAAGTAAATATATTTCTCTGCCCTCTTGCACCAGAAAGGCCTACATATATCATCTACTAAATAACGCAAATAGATATTAAATCTGTGGCAGGGAGTGGCGGGGGGTGGGGAAACCATTGAAAAAGAGAAGCAGTGGAAAAGAATGAGTTAAAAAGTTTGGCTGACAAAAAAAAGTTAGAAGAGTTTGAATAATATAAAGAACAGCCTTGATGATCTGAAGAACAAGAGGCAGTAAAGGAGGAGTGGGAAAAAAAAGCTGAAATGCATAAATTTATGCAGCAACAACCACTTAAACCCTCTAGCATCGTTCATAATCTTAGAAATCCAATTTGTGCAAATGGGAGCAGGAGTGAAGTTTCACCCACCTTATATATAAACCAAATCTCTTCTAGCTTTGTTTTGCCACTGTGATTGTAATTKGTGATTATGATTTGCCATTGTAATATAATATGAAAAAATATATGCATCAAGAATCTCATAACATAGTTGACATCAGCATGATATAGATTGTATTTTCATCAACCCCAATTATATTAGGAAGGCCCAAAGACCATTATCTATTCAGAGGCTAACTAGAAAGCTAGTYCCTAGGAAACAACGTGAAAAGGTCAAATTGACTAAGGTAAAAGATAATCAGATTAACTCCATATAACACTAGTTCATATTTTAGTCTTTGTTGTCAATATGTGCAACATGTACATGACACATGAAAATAAGTCAATGCTAATTAAAAGCTAGATCAGACACGTGGACCTCATCATCCATTAAAATAACAAGATGAGATTAACCTTTTCCACAGCAGTGATTTTCAGTGTCAGGAACACAAAAGAGAAGTACACAAAGAGGTTCAGTGCAATTGTAAAAACACACCTTTTCCTCCTCTTCTAGCTCCACAGACTTTCTGAGTAAGAGTTTACAGCTGTGTGTTGCTATTGAGTTGGCAATAGAAGCATCAGGAAACAGCGTGATACAAAAACCTTATGCTTCCTTTAATTCCAGACTTCGACATCCTTTTTTTCCCCCCACACACAGAATGCCTATGAATTAAGCCATACAGAAGTTGTTTTACAGAGAGATTTTATAGATGTCTTTCCTAAGAGTCTTTCAAAAAAAAAAAAAAAAGACTTTGAATATGTAGTGAGAAATAGCATAAGTAACATGTTTATTTGGTATCAGTTTATTTACATGTAATGATTGTACCAGGTCTTTAAAAAAAAAAAAAAAAAGCTACACTTTGGAATACTACTGCTCATAAAGGGTTAGCAGATTAGAATGCAAGATTTTCTCTCTGCCTCTGAGAAAAACAGAATAACAAATTAAGTTTTATAAGATTTCTTGATGACAGTTAGACCAAGGATCAAAGCCGTAGGGAACAGATACAGGGTTTAGRGACCCTCTGAATAGAGAGAATTCTCATATACATTAGAACTGACAACAGCACTGATATGCTTAAGGAAATCTCTATTCTTAATCTTCAGAATTCACTGCTGCATCTTACTGCAATGCATTTTTTTCCTCCCTCTCTCTCTTTAGGGCAGAGAAGTTAAGAGGATCAAGTTTTATGACTTGTCAGAGCCTGCAGGCAAACAGGATTTTCAGATAAACACTGAACTTTAAACCTCAGGTTGTTTCGAGACTAGGTCACACCAAAAATAAATAAATAAATAAATAAAAATAAAATAAATAAAACAACAACAACACACAAACTCAGACTATTTATGAATCCTGAATACTACCTTTTTTTTTTTTTTTGGACTATAAAACCCTACATGGAATAAGGTCATTGAACACTAAGCCTGTCTATATTGTAGAGATGTTTCACTATAATGTAGAACATGCTATTAGTCATGGAGACCATTCATAATCTTTAAGCAAAATACTAAATACAAAACATGCATTTTGAGCTTTGTGCCTATACATTCTAATTTGTCTAATTTGTATAATTGATATTATATATTTATAACATTATCTATTTTCTGTTTTTTTTTTCTTCATTTCAAGCAAGTCATTATTGCCCAAGTACCTCTTACTTGGGCCTAAATCTGATTTTACTGAGGCTTAAATTAAGAAGCAGAGCTGAACTTCCTCACTAACAGCAACCAGTAGCTATAGGGGCACAGAGAAGAAAGGGGCAGATTTTTCACAGAATGCCGAACAAAAATATTCTGATCTACAGAAATAAYGTAGAAAACACTGACTGGTGTGCACCTGAATCTGATCCCATTAACACTTCTATAAAAGAAGACAAAATAGCAACTGAATAGGAAATAGCTTGAATTAGCTTGATAAAGACAGTTAAAAGTTGTCCACAAAGACTATTAAGAAAAAACAAAGTTCATCCCGTCTTCCATAGTGTCTCTATAACCCACCTGTTCAGTTGGGCAAATACCTTTTCCCACGTTGTAGCTCTCTCCCTGCCATAACCAGAAGCATAAGCTAAGMTGGAACTCTCAAATTTATCCTCGTTCACCTGATCTTTGCTCCTCCTTCCTCCACCCATTCTCCCCAGCCACCAGTTGCTCTTAGTTCTGCAATACCACCCTGACTTTAACAGATGCAAAGACATTAACTGCAGATGATCAGAATCAGGCTTAAGTAAGAGGTATCCAGATGATAATGATGATGACTAAATTAGCAGTCTTCACTGATTACCTTTTGAGATTAAAAACAAACTCCCTACTCATAATAATATGATACCCAGTGTGGCACTGTAGTTAGTTTTATGGATCCTCTTCTTTCATCCATTACCTGTTTGAATTCACCTGCCTTGCAAAGGAGAACTCTGCAAGCCTGTGTTAGGCAGACTTAGCCTGCTCTGGAACACACGTGTGAATGTATGGATTATCCTCTGCATTTCTTTGCTTCTGGCAAAGAATCAGCAACTGACTGTCATTGCTCGTTGGCTGCCTTCTTCCTGTTTATACCTGTAAATCTCACAGCATACGTTTGTTCACTGAAGACGTTGYCTAGACATCGCTTTCATTGTCAGACCCATGCAAATCATAAGAAAATTCATTAGGATGCAAGAAGCACTCTCTAGTGATTTGAGGTAGGAACCTAAGTATTAACAAATAATCTACAGTACTTCAACAGCAGTGCAGAAAGGTTCCCAAATGGAAAGTCCCCTACAAACTTTTTCATTGTTTTGACTAATGCAGATTGAAAGATTAATTGGCATAACAAGAAATTCACATGCTGTGATATAGTCTGATATTTTTCAACATAACCACATAAACGTAATCCAYGCAGTTTGATGATGGAAGGTGACTGGAAATGAAGTTTTCAGGAGTGCTCTGATGATCTTTCTCCTTTCTAGGTCAAGCCTGTGGTGATAGATATGATAGATGAGGCAGAATTAGACCAATGTCTACCTGTTTAGAAAAAAAATCTATTTCAGGCAAAGCCAGTTCTACCGTTCTTGAGGCCAGTCTGACTTCCAAGCAAACCAGAAGAGCTGCACACAAGCTGAGACTATACATGCTGGCAGAGGGTCTGTACTGGGGGGAAGAAGCATGTAGAAGATGCTGATATGAATATTGCTGGGGTACTTTGGACCTCAGATATCCAGCCTCATGTTGCCCAAAAGTAGGAGGCCTATTGGGAAGTTCTCATTTTATAAGCTACTCTACAGTAGAGAATTTTACAAGCTACTCCAGAGCAGGTAATTCCTTCTTTTCTTGAGTTTGCTAGGTACCATCACATGGTCACATTATACCAACAAAACCTTTTATACCTTCACTGGCTACAGATATATTTGTGATTTCAGTGAACAACACAGTTATTGTTTAGCTCATTTTCTTTTTTCTTTTTCCAGGGCATAGTTTTGATGATTTTCATGAGAAACTATTAAAGATAAGCTACTTAAATATGACCAGGTAATTAATGATATTACATAAATAAAGCTAAACAGTAGCATTGTTTTGAAGAGTGGAAAAATATGCACCTTTTATTGGGGGCACCATGGTATTTTGGAGGGCCTGGACTTTTGTGTTCATATATGCAGAATAGTCCCTGTCTAAAACAAAGTGAGACAGTCACAAGAACTCAGCTCTTCCCTCGTTTTCCTATTTCATATATAAACCATGCAATCAAACATTTGATCTTTGTCAGGCTAGAACAACTGCAGGGCTTAGAGCTATACGGTTTGAGCTATAAGAGTTTGGAAACCAATTGCTTAGAGCTATATGTCATAAATTATTCCAGAYTTTTTGTTAGAAATTTTCCAGAAAAATAGACCAAATGTTTGGAAGTCAGCTGCTCATTTTAGATACTGGATATTAAAAGTACCATTGTAATAACAAAGTAGTTCCAATTAATGACTAATAAAATTAGACCTTCAGATAAAAATCATCTTCTTGTGAAAACCGTTCAAAGTGGAAACTTTTTATTAATAGACTATAAAATGAATTAGCAAGTCTAGTCAATAAAAAAATCTTGTAATTCCTACTGCTTAAGTTAAACACACAGAACTACATTTCTATGTAGTAATAAATTGCTGTGTATTTACAGGATATAAAAAGTAAAGTTGAGAAATGGGCAATACCCATGGCATTAGAACTAACTTTTGGTTACCATCGAAACATGGCAAATTCTCATATTTATAACAGATTACCCTGGCTTTAACCAAGCAAATATTGTGGCCCAGGCTCAAAACTTAGTTATTTATATATATAAGGCATATTTACTATGATTTTTCTGCATTGTTCTAACAAAAAAAATTTTTAATATTGGAGACTGAAAGATAGTAGTTTCAACTGCCTGTGTGAAGTGCTGGTCTCTTAATTAAAGGAAGCACAATGATTTTCTAAGGAAAAACGGCACRTAGACTCTCACACATTGCAGCACTGAAAACGTCTAGCAGTGAGACCAATTTTACTAGTGATTTCCAACACTGAAGAAGGATATGAGTTCCACCCAATTATGGTGTCAAAATTTAAATCAGCTCCATGCCTTAATCTAGCTAAACTAGCAAAATATGACCATATTATTGTCAAAGTATTATCCAAAGTATTATACTATTATATATATTTTATATATATATATAAAATATATGATGTATTATATATAGTCTATTGCAAATAGTCTAAAAAACCCAGGTATACTGTGAAAACCAAGAACACGGACACTGCCATCAGCAGAGAAAGATAATGACATATTTGAATATTCTATTATAGGAGAAATGTATGTTTATAGCCCCTTTTTGAATGCAATTCAAGTACACAGAAAAGTAAGAAAAGTCCTGAGGCAATGTCGAAACTGGGAGGTAGACAAGCTTCAGGGATTTTTTTTTTTTACTGTTCTATGAAGAACCAGGTGACTTAGTTGGCAAAACATCCGGGAATTTCCTACTGACCTGCATGTCAATAGGATTTGTTTCCTTTGGAAATAACCAGGATGAGAGGGACCACGCAGCTCTGCATCACGTCCCTGTATAAAGTCAGCAAACCACCAAACCACATACCTCCTGGGTCTGAAAATTAAGAAAAAGCTCTAGGCTAAATTCCGTCATATGAAATCAATGGTGTGGAGATGTAGATGAACGAACGACCAAGAAAATGAGAGAGGGACAGGGAGAGAGAAAGGGAGATTAATTAATTAATTAATGTGCACAGAGAGAAGAAGAAAGAGGAGGTGGAACTCTCAGAATGGACGTGACGTTCTGGGGCCTTACAAGGTCCCAATTAAGCTCTGAATTTCAAAGGTCTTTTGATGAGGAAAATAGTGGAATTTATTTTTCTTTCTTCCAGTGAGGCAAGAAACTTCCATTGTTTCTATGACCTAGATAAAATAGCATCCAACAGTAGTGGGTAAACCACAAAACCCATCAGTTTTTTTAAATCAACTCAGGCACAGACACATTTTCAAAATATACCACAGTTTATTAATAAGATAAATATTATTAATCATCTGAGACAGATTTGAACATTTCAAGTGTTTTAGATTAAATTATCAAGTTGGATTATTTATTGCAGATAAATGATGAATATGAGGCAAAAAAAATGTCTTCAATAACTATTGAAGACACTGTAGAGGGTTTTTGCAAGTGGGAGGAAACCAAGTCAGTATAAAGATAGGCAATACAAATGTTTTCCTGAGTAAAATGTTTTCAAACGGTTATGGYGAACAGCATATCAACAGACTTTGTGCCACAAATATTATTTGTTGAAACATGAAGAAATTCTCAATTTAGTTCATAATATATTTTACTTTTATTACAGTAGCAAATTAAGGAATATTTTATCTTTTTCACTGTCATTAGGAAGGATTTTGCTGCCTTCAATAGCAGTTATCTCTTTCCCATGTAATATATCTGGCAATTGATTTAGATTTTTATATCCATATGATGTTTAAATTATTTTCACAACAAAATGAGATAAAATATCTTTAAACCTCTTGAGTTGCATCAATAAAACCCCACAACTATTACACTGGATATATCAATTGTAAAATATATATAATTTAATTATTTATGTTATAATAATTGTATTAAATATAATTAATTATATATATTATATAATTTCTGTACATAAGGAGCAAAATTTGTTTATAATTCATTTTAATCATCACCACTTTTGTGATATGAATACCTGCTCTCAACATGAACACAATTTTTTTGTGTGTTAATACCTAAGCATCAATGGGATTGGTTTTTTTTCTATTCTAACATTTGGAGCTGCTCTGGTTAGACTACAGTCCAATTTAGATCAAATTCCCATTTACTAAGGCAAGAGTGATTACTCTTTCTTTTAATCTATGCACTCATAAACTTGCATATATATTGCATGATCACAGTGACTACTACTTTGCTGACATTCATTACCATCTTGTAATAAATATTCTATCTTGATTAACTTAATCTAAACATTTGAAATATTAAATGCTTGATTGAAGCAGCAAATCTCATTAACAATATTATTTAAATATTTTGAATATCCATATCTATGCCAGAACTGATTTTAAAAATTCACTTTAGAATAGTTTTGCATTTCTATTTGCTGTAAACTAATGCATAATACCAGAACTGAACTCTACTAAACCACCTAGCATTTTACCTAGAATATTGCCTAGAAAATAATAAATGCCCACATTTTCTTTGCTAAAACCAGAATAAAATTTTATTTCATATTTTCATTATTCTTTTTCCTATTTCTGTATAGTCTCTTCTATCATTCAACCTTAGCTTTTTCAAAAATACAAAACCAACATACAGGATGTGCCAYGAACTTCTGCATTTTACAGCATTTGCTTCTGTTGTATATGTATGCTTTTTTCGGTTTTATTTTTTTCATTTTACATATGCTTTTCAATAAAATATAATTAATAAAGTATAAGGAATGAAAAATAGATGGAAAATCTCTCTACATTTGATGCATATATATGTGATGTGTGTGTGTAGTCCTGTCAATGTTAACCTTGTAATGTTTATTACAGCCTCCTCCAATGCAAGAGTTATTAGATGAAAAGAAGTATTATTAGGGAACGGCAACATACTGTTACTTCCACATGTAACCTAATATTAATACCGATGGCCATCTATATCTGAGAAAAAGTGTTTACTTTACCTCACCTCCTGCCCTCGATTCTTCTCACATTCTTGAAGTGTTTCTTTTGTACATGTGCTTTCTCTCTCCTACRATTTATTCCATGGATACCCTGTTAGTTTCTCTAATTCTTTCTAGATTTCAGAGTGTTTTTCTTGCACCATGTTGTTGTTACTTTGTTTAAAGCTGACAAATAGAAATAAACTAATAAGTGAAAATTTTCTGGTTTTGCCAAAAGCTCAGAGGGAAATGCTATGGTTAAGCACATATGCAGGTATTTCCTTGACRGAGGCGTGATGTGTTCTTTGTTCTGGTTGAACACCATTCCGCAGAGGACACACGATTTCATAATCAAATTTAAATTTGCATATTTTATTTTTCATTTGTTAGAAATTTCCTATATTTAACATACACAGTTACAATAATAGGCTAATAGACTAACATTTTAATTGTATTTAAGCAGAACTCTCAATGGCTTCAGTTATGAGTACCTTCTCCCTATACAATGACATAGGAACGCATGAGATCGGGTCATTTTTAATTTCCAATCACTACTCCAATAAATACAAGCAATAACAGGCTGGTAAGTAACTTATCCCTTGAACATGCAATAAAAGTGAGAAATAATAGAGAATAGCAGTACCTTGTGGCGTAATCTTACTAGAGGTTGATAGGGCTTAAAGTTGTATCCTTCCTTGGCTGGCCACCCGTCTGTTCCCAACAAAATGCATCCAAGAAATAAAACAGCGGACCACAACATAAACATCTTTACAGGTCTGTTTCTGTCAAAATAAAATATCATAGTTCAGTGATAGATTACACTATAATTTTGGTGCAAGTCATACAATATAAGCTTACAATACTGCTATTCAAGTCAGTTTGYGGACTTGAATAAATATAATCAAAATAGCGTAATCCATCTAACAGGAAAAAAAGAAGTAGCAGTATTTGGGACACAATCAACTGGGATATACTGAGCTGAACATTTTCTTATATGCATTCAGTACTCATATGAGACCTTGACTGAAGAAACAATCAGGAAAAGCCTCCAAAAGAAGATAGGACATAACAGAAAAGCAGTGATTTAAAAAAGTCAGCACTATTCTTTCAAATGAAGAAAAAAGTGATCATCAGTGGCAGAGTCACCAGTTTTTTGTTTGTAAGTACAGTCTCTTCTGGTACACTGTTCACATCCTGAAAGATATTAGTGTAAAATATCTGTTATACTCTATTATTATTATCTTACTGGCACTGAACATCTAAACCAGAAGCAAAACTCCGCGTTTTCTGCCAATGTTCTGGACAAATTTTTAAATTACATTATTGAAATTCTGTGTATTCTATAAGCTTTATTGTATGTGTCCGCATTGTAAACTGTAAACTGCAAAGGTAGATTAATCAAAAAAGCTTACTTTGTTTGGTTTTTGGTTTTTTTTTTTTTGTCCCCAGGAATAGCTGTTACATATGTTTTTGTTGGTAGGGATTTGTATGTACATATCACTTCCTACTTGTTACAGCTGTTTTGTGAGAAACAGGAAAAATAATTTCATCCAGGAGGAGACTTTGAAATAACTCTTAATAAACATTTCACAATATTGTAACATGGTACCTTTTACTCTGAGTGCAGAAGGGATTCAATAGCTATTCTTACTTGCATAAACAACAGAACCTTGTTGACAGCTGTATAAGAGTACTAAAAATCACACAAGTCAAACAAAACTACAGAACTGTATTATGACACACTGAAACCTGAAGGAAGTAATATTTACATCCAATTTTTCTATTCTGACACAAAGCTTAAAAAATGTAGGCTGATTAGACATACTYCACTTCATAGATAAATTGAAGTGTTTTATAAAGAATGAGAAAAGGAAAGGGTAAGGCCATCTTCTATGGCTGATACAACTTCTTGTTCTTGAGAAAGAACAGAAGGATACGCACACATMCATTTGCAATCTGAATATTTAATTATTCAATTTAAATATTTATTTATTAAATCAACCAACTGGTTGACTTAAAAATTCCAAAATTTATATTATAAAGGTACACTTTAACAACAAATACTATTATCTATACGGTGGATTGCATACAGTATGGTATGCATGTAGTATGTAACCAACTACATGTAGTTAGTTACGTATCTTACCCACCTCATCTGCCCTCAATCAGTTTGTCATCGTGCAGTCACCAGGACATCTCAGTTTGTGATGACTGCAAAGTTCTGGTACATTTGTAAATCATCATAAGCTCTTCATAAAACTATTTCCTATTCTTCTGAATACCAAATTTGAGTTTTCCTGACAAAACTGCACTGATCTGATAAGCTAGTCCTACYATACCCAGCTACAGTGATACATTTAAATTAGAGCCCGTTAGGATGGTTTAGAACCTTTAATCCCTAATATTCTTAAAATAAGGATATTAAATATTGATATTAGACAGGGAGATACACAGCAATCTACAAAAAAAAAAAAAGAACAGAACTGTTTCCAATTTTGAAAATCTTGAGAAACGTATATTCTGAACTTTAGAGGAAAGAGAAGAGCCTTGCAAGGGGTACTGGAAAATCATAGAGAATTTGTGTCAGAGTTCCTTCTGAGGGAAGACAAAGACGTTAAAACTCTGTAAAAATAAGRTCAGAATCATAGAAAGCCTAAATAATCATACTCACAGATTTTATAGGTACATGTGGCATGAGAGTTTCCCCTCATATGATTCCTACTAGACCTACAAATGTTCATTTCACTATGGGCCTCAGTGCCTATTGTAGATATTCAATATTTACTATAGACACTCACCATCTGTATTGAAACTATGTTAAACAGGTAACACAGTAAACCATTCTTCATCACTCCGAGATACGTGCAAGCCATTCTGTTCAGTATTTTTCAATCCTGAAATAGCGGATCGAGAGGTACAGTTTCTATACAAGCTGGTTTACACATGAGTGCGTATTAATTTTTTCCCCTCGTCCCCAGCTGTAAACTTATCCTGCCAATGCAGAGATCTCTGGTAAGAACAAAGATATACATGAATAGGCATAAAAAGTCAGAAGGGTGTCCTAAGAGCCCGGCGTGTGCGCAGAATGTTAAAGTCTTGCCGATCATTTCCTTTTTTATAGGAACTCAGCTGAGCATAACRGGTGAGCAAGCAGGGAATCGCTTATCATCCCGTGCCATTTTACAGCCATGCTCCTGGCAATACCATTATACAAACCGTGATTTTGACTACCACCATTCTTCACATAGCGGCAGCCCCCCGTCCGCCTGAAGGCAGGGGCTGCACAGAACTGATTCGGGCGGAGGTATCAAGAACAGTCGTATTAAACGGGCTCGAGCCTCACCTCTGCCCCGAGCCTCGGTAACGGGACCCCACGTGAGCCAGCCGCCCTTCTTCGGGGCAGTCACCACCCTTTCTGAAGCCAATTRACAGTTTCTGCCTGTTTCGTTCTCATCACAGCTGACTTACAAGCCTTCCCAGCTTTCACTGACTACTAACTCAGCCTCAGACTTGAGACTAATATACCATGTTACCCTAAAACCATCCACCATCATGAACCCTCTCATACTCGGTCTCCCTATTAAAGAAATTTAAGATTTCTTCTTACTAACTATTGCCTTTCTTGTTCCAACAGTTCCCACTTCAAATTACATTTCTTTTGTACTCTAGCTCTTCAAATATACATAGGAGGAATATCTCCTATATGAAATCCCTTAAAGGGTAGGATAAGCAGTGAATGATCTGAAGCAAGGACAACATGCTCTATTACAGAGAGATATCTTACCTGAACAAGTTAAAGCTTGCTCTTTTACACCTGTCCAGTAACTGGACRTTAAAGTGATAATAAAAAAGGACACAGTGGAAAAGTTGTTTTTCATCTTGCACCTTTGCACTCYCACCGAAACAGAACTGCTAGGCAGGTGTCCCAATGGACTTTCAAATGGGGGGTCAACTCTAGCACAGTGACATAAAATACTATAAAAGATCGTTTCAGAACTCTGCAAGTACCATGGAGYGGCATTTGCCTCCACTTCCTCCACGTTACTGTTCCCGTAACAGCAACAGAAGCCAAGTGCACTGCCAAAAACAAACAAAYAAACAAAAAGAAACCCTTTGCCTTCTAATCTTGAAAAAACTACCCTCTATTTGTGCTTATTGAATACATTCTTTGGAAATTGTTAACTTCAGGGTCAGAATCAGATTAGTTTAACAGTTATGCATGCTAAAACCAGCTATGCACACTCGACCCTTCRTCCCTTTTGTGCACTTTTGGACGATCTCTCTGTGCAGTGAAAAATTGGCTGGAGAATCATCATTTCAAAGAGGACGGTAAGGGCAGCCACATTCCACCTCGCTCCCATCTAAACCGCATACGTTTTAGCCTCATGTGGTGTAAAAGAACGGAGTCCTTATAGTTTTGAAAATTGTTTGACCTTAAAAAGCAGCTCCTTTGTACTTGTCCAAAGAAGAGAAAATTATTACATGTTCAGTCTTCTGACTTCATTGCCTGTTACTTGGATGAACACTTTAAATGTAAATTAAAAAAGAAGTCAGCTTTTAGGACAGGCTCTGTCTAAAATCCCAGAAGTGTGTATGGTGTCTGCAGTTCTTATTTGTCTTTTTTGAAAAAAAAAATTTTTTGCAAAGTCTCACAGATTTTCTGTTGAATTTATTGCACAACTTAAGTTGTTATTTTTTCCTTATAATGTAGTACCAGAAGTGTAGTTCTTCCTTAAAATGATACTATTATTAAGTCTGTATTTTAAGAAAAAATATGATTTTAATGAATTGGATTAAATAGATAGAAGAAAAACARAATTTAAAAGTGTCATTTCAAATCTAGATTTTATTACTTTCTATAGATGGGCAAAAAGAAGTAGAATATCAACCTTGACATAATTGTGACACCTAAAATAACTGAGTCCTTATTTTTATCTGGAGGTTGCAGCACAAATATCAAATAAAYAATTCCAACGCATTCCTTCTAATGGTTATATTACCAAATGATCACAAAAATATCATGGAAAAAAAATGTCATTTTTGTTTTTAAAGGATGCCTATAACATACCCCTTTGGGATAGTCAAAATGATGTATTTATGAACTCAACTTTGCAATAGTATCGTAAATCTTATTTACATGTTTATCATAATCTGACAGGTTTTGTGTCTGAATGACTGGATAATCTCTTTTCCCCGTTTATTTATTTTTCTGTCATTTTTTCTGTTAATTACACATTTACACAGTAGTTGCTTTTGGGGTGCTTATTATATGTGACTGCTTTAATTTCCACTTTTATTTTTCTATTRGTTTCAAATCAGGCTACATATATATGAATGAAGTTTTAAGTTTTCAAATACCTTTTTAATAATCTATTCATTATAGTCGAATATATGAATAACTTGAAGTCATTCATATATGGGAGTGTCATATGAATGACACTTAGACCGCTTTTGTTAAATGCACAGGATAGTATATAAAATAAAGCATCTTTCACAAGAACTGAAGATAAGTGGGCTTAAGGAATTTCAGGGTCAAATAAGTGGCTGATGGAATTAAATATAATATCAAAGTTATGTCTCAGGAAATACTGCTGAAAATCAAGGATTTAAAGCACTAGTAATATGAATTTTAAAAAGATTTAAATATGAGGGCAAACAAATACAACTCCTTGGAGAGGTCCTCAGTACAATCAACTTAGTCTTTCATGTTTTTCTGCCATTGCTATTTGGAAAAGTGGAAAAGAAAGTTCTACTTTAATTCTCCACACAGTCTATCTATATATTTCTGAGAACTCTGAAGTTTCAAGAGGAGGGGGGATTTTTTTTTTAATTAAAGATGAATAAGGCATTAATCTTGCTTTCTGTCTCCCAAGGYACTCACCACTCAGGATCTGCATTAAGCAGCTGCACAGGCAGAAAAGACACAGGAGAGGCCGGCTTTGAAAGAAACAATAGGCAGGTGCTATTCAGTTATATTTGGCAATTTCAGAGAAATGCTATTAGAAAGATACTTCTCTTCTTCTTGGGTTGTCACCCAGAAAGCAGTGTGTGAATTTGCTCGTGAAGATAGTGAAATCCGTGTCAAACAGCTGCATTCCCACGGGACCTTCACCATTTTCTCAGTCACGTGTTTCTTCACACCTGATACTACTTTGTGTAATATCCGTATATAAATGCAAGCTCTACACAATACAATACAGCTCTTACATATTTGTAGAGATTTCAAGATAARATGATAGGACAATCACATGTTGATTATTACAGTTAGCTGACATTTTCTAGACACTGGGTATCATCTGACCCATTTTTGTCTTCTGGAATCGTTTAAGTATTGAGGTCCTTAGGCCTTGCAAAATAAGGCACATATTTCAGTCCAGCCACCATATTTTCACCACTCTATTGTGTTAAATGTTCTTTATCGTATACATTTCTTTTAATTTTTATCTGCTTCACCAGAAGCTGCCATTAGGCAGCTATTAATCAAACTGTACCTTGCATTTTCAAAATCCTCTGTCTGACTGTACTTGTGCTAAGCGCTGATACGATACTTTAAAGGGAGTCAAATACTATTTAATTACCACTTCTTATTAATTTGCTGATCTGTATTGTAGTCTACTTCTGCAGTTTTCTCTGCCAGCCTTAGATTTGCCTTAAAAGCTGAGAAGGGATAAAGTGAAGGATGTGGAACAGAGAACGGATATTCCTTATTTTTCACTGCATAGGAAATTCTTCCATATTAAATTTAGATTTGCCTAACTCCTCTGGATCCTAAGGAAGCTCTGCTATCTTACTTTGTAGCCCATCTCTGGAGCATTCATGAATTTGATGCATAGTGCAGAATTCTCCCCAGTGATTTCTATCCATTTCACTTACTTTAAAATAAAAAAAAAAAAATTATTCATAAGAAGATTCTTTTATCTTTTATTTAACCATTTATTTTGTTAAAGAAAATTCTGCTTGGTAATGTAACTGTATTCATTCTTAATTAAAAAAACAGTCATTGAATACATTTGGCTCCATGGAATCAAGCACAATTTAGTCTGGTCAGCAGAGCAATTGAGACTCATCTTTCAGCCTTGAAACTTTCCAGCAGTCTCAGAAGTACTCTATGCTGCAAGGTGCTGAATTAAATCATTATTTTGCTTTTTAAAAATATGATAAAATAAGAGAAAAATATGTAATACCTCTATACTTAGCTTAGGCTACTGATGTTAAAGTATTAAGCAGTTGTTTCCAATTCTGATAACTAACGCTGGGTAGTCTTCACTATTTTCTAGTCATAAGGTACTTTAACCTTGAAGTGTTCTCAGAATCACAAATACTATTAATAACTGGGATAGGATTCAAACACATATTGAAATTCTGAGGTAGATGGTCTTAAGTAAACTGAGTATCTAACCTCTTTGAACTTTACTCACCACTAGTAAGTTCAGTGTACATTCTCCTCTAAGCAAAGATTTCCTAGGCACCTTAAACCGACATACAGTGAAAGCTGTATGTTACCTTCAATACACATATATACAAATTACAGATACTTATGATACCCATGTCTGATGCAGATCATGTAATTTATTTTTAAATTAATGTCATTAGGCATAATAGAAAGGTAAAAACTACTTTGAGAATAACTGTTTCTGTTATTCAGCTATGAAGCCACCAGCAACAACAAATCTGGAGGGAAAAATGTAGTTTATCTATTTTTATTACCCAAAAAAAGGATGTGTCAAAAGTAGTATATGATTTCAGTCAAATATTTCTTGGTCATTTAAAAACAAAAAACAAAAGCAAAAAAAAAAACCAAAAAAAAAACACAAAGAAGTTCATGTGAAGTTCACAGAATTGGCACAGAAAAGTTATTCTATTGTTGAGCTACTCACCCGAGTGATAATTTCTTTTACTTCTTGAGGAAAAGCAATGTGAGTCTCTATCTCCCTTCTCCTCTCTCTTGCCAGTGCTTTCCACCCTTGTTTACATGTTTCAATATTTTGTGGAAAATGAACTAAATCCCAGTTACTACACTGTCCTTATGAATATCTAATCATGATTAATGTACCCTGGAATACCATGGTGAGTACCTCCTCTCAAAGGAATGCCTTACGCTTTCTAAATCCTCCCAGCCATTTGTTGGTAATTTAAGCTTGGTTCTACGTCTGCTTTGGAAYTGACGGACTAGAAGTGATGTTGCTGTTATGAGAGTTAAGCAAACATATACTAAGTATTATTTTATATCTCCCAATGCTACAATTTTCATAAATAGGGAAGATTTAAAAATAACGTTACACACAGCCAGTACCCATGCAATAAATAGCGTAAACATATACACAATATATAAAAGATCTAATTGATGAAAGCTGACTTAACTAGAGTTATGTGATGAAAATATATGAGAATGCTCTATTTTAAAAATGTGTATATACTTAAAATTAAGATTTTTTTTTCCATCTTCAAAGAAATTGCTTCAGAAATTATTCATCTATAATACAGCTGTGTGGTGCTACTAAAATGCTACCAGCCAGGTTGTTCGGCATTAAGAACAGAAACAGAATTGTTTTGAAATATAACCATTCTATCCAAATAAACTATTTTAAACAACTTAATGCATATACAGTGGCCAATAAATGAAATTTTAAGCACTGGCTAGATCACTGTGTTCCTTGTCCAGTCTGCAAGAGAGAGGACACATCAGACATTAGCCTGACCTTATTTAAAAGGTCATTTTCAACATATCAAGGAGTAGTACTATACACCCTTCGGACATGTCAGTCTCTATCTTACACATACTATTAATCTTAAAAAACACAGAATATAATTAATTGACCATTTTGTATGGCTCACGCAAAGAGCTTAAGTTCCATTATCATATTCAATGTTATTAATGGGTTTGTAATACAGCTACCATAATAAATATCAACCCTGCTTCATTGCCTGTGACTTTGAGCACTTTGTTGTATATTTTGACGGATACAAATACCTGTCACRAAGGAACATAGAGCCATCCTCTCTTAAACATGCTTTCACTTACAGTTATGGCTTCATGGCAGAAAAAGCACTGTGCAAATAAAATAATTTCTATATAAATAATAAGGAGTATTATATTACATTAACTTTGAAGAAGTAGCAGCCGTTTTAGCCGAAGCTATGTCCACTCCTGTTAATCTGCCTTGAGGCAGAGTCCCTCCACTATACCACACAACAGTGCGTCTGCAAAAACTTCACAGCAAGCAAGGATCTTACTCCTAGGTTGACCATGCTACTACAGCAACTTTGGGGTTGTTAGGATGTAATCGCGGTATCGGATCTTCTCCATGACCACAAGCCGCAATCTACACCTACAAAGTTCGTCCTCTCCTCAAAAAGATAYGCGGAAAGCTGATTTCCCTGTGGAAAGTCGCAACAGCAGCTGCCGCGCGCGGGTGGTGGTGGCAGCTTTCACACACAGCACACCCCATCCCACCAGCCTCTGACTCGCCTCCAGAAGCAGCATCCACTCTCCAAAAAGCATCTGTTAGGTGACCCGCACTGCTTACAGCAGGCTTACAGGGCTTGCGACAGTAAAACACCGTGGCGCTACGGCAACCAACAGCTCGTGCATCTGTGCACCGATCAGTTTTGTCTCTCAGCAGCTACCTCACGTGGCGGCAGCCACTGAGTACTCGGGCACAGCCCCCATCTTTCACCCACCAAAAAGGCATTTCTGAACAGCTGGAAATGCTGCTGACAGCTTATGTGCTGGAATACACAAGCGAGAAAACTTTTGTTTTAATCCCATGCAAAACATTTATCATGTTGGATGCACATCCTGCCTTCTGCTGACTCCTGTCCATCTCTCCATCACTTTTTCCTGGTTTAAATCATAAATCTGTCATGCTGCAYAAGCAGAAGGTGGAACACAGATCCTCTCACTCCTTGTTCCTGTACTACCATGGGACTTGTGTAAACATTAGAAGCATGTCAAAGGGCTCTGAAATGTGTCCCTAAGGGCATCACTTTGGTGTCAGTGTGGTGATGTGAGTGACACTTCTCAGTCCAGAGGGCTGAGCCTATTCTGGAAGAGCTTAGCTTGGGCCTAAAGGCTGATAGGCAGATGCCATGAACCGGGAACTAAGTAGTGTGAGTGTGCCTGGGCGACTTCTGAAAGGCCCAAAACACCTGGAACGTGCCACAGCAGGGACGCTTCTCCTCGAGAACAGCAACGTGCACTTGGGTAGAGCCATTAGGCTTCTCCTCGAGAACAGCAACGTGCGCTTGGGTAGAGCCATTACCTTTAGAAGAGAATGTTACCCGTGACGGTAAACAGCCACATGAACACTGTGAACTAAAGAAGTAGCTTCCTTTTACTAAATGAAATCTTTGTTGCTAATTTCATGTTCTGATTTAATATTATCAATTTTAAGTATTTTTATTTATTTAAAGGATGAGACTTGATTGCTTAGTATCGGTGACCTAGATTTAAATGAATTACAATGAAAAGAGAAATAGAAAACTTAGCTATTTCTCATCTTGGTCTTCACACAATCTCACAACTGCAATCTCACAAGTTCTTTAATATTACAGGAAGCAGAACATAATGAAGGTAGTGTATTTCACAAGTCTCAGAGGGGCTTTTTTAATAGAATTGAGTTGAGCCTATTGATCTTAATTTTTTCCTAAGTCCTCAAAAATCACTCTCAGGAAATGGTGTGTTTACTGTTATTGATATATATTTATAATAAACGCTAGTTTGTGGAAGTTATACTATTAGTTAGGCAGTCTCCTTCTTCCCTAGTTAAGTAAGCTTGGCGCTGCTGGTTTTTCAATATTCTAAAGGATTAATGTTTAACATTACGGCAGCTCCTGCACTGACAGGAATTCAACTGCTTTATGTTATGAAATTAGAAGTATAAAATCTACCACCTTAATTCAGTCAAGTATTCTTACACAGTTAACATTTTACAAAATTTGTTTTCAATTTCTGGTTTTTGTTCATCACCTAAGCTAAGATTCAAGTAACACCTGACATACCACTGCGTAACTGTGTGCTCTGGGCATGTTGGAATAGAAAACAAATATTTTATTTTTCAAGATTTTTTATTTCATTTTCCTAATTAAATTACTCACTGCGAACATTAATTATAAATGAAAAGAAACAAGAACAGCTGTTGACACTTCCATAGCTTATTTGTTAAGCTTATTTTTGAGCAAATATGTAGTCCTGGAGAAGGCAAAAYGGGCGTTCAAGCTAGAAGAGCATTTTTAAATGGACAAGCTAGTAAATTAAACAATAARATTCCTCAGTATTTGCTATAATACACAAATTTACCATCTTTGGGTCTTTCTCTTGTTATTCAAATAAATTTTACTTTTTGGTAAAACCTTAATTACCAACAGAAATAGTGAAGCCTTGGCATTAATGGACTCCTTGAATGAATGCTGAACCAGGAAACATGCCTGCCATTGATGAAAAGTACCATGAAAAGTACCATAATAATTTAGAAAATGTCTTTCTGTTATTTAATATTATGTAATTACCCCTCAGCTCTTTGAAACTCACTGTATTGAAATGCTCTAGATAATAGTGCCAAGTACCATCTACGTTATCCAGTGAAAATGTTTTGTTGAACAACTCAGCTGGTTTTTGAGATCTCAGCTGATTCTGTCAATCCACTTTGAGACATAGGCTAAAGGCCACTATGGAAGTGGCTAAGGTTGGAACAGGCAGGTTTTTCTCATCTCTAACAGAGTTTGAAGGAGTGAAAAATTATAAACCACTAAACAAGAAAACTAGATGGTAGAAGACAGAAATGTAAAGAGAAGAGTTAGGAAATTTTAGGCAGGGATAGTAGTATTTCAGGAACCTTTACAACAYGGGAAGATAGCTATGGGACATATGACAGAGCAGACAGGGAAAGACAGCCAAGGAACTATGAGCTCCGTACCTCCTTAAACACAGGAGAGCAAGTAACACAGCAAGAGTGTACTAGGTTAAAAAGACGTCTTCAATAAATGCTTCTTCCTTTCCTAATGTTTTTGATATCCCCTACTTTCTCTTTAAAAGCAGTCCATGTTTAGAAATTGCTTCTACACAAGCTTTAGGCAAGTTTAGGTTGCCTCAGTTTGCCATTAGGACATAAAGCAGGTATCCCGCACCCTTCAAAGCATCTGGGAACAGCTGTATCTGCACCAGAGTCGGCGACGAGACTGCTCTTCCGGACAAGAAGATGTTCTGAGGGTTTTCACTCTCACCAGGATATGGGTGCACCTGGTATGATGGAGGGGGCTACACACAACGGTACAAAGACTGATAACATCATTGGACTGCAGAGAATGGAAGTGCACGTGAATTTTAGTATCACTGGATCTAGCTACGTCTCGATGATTTACTGATACAACTGACAATTGTTGTAGCTATTTCAATAAACAATTGTTTTTTTTTTGTAGCTGAGGGCAATCTGGCCTTATCAGGATTGAAACAAAAATATGTTTGCTCTACAGCAGTCTCTCCTAGTGTCCTCATTAATATAATTAAGTCAACTACAGATGAAATCCTGATTTAATTTGATATAGTCCTAAAATCCACATGTAATATGCTACCTGCAGAATTTTACCCCATTTATAGAATTTAGTGATGATGCAGTTTCACAAGGAAGGAAAAAAAMCTCAGAAATAAACTTTGTTAACTAAAATGAAGGAAATCCAAAGTTGCTCTTGATTATCTTTTTAAAAAAAAAACATGTAGCTAATCATATAGATCTGTAGACATATTTAAACATTCGATAGCATACTGTACTTTAATAGCGAAAATAGTTACGGGTACTTTGCCTTTTCTTATTTAACCACTGCAGAGTTTTTCCCCTCTCTCCTTTCATGCTTTGCAGTGACTTGTCTCTGTCTCTTTACTGCCACAAAGGTCAAATTTGTTGGTAAGTCTGAATCTGGCATAGTCAGAAAGCAAGTACAGAAAATTGCACTTGTTCTGTCAGTCATAAAGCTGGCTCAGGTTGCTAGCGCAACGTGAAGTATTCAAGAGCTTTCTGAGATCCATCAATTGAGGAAGTGTCCAGAACCTGTCAGCTTAGCTGCATTCTTTGGGAATACTGTAGGAACAAGCTCGAAGACACATTTTTGACCTCAGTTTGAAATGAAACTCTGATGTCTGCTAGACATGCTGCTTCATTTGGACACTAATGTCTAAATGAATAAAATAAGGACTTTCTCTACAATGTAAAATGAAAGGAATAAATTGAGCACAAAATGAAACAAACATACATAATTCTGAGGCTATAAAGAAAAAAWAATACTAAGTCTTATCTACTCCTGGACTGTCATCTCTAAAGAAAAATGTGTTGCTTTTTTTTAACTGTAAGAACTGACTTGATCATTTACGTTCTACTATTGACAGAAATCTAATGCCTCATTATAGTACATATTAATATTTTATTGAAATACTACAGTGTCCTTTAAATTTTGCAGAGATATTTCTCATAAAATAATGCATTATGCTCTGAATCCCATTCATTAGGATAAAAATCTTCATGCCTTACTACTATGTTTTAATTGCCTTATTCCATTTTAAAGGGTTTTATTGAGTATGGTTTTATAGCGCCTTAATATATCTATTAGACAGAAGCCTTCCAAATGAATGTTGGAAAGCTGACAGTAAAACATAAACCTCAAAGTGTCCTGATGAKCTTGTATCTCAAATGGGTTGTAAAATAAGTTTTTGAATACTTTGTAGCTAAAAAAACTGTCATTTCTAGAAGAACAGAATGAGTATATTACAAAACAAAAATTAAAGAGCTGCAATAGGAATGAATTTACTCTCCCCATCACCTTTGTAGGTAGACATATATTAACAACAAGCAGTTGTTGCATTCAGCTGTTGAACTAAGAAAAAAAAATGTTAACTTTTACCTTTTTCTTTTGGCAAGTCAAAAAGTTCTTCAGTTCTATTTATACRGTGGAAATACAGAAAAATTATATTGTGAAATTGACCTTAGCCAAGATTTGACCATACTCAGTGCCAGAAAACACTAGCAATAGCCTGTTACTATAAAARATATATTTCAACAAGAATTCCAAGCTCAAATGTTTTAGGTATTGGCCATCAGCCGTCACTCCAGTATGTACTGTGTATACAGGCAAGAGGATCCCATTCCTCCTCTCACATAAATCTATCCCTCTGAAACAACAGCCTCAAGCATAGCCTCCCTACCTCCCTTAGGCATAACTATACATTCCCTTTTTCATTCTGCCTTGGCATCATTCGTATTTTGGGATTGTCTATGACACCTATATGAGGCACAGGAATGCAGGCTGGGGAGCCAGGAGACACTGATGAACACGGCAGCTTGTTCCTCCTGATCAGTCACAAAAGCTGATCAGGTAATTGGTGGCAAATGCCCAAGTACAGCAGCATATTCAAACTGTACACAGGCCATTTATTGATGAATCAGTTATTGCTGCCATGAATGCATCCTCCGTGCTGACTCAGGTAAGCCTCTCTCTCTACACAGTCAGAATCAAAAGCTTCTCTTGCTTTTCAGTATTTCCAAGGTTTGGGAATCTCTACCATACAACAGTTTGAAGCTTTTCTTGATGTCCAAATCAGATTTTTTGCAACCCATCACTGCTTAGGCAAAAGAGGATAAAACAAAACAGAAAAAAATATTTTAAAAGATTATTTTGCAGGAGATTATATATATGCACACAGAAAAGGTAGTCATGTTTGTTCAGCAATGCCTGATACAATCTGAGAACTATTAGATTTAGACTCTTGCAGATCTTACGTGTTTACTGAGAGCAGAAAAGAGCCTCAATGGAGGTTATTCAGATGAGGAAAAAAACTTTTTTTTTCTTTGAACTAATCATGCTCATATTATGTTTGAACCAGTGTGGAAAAACAGTAGAATCTGCTTACAGATAGAAGGAAAAATTCACCTTTCTCCCTCATATTCATCAGCATAAGGATCTAACCGCATGAATGAGGAAAACTGTATATTTCACGGAGAGGATGACGTTTTCTGTCCTCCAGAGTAAGGCAGCATACAGATCCTCTTGAATCATAGCTGATGGCAAACCTAGGTCAAGCTTTCTCAGTCTTTCCCTTCTCCAAGAAGAAAGGCCTGGGACTGAGTCATTCCTTTGGTAAYAGAAAGTTTCAGGGGGAAGAAGAGAGTGCTCAGGGAGCAAAAAAAGGCAGTGAACATGGAGGAGGGTATCGAGCAACCTGGACTGCTCCTCCAGCTGTTGCCAGAGAGTCAGGAGATCACAGGATAATGGATGCTGAAGTAGGAGAAGAGCGATCCCCTCATAGCCGTACATACTGCTCACATTCCCTCATTTCTCCCATATTAACGGGTTGCCAACACTCGGTGTTGGCACTGCTGTCAATGTTTGCAATTTCCAGACTCTATGGTTTCGGAAACAAAACAGGAGCAGAGCCATTGCTGTTCTCRCCCAACGGTCCTCTGCTTTGGGCAGCCTCCTACATCTACAGCCCGCCCTGACTGACAGCCCAAGCTCTGCTTTGGAGAAGTGCAGCTACCTACTGCTTCGTATACCCATACAAATATTACAGCCTCTGAGTGCCGCACAATACAGAGTATGCAACACAATAGCATGCAATATATATTGGAGAAAGAGAAGAAGGTTATTAATTCAAAGAATCCAAAATTATCCCTTATGTTCAAAGTTATTTCACTACTTTGAACATCACCCATGAAAGATCAGATTCAAGTGTTCATTTTGCCCCAGTTTTAGCTACTCTAAAAGSCCAAGGGAGATGCAAATCTAGAAAAGAGATATAAAACCTCCAGAAGAACTGTCTTGTACAGAGCTTAGCAAACCAGCTCTTTCCAACTTCCTTTTTTTTACCTTAACGGGATATCAGAAACATCCCTGGGAGGATAAATGTAGCTATAACACTGTTTGCTCTCCAGKAGTATCTTTCTAGAATAACATTCCCATAAGGAATATATAAGGAAAGTTGAATACCTTCTGTGGYCATCCTTGAAAATTATCTGAAATTATCCCAGTAGAAGTGCTAAAAGGAAATCTTAAAACTATGTCCCCCCCCCCCTTTTTTTTGGGGGGGGGGAGACTGTTACATGCAGCTCAGTAGCTCAGTGACTGAAGTAAGAGGACTGTGCTGTTCTGCTCATCTTTTAAATTGGGCAATTATTTTTATAGTTTACTGTATGTCCACAGCAATGCACTAGTTTAAACCAGCTCTGCATAATTTTAAATAAAGTAGATCTTTTAATTTTTGTTGCAGTTCCATGAGAGTTTAAGCTGATCTTAGAACATSATAAATAGGTGACATAAACTGTACCAGCAAACTATTCCAATTGAAAACCAGTTGAGGAGGAAGGTTGTGCAGGGAAGGATTCATTTTTGGCCAGATCTGTTCCCTGCTTGAGCTCAGTACCTGTTCATGTGAGCACCAACTCATCGTCCGACAGATAGAAAGGAAGAGCAGAGTGATRGGTATAATAGGTAGGCAAGGACAGCAGTGGCCCCAAAATAGGTCAGTACATACTTCTCTAGAAATTCACCTTTTATTACAGAATAATAATGTCTTGCCTTTATTCAGTCTTATAATCATGGAAATCTTTGTTTTATGAAGGYTTTGCTAATATTTTCTAATCTTACTTTCAGTACATACTCTTTGAAATTTCTTAGCATTCTAATGGAGCTTTAATTTCAGATTTAGGTCTGGACAAACCAAAGGATGTTTAAACTGGTGCTTAAGTAAAACAGTTAATTCATACTACTTTTATAGTTTTGTGCATGATACATACCTACTTTTTCAATATCTCTAGACTACACTGGAAGAGCATCTTGATTTCAGATGCACTGTTTCTAAATCATTCTGCTAATTCCAGTTAGTGTCTGTCTGCAAAATGATAAATTGCTATATCCTGATACTGTTATCGTCTCTTTTTCTGATAAATATGTGAGTCCAATAAGGGCTAATCTATTTAGCTACAGTTTAAAAATATATCACTTACTCTCTGATTCACGGCTTTATTACCCATATTATGTCAAAGTGAGCATAATAAACTTTTAAAAATCCACTCTACTTAAAAGATGACTGAAATGCTGATTAACTCAGCTGATGGGCATCCACCTCACTTTCTTCTGCTTATAAATTAACCCTGAATCTCACAGCATTGAAAAGACTCTTCTCCTCTTGGTACTCTGAATTATCTAGATTGAAGTGATATGTTTTAATCTTGCAGACTTCTTCCACAAAGTTTTGTTTTCACCATGCGAGAAAGCTTCACAGCTTCATTAGCCTGAAATTTCTAATGCACTATTCCAGTTTTGTAGTTTTGTTACAGAACAGAAAAAAAGTTGGACTGACATTGTGGGTCGTAACAGCCCTTTGCGAGCATCCAGTAATTTAGCAGCTTTCCTTAGCAATACAGATTTTTACCATTAATATCCTTCTATTGTTAGAGTTGCCCAATGACTCTGATTTCCTAATGTTTCTTGCATATTACCAGAAATAACACGCATGCAAGGAAGCAAATTTTAAAAATGTGACATAATCTTCAGTTCAGAAGTGTTCTTTTAACAACTGTAGTCTTCAGTTGCACATATAAGGTCTGATTTAACCTCAATTTTTTTCACTGATATAAATCTGCTATTTTAATGTAAATGTAACCATACCAGTTTCCAGTCAGTCTGGGAACACTGTAAAGCTACTTCCACTCCTGTCTCCCAAGTAATTCTACAATTTATTTTCCATTTGAAAGTGGGAGAAAAAAAAAGTTTCTGCAATGGCACAAGTGTAGATACTGTGAACTTCCTTCCTTTTTGACTTTAAAGGAAATAGTTATCTCCTTTTTGAGGGGGTCATCAGTTATATTCTTTTTATTTTAGGATTGTTATAACAAAAGCTTTTTCTCTCCTCAAATGCTATGATATCCAGCAAACTCTCTCCATTTCCACTGGCTGTATTGTGCAAATATTTTYGAGAGCTAAGGCTGGCTCAGAAATTACTGAATTAGAAATTTATGGGTAACTCTTCTTAAAGGGTTCTTGTTTGAGAGACATATGTTTGAAAACTCAAAGATAACAATTTTTTGTATAGTGATAATACCAGCTTTTTGGGGGGATGTGAGGGGAAGGGGCTGGATTTCAAGTTGCATTAAACTCTACCAGTAGTTTACTGAGAAGAGCCTTTCTCTGGATTGTTTCTGCCCACTTATGCTTATTAAAAATCTCAGATTGAATATATTTGCCTAAATACTTACTTTGCTTGAGACACAACCGGGAAACTTCATTTCTGAAGCTTTGTTTTCATCACTCATTTTTGTAACTAACTTAACCATCACTGCACATTGCCTACTCATTCACTTCTTGCGTTCAGTATTGACTGGAAAGAGTTTGACTTTCTTCTGTAACACTTTTTTTTACGTCTTTGAATTGACTGTGCCACAGTTTAAGGTAGTCAGAGCAAGTGCTTTAACTTGTGAATTTTTACAGCTTGCAAAACATTCTGCATTCCGTAAGAGACTACAAGATGCACATGTTAAAAACTGAGAAATAATTAAGCACAGAATCTTAACATCAAAATATGATTCAGTTTATCCAGGAAGAGAGCATCTGAGAAACAGACGACTAGCAAAAGGAGAAAAAAAAATGTAAAATATAAAAATAGAGGTGCATAATTACTGGTGGACATAAATGCCAGAAATAAAAAGTAAAGTTATAAGTAGGGCAAATATTACATCCACCTCACCTAAATAACTGAGATGCAATAATAACAAAATTGTGACAAAACTGATCCCTCAGAGACTAGTTAAAGCTAGCAGTGAATGAAAATGTCACAATGATCGTTGGCTTGCAAAGCTAGTCTACATGCAAAGCAACCAATACCCCAAGGAGCTGCTTGTTCCTAACTACTCCCTGACAAGGGTGATAGCAATAACTCTTTTCAGGAAATGGTATTCCTTCTTCCTGTTCCTAATTACCCATAGCTTGTAAATCAATAGAACTTCTCATACATCGCCTCAAAAATCCAGGTCAAGTAGGAAATGGCTAACCAATGCTGAAGAAAGCAAAAAGTTGCTAAGCGTTTTCCTTTCTAAAAAGCACCTAACTGAGTTTACAAGGATGCTAAAGGATATAAAATAATGCATGACAGCATCCTTCTGCTGCAGGTTGTGTATGTTGAAGAACAAAAATGTTAACCTGAGCCCTTAAGAATCTCAGATGTATGGGATGTTTAAAGTGAGCTTTCACTTAGAAATTTACAGAAAGCCTATCAGCGATTTTGAAGTACTTCATATATAAAGCATTGTAACTCTTTTTGCAAGAACTCCAATTTAATATTTAAATAACACAGCTTTTTAGAATCTGGAATTTCTATGCATACATACAATCTACTGTTCAATTTCTTTATTGGAAGAAAACAAAGATACAAGACTGCCCAACCTACATTTCTGCCATTATGAACTTCATAATCAGATTTATCAACTTTCTTTCAGCACTTGCATATGGGATAACTCCAGAAATAAATATTCAATTTATCAAAAATATAAGGCTAACTCATTAATTTTGGCCCTTTTGTCTCTCCCAAGGAAAGAAATCAGAGAATGATAAAACCAAAATGGGTATCCATATCATGTCACGTAGTTCATGAAGGGGCCAGATGTAGCACATGAAACTACATAAAAATACTTTTTAACTCATTACATTCAGCAAATTCTGAATTATATTAGAAACTGTAATTTATTTCTTTGTATGAATATGAGAGCTTTTCTATGTAGGAAATTATGATAACATGGAGAGTGTTGGGGTTGTTATTTTCAATATTCATTTACCAGAATTTAGAAATATAAATCAAATCTTCACTATAGCTTTATTAACCGTATATATGAAAAATATATATGGTGGATATGCATGTGTATATGTGTCTGGTGCAGACGAAGGCAAACACTCAATCCCTTTGAAAAGTTTCCTTATACATGAAAAAAATTATTGCGAGCCTAGAGCACACTGAAACAATATAAAGGACACAAATATATTAAAATATTAGATTTCTTGGTCTACAGGGGGCACCAGTTCTAAGTTCTGATGCCTGAAGCACTCTGCTAATGCTTCGAATGAAAATCCTAAGGTGTATCCAACTCCCCCTGCTGAATGCAACAAAACATACCAATGCAGAGTGTTCAAATATTTTTGTGACAATAGTTCACTAAGCATTAAAGAAGAAAATCAGCCTGTTATTAGACAGTAGACTTAAATGCAATTATAGCTAAGCAACACAATTTAAATTCACTTGAAAAACCGTTTCCAGGTCAAAGAATATTAAAATAATACCAAAGTTAAATCTCAGGAGTGATGTTATTCCTCTCTTTCTTTCAGTGTTCCAAGCAAATAACTAAATTACCTCATGTGAAGAACATTTTTTTTACAGAATATTATTTTTTATCAAAAAGAACCCTGGAACAAAAATCATAACAACTAAGGAATGTCATTTTCATTTTTAAATATTACTATTTTACTAATTATTAGTGAATTACCTAAGAATTGAAAGGTAATATAAATGGAAGACAGAAGCATAACATGTATGTTGGAGGACCAGCAAATTTAAAACTAATATTTTAAATCTCCACTATAGTAGCTGAAGTTTGCTCTTCTTAAGAGGCACGCAAAATACATAAAAAACATGATTAGCCTTCAAACAATCAGTGCAAACAATAGTGCCATGTGTCTTGTGGTATATTCAAATCAGAATTATCTCCATCAAGGGACTTGATAACATGGGAAAACAGCAATGATATGAATAGTATTTCGATTTAAAAATCAGCACTCTAAATTGAAGGCATCGATTTCTAACTAAAGGTGAGATTATGGCTAAGCTTTGCTGCTGCAAAGAGAGGGAGAAGCCACAGAATTTTATTCCATTTTGCAAGGACAAGCCAAAAGCACTGTCAAGATAAGCATCTCTTCCTTCTCTGTGCATGGTCTTTCCACTGCTGAAACTGATGATGAACAGTACTCTTGTTCCCATCTTGAACAAGAGAGAAGAGGAAATGAGAATTCACTGCTAAAATAAGCTATTTCATTTTAATATCAATTTTGCACTCTTATGAATACTGCGGAGATTAGCTAGCAAATGTTTGGAGACAGTATTATTTTTCTGACCACTTTCTGAGCCTTCCCCTCTCAGACCTGAAGAACACTTTGACAATACTGAGAAAATATGCTTTTTTTTTTTTTTTTTTTTTTTAACAGAAGGTACTTGGGCTCAGATTTCATTACTCAGGTTCAACAGTTATTTTTATATAGAGTTCATACAGAGAACAAATACATCCTAGAACAATAGCCAAAATAACAATTCTTATGCTCAGGTTGACCAGAGGACTTAGTGTTATATTTTCTGGGAGAAACTGAAATCCTACTGTGGGAAATTATGGTATATATTATTCATAGATGAAGTTTTTGGCTAACGTCAAGATATTTTTTTAAAATTCAGTTTAATTCTTTTCTTGTTTACATATATTCTGTCTTTAAGTATATATACATATTGTAACTTTTTTGAATACTGGTAGGCACTCATCTTCAACACCTTGAGGCAATGTGTTAGATGGCATGTAGAGCAGTGTGTCTTGGTTTGGGCTCCTCAACGCAAGAAGGCTGCTGCAGTAAGTTCAGCAAGGGTCATCAAGATGTTGAGGAGGTAGAGCACTTGCCCAATGAGGGCAAGCTGAGGAAATGGAGCTGGTTTAGCTGGGAGAAGGAGCAACTCCATGGGGAGCCACAAGTAGCCCCCCAGCACCTACAGGGAAGATACAGAGAAGATAGAGCCAGACTCTTCACAGTGGTGAAGGACAAGAGGACAAAAGACAACAGCCATAAATTGAAATGTGGCAGGTTCAGACTGGTTTTAAGGAATAACTTTTTCATCATGAGGACAGTCAACAGCTTGCCCAGAGTGGTCATGTCATCTGTGTCCTTGGAGGTTTTCCAAGACCTGACTGCATAAAGCCCTGAGCAGCCTGGGCTAACTCATACCTGACCCTGTTTTGAGCTGGAAGTTGAACCAGAGACCTCCTGAAATGCCTTCCTGCCTGAATTATTCTATGATTGTATTATATTCTATGATAATATTCATTCCCTGCCTGATTTTTGTTTAAAATGCAGGGTTTTTATTAATTTTCCTCTGCTGCTACTAAAAATAACTGATAATGACTAAACTGGAATGCATTTACATGTGAATAACCTTATTCATATCCTTCTCTACTTTATTTTTTAGCTTGATCCCTTTTATTTGCCTTTTTTCCTAACGAAATCCTCCTAGATATCTTAGCATTTGCATGCATCCAATATTTTTGTTGTTCCTTCCTTAAGGTGCCTCCTGTTTCTTGTTATCAGTGGAAGAACAAGACTGTCATCGAATACAGTACTCATGCTAAAGGGTTATTAATATAATTCTAATATTGGTGATATTATTTTCACCCTCCATGGAAACAAAGTTGCATTTACTTTTTTGACTGCCCTTGTATATGAGTAAAGGTTTCCACTGATTCTGTCACAATGATGCAGAAGCTTTTTCCCTTCCTTCCTAGTAGCTGTGGTTGACACAGAGCTTATTACCTCACTAATAACATGCACTACCAGTTATACAGTCTTCCTATAAATAAAGTTTATAAAATAAAATCTGTAAAAGAAATGCTCTACTTTGAAGCATATCATAATCCACAAGGCATTTAAAAAAGGAGTTTACTTTCCACTACCCATCATGAAAGACGAAAATGCTCTACCTATTTTTGTTTCATCACCCCTAACTTGTTTGAGTGTGATGAAAAAAATAATGATTTACAGATGAATTAGAAATATAAGTTCTGTAATAATAATTCAAATATGTACAGTTCATAGTTATAATGCAAAAAGCATCTAAAATATTATGGTTCCTAATAGAAGCAAAAGTATATGAAATAGTAATCTTGAAGTTCCTATCATTTCATAGAGCACTTTTGGTAAGGTATTAAGTCGCATCTGAGTAATGCTATGAGCTGTTTTAAAATTATATTATTTCTTTTTGCACATATTAATAACTCTTTCATGAAGAAACTAAAACCGATATCAGAAAGTTTTTAGTATGCTGATTAAAAAATGATAGTACATTTTAACACAAGAATGCATAATCAGCTGTAAAAATATTTCAGAATTACAATAAGCTACTTGAAGAAAACGGAAGAAAAAATTCTCTCTTTCAGAAAAAGAAAGAAAGTATTTAAAATATCCTTAATCATCTTCCAACTAACATTTTCAAGTACTTTATTATACAAAAAGTCTTTCTGAAGCATGCTCTGAAAAGCACTGCTGGACACCAATCTCAATTAATTCAAATGCAAATAAACCATGAATGTCAACCTACTTCAAGCAATCAGGGCCAACCCACTTCAAGCAATCTGTAGAAGTATTGCCAACTCTCTTCTCATTTAACTCTTTAGAACTTATTTTCTCAGGACTTGCACAAATCAGCAATGCAGCCAAATAATTTACCACTGATTTCACTGAATGTATGGTAAAAAGAGCAAATAATTGAATAGATGTGTTAATATAATTTCTAGGGTAGTAAGGGTTAATAGTTGCATAAATACTGCCACCCAAATAAAGCTAGAAAAATGGATAAGAAGTACATATTTTCAAGTGGTTCCCATATGCACTTTGTAAGAAATTATGCCTGGTTGGACCACAAAATTTTGACTGCCTTGAACCAAGTTCATTACATCACTGAGCTGATACACTCAGGCACTACAACCATAGCCATCAATGACAAAAKGGAGTGGGAGATACTGGAAGATGGGGAAAAGTTTCATAATTTCTCTGCCACACTAACAGTGCAGAAATTTCCTTATCTGCCTTGGTCCATCATTACTGTTTTGACAAAACAGGAGCAGAATGAAGACATGTCTCTACTAAATGTCAGTGCTGGAGAAGAACACAACCTACCTAGCAGGAAGAAGGACCTTGCAACTAGAGATTACTCAGTTAACGCAGAACTCAGAAAAAGTATTTGGAAAATAGCCCAAAAGAGAGTTAACAGGTGGATTTGATCCCTCCTAAARACACGACTGCATTCCCTAGGTAGTGATAATCTCTGATTTTAATGGAATTATAAAAGGGAGTTACATGTAACACTGTCTTCAAAAGTGCTGGAAAACCACAACTCTCACTTAAACCARAGCTTTCTCAATATCTCTTTATTGTAGAACCTGGCAAACTTGACAAAGTTTTAACTTACTGCTCTCTTGTTAATATAAAAGAGCTTTCATTGTCTTTTCTGTCTATCAAAAGGCAAGGAAAAGCACACTGTATTAAATATGTATAATATCTTATGTAAACAAGTTCCCAACCTTTTCATTTGTTGACAGCTATTCCCTATGCATCAAAAAAGCTTGAACTATAAAGCTGACTTAAAATGATTTTCAAATAAACTTGCTARCCTATTTGCTTTGCTTTAAAATTATGTAACATTATAAACCAAACTACACTGAATTATTAATTATTTTTTGCTTGCGCTTACTTAGAAAAAATGAAAACCAGAGTTGAGAGTGGCATTTGATTCATTATTCCCCCTTGCTCCAGCCATCAACTCCTGGGATGTTTAATAACATGCATCATTCCATTATATTTGCGAATCTGGAAAAATTACTGAGAAATGGCAACCTAAGTTTCATTTGGCCTTGTAGCGTTGAAATTTCTAAGTCAAATCCAGAACTGCTAAAGGGCAGAGCTGTATGTATTGGAGTTCTACCTTTTTACTTAAAATCAAGTATAGCACTCCTTTCACTGCATTCAATTCTCAAGAAATCAAGAGTGATATAACAGTTACATTCTAGAAAATAYTATACAAAATAATGGTTTAGAACTACATATATCCCAAGGGGAAAAGCTGTTTRTTTATTACAGATGCAATGTATGTGATTGTAACATTTGCCTTCTCTAGTATTAAGCATCCTTGATTTTTAAGTAAATACTGATGGTGATTGGATAAGCTCACACAAAAAAGCATCAGCATGACAAATGAGCACAATTAGATAAATGGAGAACACATCCAGAACTGAGCAACATAACTTTTTTTTTTTTTTTTTTGTTCTTTGATCAGCACCATTTACTATCAATAGCTATCCCAGTAAGCAGCTAAGTGATTTGTTATCCAGTGTAAGCTTGGAGCTCCTGAAGTATTGTATATCCATTGATATCACCAATAATTGTAAGTGTATGCCCACACCTGTGCCTACACACGTGGTGGTCACCATCAGCGGGGCCCAGAGAGCAGCACTTGTTAAACCGCAGGGGTTGCCTCAGTAATGGTTTTATGGTAACACTTCATCCTTGAGTTTGATTTTCAATAACTATTTAATCAAGTCATCAACATCAACTTTTCTTCAACTTCTGAATGTTATTTTTAAAGTTCCTGAAACTTCACACTATACAATCACATTATTCCAGATATACAAATGTGCCAGGAAAAAAAGGGAAAACATTTGCTCCTGAAGACATACTTTTTCTAACTGCAACAGCTGACTAAAATTGTTATGGACCACGGTGTATAAATTACACTCAGTGCATATATCTATTCCTTTAGAAAACCATTTTGTCGGAACATAGCAATGCCATTTTATTTCCTTGAGCGTCTACATATCATTTGTAAAACTCCATTTTTAAAAATGATTTATAAAATAAAGTAGCACAATGCAAATCAAGATGAAACATTAAAAAYGGAAAACTAGAATCACATGTTAGACACACATTTAAAAGTGGAGAAGTAATGATTTAGCATCAAAGTTTGTCATCTGATTTTTGCTGGTAAAAAGACTGATCCAGCAATATCAATGACTTTTACTCACATAGTGATGGACATAAGTCCTTCGCAGTTAACAGGACCTTGTATGTGAACAAAAAACTACTCAAGTGAATGAGGATTTGCAGGTTTGGGCCCTGTATGTTTACAGATTGGCCCTATAGTTAATGTATTTTTCCCAATTTTTACTGCACTGTCAATACCACATGCTTCAAAATTAACTTTTCCAAAAGACTTTTTTTTAAATATTTACTTTAGAAAGCAAGCTTCCTGAAATTCCACACTCTAAAAAGTGCTGTGATTTAAAATAGTATCGAAACATGTCAAAACAAATGAATATTCATGTCAATGACAGATGATCTGACCTGTCCTAACTGATGGGTAGATGCGTAGACTGTTAATGAAGGTTTACAGCCTGTGCAAGGACTGTATAATAAACT
>NW_028186757.1:3194549-3196288 GCF_003343005.1 Rhea americana | reverse complement strand
AAAAAAAAAAAAAAAAAAAAAAAAAAGGCACAGTAAATCATCTGTATTTCCTAGTTCTACTTAAATTTAATTGAAGCCTTAGCATTCTAAAGTGCTCTCTCCTGAATTTCCTTGCCTTCAACTTTACTCCCCAGTATATTTGTGCTACTGCTGGATGGTTTTCTTTATATTCTGGCTGATAAATATATTCAGTAAAAGYATCCCACTTAAACATTAAATAAATAGTACAGGAATAAATAATGTTAAAGGTTCTCCTTTGATCAGCTTTATACTACAAACAAATGATACCACCTAATGTTTATAGTTACTACAGCTGCTAGCACTCACAGAGGACAACTATGTAAAGAAACAAATGTGTTTTAAGTCTGATTCTAAAGAAAATTTGCCACAGCTGCTACAGTATAAAGCAATAAATAACGCTACAAAATACGTGGCAAGGACCTCATTTGCCTGCCTGTTCTGTTCAGTCGTCTCAGYAGCACCGGCTACAAGCAGCAGCAACCCCTTTATTTTGGGAGCACAAAACATCGCTGCTCGGTGCTTGCTCTGCGTGCGCAGGACTCTGACAACTCGCAGACGCGCAGAAAGCCCCTTTGTGAAGCCGAGCGCTCTGCCAAGCCCGCAAGGGGTTAAACGCAGCTGAAATAGCGAAGCATTTCATCTGCCCACGCTTCCCCGTTCCATTCAATTACCAACAGCAGCGGTCCTATAATGCAACATAATGCTGTATTATTAAATCRGAGACCCACATTTACATCTACTTGTAGCCTGGAGGAAGGCCTGACATCAGTCAATATCAGAGCAAACAGCCCACAACTTTCCCGCACGCAGGCACATCCCAGCACACACACTGACCTTGGAGAAAGAGGTGAGGATGAGCCTTTAAAGAAATACCTTGTTGTTCCACAAGTTTGCATCGTTACCGTGTTACATTGTTAACCAAGTACCCCAAGGTAGCACCGTCCTTCTGGTACACACAGAGCGCCGTGAGGCTATTTTTTTTTTAAATCCCTTTTAATTCCTGCTTTGCTCTCTACTTCCCAGAATGACCTTACATACCCCCTTTTCCTCCAGACAGGATCAATTGAAGCTTTTCCTGTCTCCCCCAAAACTAGGGCTTATGCCAAGTAGCTTCTGTAATGCATTTTAGTATCATTTTGAAAGACTATGAGATTTCTAAAACTGAATATTTTCAGACATTTAAGCATCATTCTGAGAGCAAGTTTGCCACAAAAATAAACCTCTAACTCATTCTAGATTCATCCCTTGTTTCCAGAGTCCGTTTTACCAAAACCTACACACATCTTTTCCAAGTGTTGCCCCTCCGCTGACCTAAGGACTAACAAGCTCCCAACTTTGCTCTGCCTTTAATTGCCTGCCCCTCCACCTCACTCTTCACCCTGCTACCTGTGATTTATATGCAGGCATCAATTAAAGTAATAAAAAGAATAAGAAGAATAACAACAACTGCTTACCCGATCCAGGAGTCACAAAAGTCCCCAAGAAAAAARAAAGAAAGAAAGAAAGAAAGAAATTAAAAAAATGCACCGCTGGGTCCTCGTGCAAGGATCGCAAACGCAGAAACACTTCTTTGTTCAGCAAAGCGAGAAGCGGAGCCGGGCGCGATCCGGTGAGCCGGCCAGGCAGTCCGGAGCAAACTCCGAAGCAATTCCCAATTCCCGGCGCGGCGCCTCCGGCGGGAGGCCAGTCCCCCCCCGGGGGCCCGGGCGCTGCGGGGC
>NW_028186757.1:2926988-3193890 GCF_003343005.1 Rhea americana | reverse complement strand
CACGCGGAGCACAACGCTTCCTGTTGTAAGGCCAGGGAGCCGGGGCGGGGGGGCGGGGAGGGATGCAGTGTTTATAAGATTTAATATATCAAGCGGCTATCTGAAGGCTCAAGCACGCCGGAGGCTTTGCGCAGCCTGTACCGGTAATCCCTACCACCCATATCAAGTTTTAGTGCCTGAGTTTTGAGGTAGAGCTGTTCACAGAACCGAGGATACTGGTAACTCAGGCTAAAAACAAGGACGTGCTACTGTGGATTAGCTTTAGTTATTAAACACAAGGAAAAAAAATCGTACGGAGATAAAACTATTAGCTATGCTCCTCTGCTCATAAGAAAGGCAGCAGATACCTTTGGATAAACAGAAACAAAACAAACTGGAAGAAAATGGCCTAAAATTRGAAATATCTTTATATGAAGTCAAGCAAAGAAACAGTTTTAAGTCTCACTTGAATCTACTTTATATCAGATTGAATTCTTTGATTTAGTATTTTTTAATTACTTTACCATCCAGTCCACCACCTTTAAAGAATAGCTRCTTAATTTTCAACATGAAATTATTATGAAAACTAAGTATCTAATTTTCACAGCATTATGGGTTACCTGCTTCAAGCCTTTGGGGCAAACATCTTACAGATTAAAGTATTAAACTGTCTTTAAATCATCCATAACTAGGGTAAGACAGACTGAGGTCAGCTGCTCTGATCTACAATAGCATGCTAAGTTAATTATCTTTGCTTCTATATGTGGAATAAACTTGCAGTGACAAACAAAACTAGGTAAATCCAGTACTCAAAGAACTGAACTAGTTAACATAAGAAATAATAAAATGGGATATTTTGGACTACATTAGTTTATTCCTGTTTTGTAAGGGAGTTCTTATTGGACTGCTAATTAGGTCATGGTACTGCAAGAAGAAATATAATTAACTTTCACACTTTCATAGACAAAATGTACGATAAAAAGCCAAATCAGACTTACGTTGATACAACCCTTTATAATTGCTAGTAATCGTGAAAAGCAGATTGGCTGGCATCCACTTAAGATTTCTAAACCACTGTGGGTCTATTTTCCCCCTCTTTTGCCTCTTATGCCCTCTCAGGCTGCTTTCAAATTACAGACACAATAAAATTTCACTACTTATTGACAACTTTTGGRGTGCGAAACTGATAGGTACAGTCAGTAGTATCAGCACAGCTGCACTAGACGCTCTCCTGGGAGAGAGGTCAACCGTGAAGAACTGGCTTGTTCCAAACTAAGAGAAATTGAAATTCTGTGACAGCAAACAGGGACCTTGCTTTTCCATTCCCCTTTGCTGTTTTGAAAGTACATGAAACAAACCATCAACAACAACATAACTATTATATATGACCTAATTATTAATGAAGTAGTTCGGAAGTCTATCAAATTATGCAAGGTCTGACATGTTATTTCTCGGTTTGGCTTTGCAAATTGGTACACAAAGAATCCCGGTGGAAGGCTATAGGAAAAAATTTAAAAACTYTAAATCTTGTGATAATTATGTTCTTAAATCTGAGTATAAAAAATGATACAATGCCATGTAATATATGAAACAACATCTGTGTATTCTTGCATTTTTATATGTATCTCATCATGCTTACCTTGTTTCTTTTCTTCTTTGGACCCACTGGGGCATCTAGTTTACACAGCTTGTATTTAATTAAAGTTATTCTTATGTATTTGTAGTGCAAACAGAGCTATAATAGGTGAAAAATTACAAAATGTATAAGCTGTTACAAATATATTTACAAATAAATTCTGCTTATTCTTACTCTGACAGCCTTGTGTCTTCTGCTGGCTGGCTGAGGTTTATGAGCTCCATTTTGTGTATACTACGCTCTATTTTTCTGCAAACAAATTGTGAATAAACAAAAACTTTTTTCATTACTTTGTGGTGCATAGATTCCACCATCCCTGTGTTTAGTTAAAACATTTTAGCCCACAGAGCATTCTAGTGGAGTATTACTTCACTTTCTGCAGTGTAGGCCAGTGTAGGCCTTCTTTTAGGAAGAATATAGTGTGTTTAACAATCAGTTGTTAGTGAGACATTGTTGATGCTATTTCTGATATCCATAACTGCTCAATTTCGATAGTGTATGACAGTGTCTTACCAGATGCCATGTAGTATGCCACACAATTTTCACAAATTGTTGTCTTTAACAGTCCCATGTGCATGACAGTTACTTATACTTTGATTTCATTTTTCTACATAAATATTGCATTTGAAGCATTTGCTATTTTTTACTGGGCAGTTGAGAAGTTGTATAGTAAGTTATGAGGTTTGCTTGTAAAGCTGAGAAACAGAGGAGCTTCAAAGCTGCGTTATGCTTATTAAGACTATTATTAATAATAAAGATCGTCTGTTTGGTATTTATGAGAACACTTTTTAATAAAGGATTCAATATAATGAGAAGCTCTGCAAGACAAAGAGAAGATCAAAGGCTCAATCTTTCAAGGGAAAGTTGATACAAAAGAGCACATGACCGAAGTTTAGAGACCTATTCAGTATTTGTCCAAAACATAGGTTGTAAATTATGAAAGGAATCATCTTACCCATTGGTTTTAAAAGCCACTTTCTTAATCTGACTAGTTTGGATCTGCTTTTCTACAAGTACCCCTTCTCCAGAACTACTTACCTTGCAAACAGCTTTGGATGCAAAATGAATGTAGAATTAAGGAGTAAGTATAGTATTTCAGAGGCAGCTATTTTGCTTTTCTTAGCTTTCCCAGTGCTAGCACTTCTAAAGCTATTCAAAATTATATTTTTTTTTCTGTGCTTGTGGTTTTGTATTAGCAATCAGTAAAGACAGAGAGGAAAATAAAAGGAAATTTCAGAGACTTTAACACTTACTCACTCTTCAGATCATACAAGCGACTTTAGTACGGCTTGACAYCACTCAACATGTGTAAGTGCAACCACACTGCATTTTTTGAATGGAGCTGATGCCTTTTTAAAATAAAAGACTTAGCAAGGTTCAGAATAACACCAAATGGCAGTRTTCCAAACATCATAAAGTATTTTAGATTGCAGAAACCTCCTTCTCCTCTTTTAACATGAAGTGAGGTTTTACAATGAGATAATTAACTTCAATTATTCTGTTTTTCTGTAGTATATCCTTAAACAATCAAAGTGGAAAAAGTGCTCCTGTGAACAGATTATCAAGTTACCAGAGAATWCAGGATGTAAAATCTGATACTACCAAGTATCAATTAATTTGTTGTCCCAGCTAAGCTGACAGTTACAAAATAATAAACAAGATTGGACAAACCTGAATATACATACACATATATATACACACACACACTTTTATTTATATGGAGTATAAATATTCTTTGAATCAAGATTATTCAATATTTTAAACAAACTCCTACTTGTAGTCTAGTATCAAAAGTAGGTTTAGGCAGTCTGCTAGATTTGGCAATAAATAAATGTTCTTTCGGAAAAATACAATCCAAACTATCACCCTACTCTAAGGTTTAATTTCCACTTCTTCTGTCCAAATTATTCCTTTTATTACTGGAAGAAGGCAGCTGCCCCTTCACTGCAGCTGCTCCTGGTGAAGATCATTGATTAGCTTGAAGCGAATGACAGCAAGAGAACTCTCAGCCTGCTCTAACATGAGAAGAAATGAATTATCCTCTAAATCTCTTTCTCTCTCAGTTGTGCACAGTGTGAAGTTTGGAAGCAGAAGGGTTTGTCTTTACCTCGTCTTCCACTGGTCAGTGTCTATTTAATGTTTTAATGAATTTGAAAGACAACGGTGAATCCACTCTAAGCTCTGTGCTTATCAAAAAGTGCGATAAAGAGAACTGAGACCTGGCCCGATGCTTTTATAACAGCAGGGCATCATGAGCACCACGATGGCAGACACTGGCAAATGATACAGAAGAAAATTAGCTTGCTTGTGGCTTGGAGAGAGGTTGTGCCAACCATCTGCCACAGGAGAACTCCCAAATGGCAAAAGAGTCATAAAGGCACATTAATGTTTRCCCCACATTTCATCAAAGCCAGTTCTCAGAAAGGAACTCAATCCCTCAAGAAAAAAATATGTTGGAATATGTTGTTATGTTCACCCACAAAAAACTTATTTTTGATATGCAACAAAATAATGTAAATGTATACCACAAAATAACAGATGTAAAGACATTAAAAAAATTGACATTGAGGTTAGGTCTGTGAATTTTCCCATTATTTCTAATCAAATAAATGCTATAGGCTCATTTTGGTATGTAGCAACTTTGTTATGGTAATGATTATGACAAGATGACATTGCCCCCATTCTCATTTTCTGAATATAAGTAACAAGTTATTAAACGGTAAAGAGATAATACACTTCAGAATTCATATCCAAATTAAAAATTACTATTGAAAAATAATTGGAAAATGAGGATAAATATTTAATTTCTTATCATCCAGCCTTTTTCTACTTAATTTAGGATCAAATAACTACATTCAATATATCACTGAAATCTGAAAACATAATACCACTCAATATTAGATAACACAGATTCTATAAATATACACTCAGAAAGCTGAAGATACTTAGTTTCAGTCCTTAGCAGTGATGTTTATAAGAGATCTCTTAGGGCATCTATTGGAGAATCTTAGTACTGCACTCCAAAGAAAGCCTTTAGAAAGAGTAAGAAAACAAGAACAAGTGTTTATGCGAGTAATAGATTTAAACAATAAAATTAATTCTAACTTTTTTTTTTCTGAACCGTCCTCATTAGATTGACTGGAGCATTTAAAGAAAACAACCAAATGAGAAAAGTGTTTTAGCACTAATCTTTCAAACTTCACAGCTGAAAATACTAACTGATGCAAATGAAAGAACAAATACTTTACATTTCATAATTTACTAGCTCATCCAGCCTTGAATATTTAAATATGTACTGATCTGAATATAGCATGGTGTGCTTCTGTAGAACACTGAAAATTCATTTTACATAAAGAATTTACTAAAACCATAATGAACATTTAACTTGCGATTAAGGATGAATCATASAATGGTAAGGTTGGAAGGGACCTGTGGAGATCATCTAGTCCAACCTTCAGCATAGCCCACACAGGGACTGAACCTGCGACCTACGCTCTAACCGACTGAGCTAAACCTGCACCCAACCTTATCAGGAATGATCAAGTTCTTGGATTAGGCTTGTGTGGGCTTTAACTTGCTTTTACTAYTTACCTAGTTCATTTTCATTTTGAACTGTTGCCTATGAAGTTTGGTTGTAGTAATTCCGACATCTTTACATGTTTGCCATAATTTATTTGTGTCCTCTAACACCAAATACTATTTTGTATCATCTCATTTACTCAAAGCATCACGTAGGGGAGACTTCTGGAGATGAACAGTTACTGCCTAGCTGGGATTTTTAGTTAATTTGTGATAAAATAAAACGAATTGTTTAATTTATGTAACAGAAATGGCAGCTTTTGAAATTTTATTGATGAAGTAACAAGCATCCTATATTGACTTCATGATCATTAAGCTGGATTTATTTTTAAACAGCAAATCTCTAACTCCCCTTACATATTTTTTTCTGCTTTTCAAGAGATGGTGACCTGTAATAGTCACCTGCAAGCTATTGCTAGACCTGGATAATAATTAAAAAAAATGAAAAAAAAAATGTTATTCTGAGGCRGAGGTACACTGGCAAATTGTTACTATCCACTTTTATTGCAGATTAGGTAACACCCTCCCCACAAAAGGATCCTCTTACGCATTGGATTAATTGATTCAACAAGACATCCAAGATTCTCCCGTACAGCAGTATCAAACTACAACCTAAACCTTATCTTTTTTTTATTATGCATTACTGAAAGAACAAATCTTCACTGTAACTTTAAAAGGCCATAAAGAACTTATGAGGTAGTGTTGGAACATCATGTGTGTTCAAAAGTCCAATGCAGCCTGAGTCCGGTTGCTACAGAGCTGGAAAATCATTTCTCCTGTTATTTGAGAGTTCCTTCATCTTTCCTAATCCTGTGTCTTGGAGCTGGAGCACCCATCACTTGTTTTCAGGTGGGGTTTTGCTAGGGAATAAGCCAACCCAAATAGCGACTGGATGTCTGGAAGGCAGTTTTAAATGAATATACAATGATGTATAGCCTAATCCATGCTTATTCATCTGGCTTACCCTGTATCTGATTCTGATTCCATCCCAAGACAAATGAAAGCTACAGAGGAACCTGCTCTACCAAATGTGCTCAATGACTTTTAAGAAATCAGGTCTATGAACCACCATATCTGTATAGGGTAAGAGACATTTCCTGCAGTTCAGAAGAGCAAAAACAGAATATATTCAGTGCAGGGCACCTCTAAGTGGAATTTGTCTCTGTGTCTCCTTGATATCAACCAGCCTGTCACAGAAGAGCGCAAGGGACATTCAATGGGACAAATATTTTGTCTTAATGTCTTTGTGACTTTGGTATGCTGAGGTTTGCATTTCTCTGGGAGACAGATTTCAAAAGTCCATATTGGTGTTGTGACAGTTAGATACAGTAAAAATATGGAGCACGTTTCAGTCAGGGAACAATATTACTCCTAGCTRTTAGTCCACAGTTCTACTTAGCAGGAATCCTCCTTTGTCTTTCCAGACTGTGATATAACAACTTTGCAACTAACTTTTAACCACTTTTCCACTAGTACTGGTCCTGTACAGAGGAATGGGATACTACAGAAAGGCTAGCAGCATGCCACAATTAAATATTGACAGATCCTAATGCAGGAAGAATATCTTGATGCTTCTTTCCCATAACATACTTAAAGGGACAAAGTTAAAGATGCAGACTTCCAGTTTGCATCTATTTTATTTTATTTATTTTCCTTCCTTTTTCATATCTGTAAACTGCAGCATTCATAGGAGACCACGTCTGTCCTGCCCAGCTGATGCTCTGCACATTATCCTTTTACCAATTARGGCAACCAGCAATGGAGTCTGTAATCTCTTACTCCCTCAACCAGCAGTGTTTGTAACATCTCATATTACAGTTACAATGCTTCAAACCTTCTGTAAAATACAAAGTAATGTGGTTTGAAGTGTCAAGAGGCAAACATATTTCTTAAATAATTTTAGGGATGAGAAAGGGTTACTTGAAACTTTGCAGTGCTTGTACATCTCAGTGAACCCATTTCATGATTCAACTAATTCTTCTCCAAAATTCAGCTAATTTAAAATGACAGACTTTTAATTACATATGACAAACTATCCAATTAAGTGTAAAATCTATTTTCACCAGTACTGTATTATTTGAAAATTTATAGGATTTGTCAAAAATATCAGATTTTCTCCAAATGCTTTCCTCAAAAAAAGAAAAAAAGAGTACATTATAGCTTGTTAAATATTCAGTTAAAAGATCTTTTTTTGCAATGTCTTGCAGAATATCCCACCATTCGTGTAGCTTTTATTAGAGTCAAAACCAGGCTGAATATGTTCTTCTTTACTATTTCTAAATTTTTGGAAAGTTGTTTAAAAAAGATTACCCAATTTCATGYGAATAAAATGAAACCTGGTAGAAAAATGCCAGAAAAAAATCTTATTACACTTATAAAAGCRGTTATAAGTCAGCAGTTCTTATTCGCTATAGATGGTATTTATGTRTTGATCCTCATCATATGTCTGATTATTTTTCTAGTAGTCATGAATATAGGACCTATTACTCTTGCAATATTTTCACAAAGAAAGAAACAGGAAAAAAAAATACTGAGAGACTAAATTGTTTAAGGTGTCACAAAGGAAATCTGGGGCAGTGCTGGGAACAGAAATTTCCCATTTCTCATTCACTCTTAACCGCATGATAATACTTCCTTATCAATTAATTTGTAAATTTAAAAGCAATGACTACATATATTCAAATATTAGATGATCACTACTGATGATAATAGAAAAAGATGTACAACTGCACTTCAGATAGAGAGTTCATAAAAATCACAGTATGCACCTCTTTTAATGTAAAAGATACCTGAAAATAAATTTTACTGCTGTTTGCCCGATTTACTTCAATACTATTGATTCAGTAAAACTATTTATATTCACTGTAAAATGTTCTCACCATGTTCACTTGCTAAATGCCTGCTACCTAATTTACATGCACTGTATTCTGTCACTAAAAAACTCTAAAGGTACATACAGTGCTTTCATATTATCTGCATTTTGGAATAGGATCAAAATACCTGCAATACTTCCAGATCTGTATCTGTGCTAAGCCATTTGCTTGTTTTCAGTCAGGCAGTCAACATCATTCTGAGGTATTAAAACTCATAGATCTGCACAGTTTATAGTATATATTATAAAAAGCGCATTAGATGCTACTTCTGTGTATACCTGTTTAAGATATACAGTGATATTAATATGAAATTATGTTAGAATATTTTAATAAAGGACTCTGAAATTTCTAAGTCAATCACAGGGTTAGAAAAGCAGGTAAAACATGCAGGCTTAATTTGCCCATTTCTGTGAGCACACATACTCTAGCACAATCTCTATTTACACAGATAGCAACTGTTTTTTCCTCAGTACCTCTCTGTTTAGCAAATGGTACTGATGAGGCAATCTCTAGGGTCTTTCACTTTTGAAAGCTACTTTCTTCTATCCCAGACCTATTCATATACCATTTAAACTTTGAAACAAAGGTAAAAAAAAAAATACATAATTCTATAAACTTTTGTATGATGCTTCATTAACTGAAATAAAATAATCTGTAGAGATCACAGGGGTTCACTGCTGTCATTTTATAAATAGTGACTTGACACACAGAGAGAATTAAAATAATTGAAAGTGTTCACTAATTTATAGATACCTAATTAGAGAACTGAACAGATTCTTCAAGGTACTTTCATAATACTTTTGTATATTAAAAGCACATTTTTATAATACTTTTGTATATTGAAAGCACATTTTTAGTCAACTTTCACTTAAGCTTAATGTACTCATGAGGTTTCAGCACCTCTATAAAGTCTGGCCTCAGCTGTTTCCTAGTGGGCATATAAAAAATAAGGCACAGGTAATTGCCAATCACCTGTGAAGATGCATGTCCTTAGCGACTTACTAAGCTTTGCAGAGGCAGCACGCTATTTTCAAGGTAGCAATTAAATGGATAAACCAACTCTCTTCTTGCTTCCCCTGCAGTCTTGCTGTCTCATTCACTACATAAATTTAAATTTCAGCAACTAGTAAAAGATTGTTTGTATAGAAGGTTTCCACTATGTAATCCTTGCTCATATTAAGACCTTTGCTCTTCTTGTGTATGAGATAAAGTAGGATAAGATAATTTCTCTGTACACATATTTGCATTACAATCCAGGCAATTACATAACTAAACATATATATATTATACAAATATAATTATATTTGTATTACCATTGACTAAGGAAACTTGTTACAGCATCTGTCTGTTTGAACATAGAAACAATTTGCAATTATGTGCTAGAATTCCTACATCTCCTGTTRCAGAACATAACAAATCCAATGTAAATCTGTAATCTTCCTAATCATCTATTAAAAATTACCTACAGATGAAGATTTATTCCTCTAATAAATTCCCGTAGAAGCTTGAATAATGAATATATTCAAGAACCAATGACTTAGCAAATATAGGAAAGGCAAAATTAATGAGTTATTCATGTGATTTATTTGCTCAGGTCTATTAGACACAGCTCCAAAAATAAAGSGAAAAGGAAAAAAAAAACTAATCAGGAGGACAATATCTATTCCAGTACTAAGCACTAACATGCACAGGCTCTACCAAACATGATGGAGCTTATGGTGGTATCAGCAATCATATGACTGGATCACATATAATCTCCCAAAGCCCTCCAATATAAAATCGTCTTACAGCTCAAACCTGTGTTRGGTGCCAAGGCCTGCTAGCAGACTTGCTTATACCAACCACAAAGGCATAACAGAATTACATTCTCTTACTTAACAGCTGCTTTGGGGTCACATGGGGCCATATTATAGCCTAAGCCTCTGTGAATGTAGTACAAAATTAGCAAGTGTGAAGTTCTTGGCTATCACAGCGGCAGCTGCTAACTCCATCCATGCAACATGGAGATACCTCAGCTAGCTAGTTTAGCACTAGCTTGGGTACASCTGTCAGTCTAATGGTAGTAGAGAAGCAGCCTAAGATATGACCTRTCTATAGTGCAGCTTTATTTGGCATAAACACTCTTTGAAATATAATTTTAAAATAAAACCCAGCATTAAACTGTGCTATGGGCTTTTGTCTAGATTCTGGTCTCCTTTATTTATAAATCCAGAGATACAATTAGAGTCAACAGAGTAGCCTTGCTCTAGAGTAGGATATGTAAAAGCAAAATCAAGTTCATTTCGCTCTGAACATACTGAAGCATTCCACCAGCAGCAAAGAAAGAGCAGAGTTAAACAGTGCAGAAAAGATCCCTCTTAATATGAAATTGATACAACTTGCATCTATTTTCAAACATTAAAGCAGTATTATGGCAAGCACTTTGACTTGCTGCCAGGAGAGTACATAGAAACTTCCTGGCCAGAAGAGTACATTAAAAAGCTTCCTAGTCAGAAGAGTGCATAGAAACATGATACCAAAATAATTTGGAATATACAGAAACATTCTGATGCATGGAACTTATTTCTATCCCAAATATGTAAAGTACTTACTGAGTGCACTTTCRTCAAAGACTAACACTATGTTATGATGCAGAAGCACCAGTTCAAACCTATAAATAATGACTGATAAATCTTACTTTAAGGTATAGTTAACCTGCTGAAAGTTCCATCCTGGCCTTCAAGTCTTCATTTCGAATCCCTCATTCGTTATCCCTTTGAAACAATTAATTGATGGTAATGAAAGCCAAAGGAAGGTCACTAAACTAGCTGACCTTATTCATTATACAAATATACACCGAACACTTCTTCTAAGCATATTAGCAATTAGTCTACAATAGTATGCTCTATCTACAGGCCAACTTAAAACACCTACTTTGAACAGAAAAAAATTTTTGAAGCACAAGGAAAATCACCGTAACACGTTTTTCAGTTATATTGATTCTTCCCATGAGTTGTCTTTGAAAGAATTATACCAAATTCCTACTGATCCCAGTTGTAATTGATATTTGCAATTGATTTTGTCTTACAGCATTTGTTCTGTTAGCTGTTCTGGAGCTTAAGGTATACAGATTTCATGACAGTAGCTTTTGTTAGCAAGCTAAATATCATTCCGTTCTCACCTACAAAGTTTATTTATTAGATTTCTTAAGCAAGTACCTAGTGGTAAAAAGAAGAAAGAACTCAGTTTAGGAATGAAACTTTTACAAAAGATGTGGAAAACATCTTTTGAATGTTCAGCAGCTTTCCTCAGTGTAGTTGTTACTCGCTATGTGTTTAAAACCTTTTTCTTCCACAAAAATAGGTATCATGCAGGCCAACAGGAGAAATGAACTGAAAATGACACTTTTAATTAGTTCTTTAGACAGACTTGAAATTAATTGTATTCTTCAATGCCTTTCACAATAGTAGGGTAGTTTACAGACGTATTGGAGGATCAGAACAATCAAAAAAACCTTTGAAGAAGGCTAAAACTGGCAAGAGCAAATATAGGAGAGGTGATGTAGGAACCAGTAAAGACAGTTAGAGAGGAAAGAAAAATTTAGAAGCATATATGTTGTTCTCTTTTTTCCCTCTAGACTCTCATTACTATACCACCAAAGCAGCAGCAGATCTGGGATAATTCAGCCTAAGTTTTAGGTAAGACAGTTTCTTGTGTTTCGTTTCTTGTGTTTCGTATCTCAAAGTGATACTGCAAGAAATCTTGCAGGACAGGCAAATCCAGGTGAGTTGCTGTGGTTGATCCTGGAAGACTCGAATCTCAAGCCAGAATCTGAAAATCATGACAAAGATCACCAGGGACATGAGACCAAAATTTAATGGCATGTGTGTGGCTTGTATCCATGCCTACAGAAAGGGTTAATCACAGGTGATCTCTGAACTGTAACTCACAGTGAGATCTGTCCCTGTTGAGGAAATCACTGTGGTGAAATTTAAGTGTTTTTATGAAACAGGACTTAAAGATGCATATTTATAATTATTATCAAACCTATTAAACTGTGTATAATTTGCTTTCTCTGTTTAGAGACGAAATAACAATAATTCTTTGCAATCATTTCTGGTAGTTTATCTTTCACACTTTTGTTTGCCTTGTGAGAAGAACAGAAAAAATTAACATAAGAACCAAAAATACTTTGTTTTACAAGACTCAGTGTTTTCTTTCCTCTACTAATCTTCTGAGAGAGAACCTGGACCTTTATAACCAGAAAGTTTTCCGGACTACTAATTGCAACTTTTWAAAAGTTTTATTTGTAGGAATACAGAGACCAGGCCAACTATGAAAAGCAGTTAAAACTGTTCTGGCAGGACATTTTTCATGTTAGAAAGTATCATTTTGTTAAAGGGGAAGGGTTAATTTTGAGACTTACTATTTTTTAAAAAAAGTAATAAAAGCTTTTCTAATAAGGCTTTAATATTTTACTTCAATATTAAAACTTTGGTTTGAAGTTACTAAATTTATTTTTGGAGTTATTTTGTTATGTCAACTTCTTGTGTTTCTTTGAATCAAAATGTTATTTTTATTAGATTTTCTACATCCAAATTCTGAAATAGAAGTATTTGCATAAGAAATTCGCATTTCATTCCCATTTGAAAGCAATCAATTAAAAAAAACCAGGTTTCTCCTACAAATAATAATTCTAAATTTAGATCATCCCACCACTGTCTACCAGCTAACTTGATGAAGTTAGCATCAGTTAGATCTTTTGCAGTCAGGATTATCCACCAGTTTATCTCAGCTAGAACTCTAGTAAGAAAACTAATATAGTTCTTTCAAGCCAAAAATAACATCTATATAAGAGCAACAAATGACTAATACTTTCCTCTAACTGCTTTATGCTGTTCASTGCCTATAGATATTAACCTGCTTCATAGTTTTACTGTTTTAAGGTAGGCAGGAAGACTTCATAGTTCAATCTACAGCATATGGGCACAATTTGTCATATTCAGTTTTATACACTACAAAGAATAAATCAGAATCTGTAACAAGACTTACCTCTATGGTTCCTCTGTAAATGCTATTATTTGGTTATATATTTCCACAGCCTTAGCCAGTAAAGTGTGAGCTAACTGATAATTTAAAAGTATTCAATCTTCATTCCCCAGAATTTTTGAAAACAATCTATATGGTTTCAAACATTGTTTATGCTCTCTACTGGGTGACATGTTAAATTCATATTTGCTAGCACAAGTTGGCATACACAGGACAATTTCTGGTAAAATCCTAGATGTTGTAACTTTGCTGTCACTGGAACTTCTGTTGCTGATTTCCCATGAGACCTTGATCAGGTCGGTATGAATGTTACTTGAAACCCATACTAGTGCTGCTTGGTTTTTTTTTCTATTAGAGTCAAGATGAATATTGGCCATTTTCTGTTCGGTTACTGTGTTTAATAGTATGATCTTAACTTTCAAAGTCATGCAGAAAAACTTAGGAGTTAGTAATTTACTAGTATTTCTAAGATGTTCTTCACTATCGTAGTATTTGGGAATTTCACATATGCTAGTAAAACATCACAGCAACTCTGAAGTAGGTAAGTAAGGTTAATTAATAGAGCTGGTCAGAACGATTAGAGAAAGACAATCCGAAGTACAGCAACTAGAGCAGCTGTCTAGGATGAGAGAAAGCAAAAKCCTCACTGTAGATCAGGTTCCCCTCTACCCCACCCCAGACAAAAGAGAGCGACCTACTGCTAGGCTGATTTGATCACTGACATTTCACTTCATAAAAAAGGCATCATTTTTGTCCAATACTAAATGSCAATAATTATTTTCATAAAATAAAATTCCAGCCGTAGTAACTATGTCTGATTTTGGCTGTCCTGTTTCTAAAGAAAGGAGAACTGGATCATAGGCAGAGAAATTAAATGGTTTTCCAAAGGTCACCCAGGAAGCTGGTGACAGGTACAAAGAGAATCCAGATAGATTGACGCATGCACTAACAAAGCGATTCCTGAGATGTTAAGTATTTCTCACTGCAAAATAGTTTGAGTCATTTTTCAGTGGTTAGCTGGCTTTACTTCAGTAAGACGGCACCTAACTCGCAACCAATTCTGTAGAACGCAGCTGAGTCCCTTAGCTTATATTTTAATACAATACATCCAGCTTCTGACTTTAAAATTCCAATTTGTACTAGGGCAAGAACAATTCATTTCCATTCTGTGCTGACACACAGATAGAAATTCACGATTTTATTATGTGTAGATCTGATTAGCACAATCCTTCCAGTTTTTGTAATATCCGATGCTCTCCAGTTTTTTATTACACAGCAGCAAGGCTCAGTGTTAAATCTGAATCTACTAATCATATTAGTCCTGTTCTGGAGTCACTTTATACCTTTGCATGTCTGCACACCCTCAATATTTGGTATCTTACATGCTACATAGTATTGTGCATGGTCTGACACCAACATACTCACTCAAGATGTTTGGTYTGTTCAAATCCTTAGATTTTTCTGTGTCAACCAAACGTTTCTCCTTTTATGAGCAGATGTTAACTTATATTCCTGGTATAATCTGACGTAACTTTCCAAATCTCCCAGGAAGGACCATTCTAGTGATTTTAAGTGCAGGGCAGAGGTTTTAATTTTTATTTAGCATATGACCGAGACTAATCCTCTTTTGTTTCCTGCAAAGTGCTTTAAGGCAAGGACACAAATACTTTAACATACAGGAATCCAACTCCAAGCATCTAAGTTCATATTTTAGCTTTTGTGTTAAGGTGAACACCAGATAAGCTCCATACTCCAACTGAAGATTTAGATACCTAATTTTAAGTGTGAATAAAAATCAACATAATTCTACTTGAGCACTTCCAACAGTGTTTGTTTYGATTAGTTAAATGTAAAATAATTTGAAAACTCTCAATACGAATGTTCTTTTGTATTTTGGCACACCCTATCATATGCAATTTTGTATTGTTACTCTATGTAGCTCTGAATTTCTTGCTGGCATTAGCAGCTGTGCTTTTTATTTCAAAGCTAAGTTTTCTGTTATCTTTTGAACRTTTTTTCATCAAACATGAAACAAGGGAAAAACTATTTGCTCTGCTGTAATGTATCTGTCACGTGCAGTACTCTGCAGAGTAAATGTACATGTGTAACCTGTGTTATTGAAAAAATTGGAAAACATTAAACATTCRCTATATTTTGTTTTCTTCCTTTCCTTTTGCATTTACATGATTCAGAATGTGTGTRGTATGCATAAAAGTATCTTCTGTGGAGCTGTAGGAAGCCATTGAGCAATTTAGATGAGAAGTTTTAGAAGAGAAAGTACTCTCTTGAGAAGTGTGAGCATTTCAAATTTAATCCTGCATCACAAGTAAAATGAAAGATTATAGTTGTTTCCTTTTTATAACTTGACATTTACTTAAAATGAATCAACTAATCACATTCTTTCTTTACACAGCATTATTCTTTCTTCTACCTTTGTGTGCTGTGTATAACAGAAGCATTAAGGAAGTTTTCATTCAATCTATATCCCAGCTATGTTAAAAAAAGCAGCACCATTAAAAAAAAAAAAAAAAAAAAAAAAAAAAAAAAAAAAAAAAAAAAAAAAAAAACTTGCCTTTGGTGGTCTCCTGGTAATAATCGTTAAATAATTAAAAAGTCTTAAAGTCACAAACAGTGAAAGCAATACATTGTCACAATACTGAGAAGGAAGTGTTGGTATCAGCGACTTAACACAAATATGGTTAAGCATGTCCAGCAATTATAAAAGAAAGACCAAARGTGTGAATATCTATATTGTTGTTTGACAAATATTTTAGAAGAAAAAACCTGTTSCTTGATGCACTTGCTATATCCTGCCGCAGAAACCAAAAGAGTGACATGCTATCACTACATGGTGCACATAGCTTTAACCATTCGGAGTTGTGCACTCTTTTGTTTTGTTTGCTTGGCTTTTGTTTGCTAATTAAGCTAGCTGAGGTACAGTGTAGGATGGTCTAAGTTCTGTTTTTACTTTGTTAGTGCATTACCCAGAGACCCTATTAAAAGAAAACAGTCTCTTTCTCTGCTTGTATTAGTCCCTGTGGTAGCAACACTGAAAAATCAAAGGCCTGAGGAGAGCAGGAGAAGACTAGCTCCAAGAAACAGAGCATTAGAGGAGTCAATACAACTAGTTGAATAAGTAAACTGAACTATCATAATACTTCCAGGGATGATATGCAATTTACTGAGCTTACCTTGTTCATGTAAGAAATCTTAAATTTCTCCCCAACGCAAAACTTGCCTGTGATATCTTGACTCTGTGGTGGAAACCCGGCTTTCACCCACAGGTAGCCCGAGTGACAGTCTTTGATTGTCAGTTCTTTTTTATGAAATATGAAGTTTCTCTGGTGTCAAGTTGATTTAAGAGTGATACTTTTTGCATCTTCCTGGTTTCTAGTGCAGCTACCTGGGGAACTAATTTGAGAAAGAAAAGGAACATTTTAATTTTGTATGAGAACACTTTTAATCTGCAGATTACATAACTTGCTCTAAATTTGCTAATGTTTAAATGACCTTAAGCAAATTAATATTAGAGTTAATATATGCAAATTTTCATCAGATAACGTGAAGAGTGCTGTACAAGAGCAGGTTCTCAGTTTCTCAGCTAAAGTAACACCATTCATTTTCTTGATCCTGCTCAGAGAATTAAATATCTCGTGGTAGGAAATCATTAAATCAACAAGATTGAGGAGAACACCTTTTTCAGTTCCATACCTGGGAGAGACTGGACACACACCTCGACACTTGAGGTTCCTCAAGGTTTGTTTTTATTATTTTTACCTAAATGCTTAATCATGTTTTAATCTGATAGATTATCRTATTGCTGACAGTTCAACTGTATAGTTGAAAGAGTTGTACAAACACCATTTATTTTTACCAGGTTTAACTTGTCACCTTTCAGTAGCATCAATCGTTTCTTACTTTATGAGAGTGCTTACCAGGAGCTGTGTTGGGTGCCTCTGTAAAACTCCCTTCTTGCTAAACTCTTTTTAGCAAAACAATTATATGCCTCTTATTTTTATCCTATCTTTTAACTCACTTCAATCTTATTAAATCCCATGCAAGAGAGTATAATGGCCAGACTATTCAGTGGTTCCCATCAATGCACAAGAGCTTTGGTAGCACCACTGAAGATTTTTATTTAAAATCCTCTCATACAGACAACAYCTTTGTGCAATCTCTCTGTGAGTCAATATAAAAACATAATTCTGTTAAATTCGGGGGGGGGGGTGAAATTCCATATATACATAAGGACAGGATTTCACCCATTCTGGGATTTGCTTTGCCCTTTTTCTGATATAAAGGCATTTGAATTGAAAAGGTATATTTTTTTAATAGGAAATTATATCTTCCATTTTCTGATCCTGCCCCAYGTCTGCAAGAAGTCAGATAAAAATCACATTCTATGTATTTGTATCAAATGGCTTATACYGGTAGTCTTCTGTCAATCTCTTCACTCTTCCGAAATACATACTTTATTTGTCCTGAATGCCTTATATGCTGAATGAGATTGTARCCTCATATCCATTTAATGTTGTTGAATATTGTTGACCACAAAACTACACTRCTGCTACCGAATTCTCAGACTTTTCTATGCTTTGTCATCAAACTAACACATACCATTTCAGAGCATCATGTTTCCGCTTCCCATCATGACTTTTAGATCCCCAAAGATCTATCTTTGTTATTCTTTTCTCTGCATCCTATGGTATTATTTGTGCTCATAAATGATCTCTACTATGATAGGAACTATGATTAAGTAAGCTTTTTTTCAACCCCCAGGCAGTTTTGAATGAAGATGAGAACTGTGCTATTTGGWTACCTGAAAATGAATACTGCTTCTTTCATTTGGGCTTACACATTCCCTAGGAGTTGCATCCAAGCAAAGAAAAAAAAAATCACAAAGCATTGGTTTACTCCTAGCTACCCTCCTCCTCCTCCCAACACACTCCAAACTAAAAAAAAAAAAAAAAGTATAGAGAATCTCAAGAAGTAATTTTGAGCTATATCTCCTGCTCTGTGTATGTATGTTTGTTTGTAAAAATGTTTGTTGTTTCACCTCCTTTTCTGAAAATTCCTTGAGTTGTGGGTTGTTACTGAAGTGAGCACAAACATGGTAAACAATTAATTACGGGATTCGAAAGTATCATCTTACAAAAAAGAAAAATAGAAAACTGTAAGCCATGTTTAAACTGGGGAAATAAAAAGATAAGTTTAGCTCTTACCTAAWAAATAAATAAATAAATAAATAAATAATATATAGGCAATTATATGCCACAAAGAGACAAAATGGTTGCATAGTTTCTAAAATGAAAAAGGACACAAGCAAATTAACAGAAGGGTACAGATGCAGTAATAAATACATATAAATGTTTATTAAATACAAGAATAAACTGGCTTTATTCAACAGCAAAACAACTGAAGATGTGGCATTATACACAGTAGCTATTTTCTAAAGCTGACACATTGAAACTGATGGTGGTTTATAAAAAGGAGTGCTGTAACTATATCTATGTATCTAGAGAGAGAGAGAGGGAGACTATAAATGTGGTGGTGTCCTTGTCCGTATCTCTGTCCATGACCCACACTCGGATGTTCTGTCTAGTCTTCAGAAGAGATTATAAACACTTTGCTTATAAAGTTTATTCTAGCAACCTATAAATTGGGAGGCACAGCACTCATCTTTTTTTGGCAATATTGGACTAGAAAAATAACTTTTCTTTAGTTCCATAACCTCTTCTTAGTGCTCTTTATTGATAGTCACTGCTTATGGTAGCTTTTGTACTGAAAAGCCTATGACTAGATCGGGTCCAAGGTAGTTAAATGAGTTAACTGAATTCACTCATGTATGTCTAAATCAGCAATATCTATACTGATGTTGCATTCCAAAACTGCAACGGCTACACATTGTGTGCATCTAATAACTTACAGTACCAGCTTTAGTAGCATTGTTGGCATCGTATCTGAATGTCTTCTCTATGACAGAAAAGTACCCACAGCCCTTGGCTTGCGAGATCACATCTGCAAACATACAGCTGCAACACGGTGACCATGGCTTCACTGTCACACAGCTATTTTAGGATGTTTAGTTTTGTTTTACCACAACACATGGGAGCAAGGGAGCACTCTATTATTTTAAAAACCAAGCAACACGGCAAAAGAAGAGAACAACTGAGTAGCATAGCCATCTATTGGTTTTATCATAGGTATTACAATACTTAAATTTTTTATCAGTACTTGAGCCTTTGGAGTCCTATAAATATTGTAGCATTCAATTAAAACAAACAAATCAGCCCCAAACTTCTCCAGACTTCTCACGTGCTGGCTGATTCTCCTGACAGCTATGTAGAGAAGCTTATGCTTTAGTAATGGTGCACATAAGTATCCACAACTGCAGCTGCAGTTCCATTACCAGCCAACCACCTTTAATAAATTCCTGAGTACTTCACTTTGCCTTCTATATGTCTTATTCCCTGTCATCTTATTTTTCCCCATAACTCCATACACAATAATAATGAATGATGACAGTACAGGCTAGACAAGAGTTGGCTATCATGGAAAATACAGTGATTTAGTAAAAAGCAAGACTTGAGTCTCTGAGAATATATTTTATACTATCCCATGCTCGTTGCAAGATATGTCAAGAAAATAAATTTAATTTGAATCAATGCCTAAAACCTTAACTTTGTTCCTATTACAATTAGCCAATGTTTTTTCTTTGAATTCAAGGAGAACAAGATTTGACTGAACAATGTGCAAATAATGATATACAAGCCAGTCAAGGATAAAATCTCAGTTTGTTGATCCTAAACTAAAAAGAAACACAATGCTAAGATACACCTGTGCTTTTTTTATTTTGAAAGAAAAATTCCAGTTGTTGGCTTACCAGTATTCTTCATTTGTATATTGCTACATGTACAGCATGTAGGTGGTAGGATCAGAGCAGCTAAGCATGGAGAGTAAGCACAAGGACAGAATAGAAATGGAGAAAATGGAAACTAGAAGAGGTATCAGTGTTTCCTATTTCACTCCAGGGCCTTGTCCCTTGACTGTCCAGCTGAATATATGTTTCTGTAATATACTACTTTTGAACTTTCTTTTGTAATGTACTTCTGGAGAAAAACAACTCATTTTTTCCAAGAGCTCTGACAGAGCTGATGATAAGATAGTTTTTTTTTTTATGGCCGATGCCTAGTTAGATTCCTATCATCCACGATAGTCTCCAGTCTCATCTCAGCAGCCTTTCCCCTTTAAAAACTCTCACATACACGTGCCATCCTATACCCCAAGAACATACTATTTTAATAATGGAACAACCAAAAATAAACCTGCACTGAGTGAGAGGTCTGAAGATATTATAAAATGCCAAAAATAACTGTTAAGTGGAAAATGTATTATGACATATAAAAGTCAGATGTCAGTGCTGCACTGAGCAGTTAGAATGCATTCCTTTCCTTGACTTTATTCGAAATGAATCATATACTAACACTTTCACCTGAGTCACTCTGACAACAGGAAGCTGATTCCTATGAATGTACAATATGATCTGCCTTATAACAGAAAATAAAAGTACTTTAGTCATATGTTTATGTACATAAAGAGAGGGCAATGAAGACTACATCTTTCGCAGTGAGTAACTTCTACACATGCACTTGCATTTCCTGCTTCTGAACACATATGCTGTTATTGTAAATATATATGTCTGTATATCTTATTCTGCATATTGGCAAATGTGTGCTTATTTGGCACTTTAATTAAAGTATGAAAGCTAAGTGTTGCAAAGATGTGTGGCCTGACCTTCAGCTGAGGCATTTCACAGTATATCTTTCAGAAAAAAAGGAACAATTGTATTTAAAAGAAAAACAAAAAATACTTCAAGATAGATAGAAAATTACCTCAAGAAAATGCTAAATGACAGTATTTGTAATAAAACCAAAATATTTTGAATAAAATCTCTGCAGGATCGGTATAGAAAACATCGCTGGAAAGATTTTTTTTTTTTTTAATATGACCTCAGAGACATTTCTCTTGCAGGAAGATTTATTTCAAAATAAATTGCATTAAGTTTCACTTTGTAAATCTGTTATTCCTTAGCTCACTACCTACTCGTTTATGCACGTACTCAATGGTTTCTAATCAAAAGTAGCAAACCACATCACTTTTGTTCTGCTTCTGAAAGTGATGGATGACTTAGCTCCGTTTAGAGAATATGAAGATCTACACTTTTTCCTTAAAGGAAACTCAGATGCAAGGCCACGTTACTTTTATTTTTCATTTAGTATATACTCCTAGTCAGTGACAAATTTCCCATCTTTTCATTCTCATACCAATTTGATTGCTCAGCAAGCTTATACATAGTTTGTTAAAGTACTCAACTTCTAACTTTGGCCCTCTTAAGTTTCTTTTATTATCATCTGGAAATTCAGCAGCCAGCTTATCCTCGCTTTACTACATTGGGAAAATATATATTTTGCATAAAATAGTAATTAATATAAAATAAGACTCGGTAAAGTCATATTGTAAAGTGTAAGACTAGCTGTAAAGTACAAATTGAAAAGTTGTCACCAACACATGGAATATTTATGTGGTTTGATTAAGAGAAAAATAGCTATGCAAAAAAGTAATGGTTTCCCATTCCTTTCAACAGACTGAATACGYACTTATAAAATATTTTCAAGTATCATGTTTGTTTATTTAGGATCTAATCAATCAAGCTTGAAAAATTACTCTTTTAGGAAGTTTTTTATGGGCATTTTCAAGCCAAATGAAACTGATTTTGCAAACAAAATTTCATGAGACAACATATCAAATGCCTAGTTAAAATCTTAATGTCGTGCACGTTGTTCATTCTCTATTTGTAGTTTTATGGCAAAAATTAAACCCTAACCAGAGTCTTGCAAAATTAGATCTAGAGAAATAGACTTATACAGAATTTATTACTCAACTGAAAGAGTAGATGTTCTTTGATTTGAGTTAAATTGAATTTACACGTATGACAAATAATTGTTAGAATCAGTTTTTGCTTTTTTTTTTTTTTTTTTTTTTTTNNNTTTTTTTTTGGGCAGTCAAAGCCTTGTTTGCTCTTGTGCAAATATGTGTTTTGGCAGAATTGTAAGCACTTGGAATAGAATGAGTAGAACGAGCCCTGTGCCCACTGTGTTTAGTTGGGGTCACAGGAGGCGTATCACTGCTCTGTAACTGTCAGATGAGATTTGAATGAACTTTTTAGAAGAGTTCTGAGGAACATTTGTAGTAGTTGCAAAGCCCCTGCCTGTTTCATTTGTTTGCTCTCATTTTATATGTTTTATGAGGTTTAAAGCAGATGATTGTCTGCTTTTAGGTCAAACTGACTTTTTTTTTTTTAAAGGGAACCTCTAGCTTGGGGAGTTGCAGTCCAAGGTGGAAACAGTTGCAGCAGGGTGATGTAGCAGTAAGGAGCTGGCAGTCTGGAAGAGAGAGGCAAACTATAACTCCTGTGTGGAAATGAAGCTTGGTTTTAAACTCCCATGCAAGGAAGACAGGCAGTAGCACACGCAGTCTCACATGGAAGACTGCATAAAATTCTGATTGCTCATWTTCAGGAGAGATGATTTCAGACTACAACTGAAGCACATAAACAAACAAATAAATAAATGCTAGGTTGGGGAATAGAGGCTACAGGAGTAAAGGAGAAGATCTTAGTTTGTTTAACTTCATCAAAAAAGAGACTGACATGGAAGGCAATTCATCTCTATAAAAAAGCTTCATGTGAAAAACAAAGCAAACAAAATTCTCTTCTTATGTTAGAAGAACAATAATACTGGCATAAATGACAAAGTGTAGCTTGGCTATAGATTCAGACCAATAAAAAAAAAATCCATCTCAGCAATCCCAGGAGTAACACTCTGAAACAGTTTTCTAGAAGATACACTACTCAGGCTGAGAAGGCCTCCCAGTCCTACCTGTTTTAAAAACGTTGCTTGCTGTGAAAGGGATAATTAAATGGCTTTCACTAGCCTATGAAGAGATTGGCTTATTTTATGACAGGGCAAAACTCTTTTCAGTTGTCCCATGGGACAGGACAAGAAGCAATGGGCAGAAATTGAAGCACAGGCAGTTCCGCCTGACCGTGAGGGGGAATTTCTTCCCTGTGAGAGTGACGGAGCACTGGGACAGGTTGCCCAGAGAGGTTGTGGAGTCTCCTTCTCTGGAGATCTTCAAGGCCTGCCTGGACGCAACCCTGTCTAACATGCTCTAGGTGACCCTGCTGACCCTATAAACATTTAAATCAGTTTTTTCCCTCTTTCTGCTTGATTTTATTTTATCTATTTTCCCTATTGAAAAACAACATCAGAATTTCAGCCTTTAATAATCAGGTGGGCCTGTTTCGATCAGGACACTATTATTTTCCAAAAGGGCTCTTGAGGAACTATCCAACCACTGTCATAACCCCATCAGCCCTCTGCTGGGAGCACCAAAACATGCCAGGGGAGACTGAGAAAGCTGGTCCTGATACCAGGAGGACAGAAAGAAGACAATTGCTATCTTCTACTGCCTCAGGGGGGTGTAGAGAAGATGGAACTTCTTGAAACAGTTGAAGAAAAGAGAGGCAACAAGTGGAAGCTGCAACAACAGAAATTCCAATTATATGCAAGAAAAAATTCTTCACAAGAGCAGTCAAGTATCAGAACAGGTTGTGCAGCGAGGCTGAGGAATTCCTGTCTTTGGAGATAATCAAAACTTGATTGGATGAGAGGCTCAGCAATCTCATCCAACTTTGAGTGGTGGGTTGGACTAGCTGGCCTCCAGAAACCCCTTCTAACCAAAATTACTCTATGAGTCTGAGACCGATCCATATTTCTGCAGCTCCTCGGTGCACTGGAAGAAATGGATGCATTTCCTCATGCGAGTTATAATGCACCTAGCCCAAGATTATACCTTTCTGATTATAGATCACATCATAAATCTCACAATTTATAATATATTAATTATATGAAGAATTTCATGGAAAAGTGTAAGAATTTTATCTGTTTCCAGTGTCATTCTCATGCTTTTTAATCCACAAACTTCAAAAAAGTCAATAAACAAGCACTAAGGGATGATTTTAAAGAGGTTTAGAAAACCAAATGTATTCTAATGGAAAAACTAATATGTTGGATCCTTAATATAATGTTACCTCTTCATAGCAGAGCTCATTTCTTGAATAGCTACAGTTTTTGAATTTAAATGCTGCCAATCAGACAGTCTTTTGTTTTGAATTTATTAAAAAAAGGACAAGAAAAACTGCACCCAGATAAACCCTTGCTGAGAAAATCGTTGTCTAAAATCCATAATGTATGCTGTAATACTGAAAAATGTAATCGAGTTACCTGCAGTTTGACCATACAAATTCATAGGTGAAGGTCATTTGCCCCAACATTAACTATTGCTGCTATGCCTGCAAATAGYATATTGATGTGAGAGCACTGTTTAAAATAAACAGGACCTTCTCAACATAACAGACAGGAAGTCTAACAATTTATTCTGAATGGAAACATGCATATTTCGGTTGGTATCAATATTTGCATTGACTACGGATAATGTAATTTTCTTCATGCAATTAAAATTAGATGTAAATACTTAATCAAAACAGACATTGGACTAGCAGCAGCATTATTTAGATTTGTCCTGTTATGAGTAGATGAACAACAATCTATTTATGTAGCTCTTTAGTCCAGTAACAACATTGCCATTGCTAGCAATAGGTCACAGGCTTTGTATTGAGTTTGCAAGGCCTCAGGACTGAGGTTTATCAGGCTTGCTCTGGCTGATCTTGCCTAGACCCACCTGGAGCTTTCTTTGTACTTGKTTTAGCTGCAACAGCCACCTGGACATTAGGAATTTTGCTATGTCTAATTATTTATGTTTGCTTATCTTTGTATAGTATAACCATAGCTTTTAGAKCAACGGTAGTAACGAGTAGTTACTCTGTGCAGAATAGGATATTTATGGCTTTAATGTAATGAGGTAGTGTAGAGGAATACAGGCCTGAAGTGACAGCAGAGGCTTAGAGAAGTGAGGACACAGGATGTGGTGCAGAGGCRTCCAGGCATGGGATGCCCATGTGGATTCTAGGGCAAGGAGGGGGAAACCATCATGCTCCTCCAAGAGAAGGGATGCCGATGTCTTTGTATTCCCCATTGCCCCCAGCCAGACTGATGTCGACCTCAGGACCCAGATGAGCAGTGGAAGAACAAGAAAAACACCTAGAAAAGGGGTAAATGCTAGGAAGTGTGTATATGCCAAATTTTGCTCTATTATTTTTTTTCCTGTAGTATTTTTTTATTTTCTTATTCATTCTTTTCTGTAGTAATTAAATAATAATTAAATCTGGACTAATGACAGTATATTGATTAGACTGTTAAGATTTCAATTATAGTAATAATGAATTCTTGGCTTTCCCTAAAAGGTGTGTTTTCTTTTTGCCTGTAACAAGATTTTCAGCAAAACATGTGCTTTAGCTTTGTCAAGTAGCAGGACAATTATAAGATCACAGGCAGTAGCCAGTAGCTGGATTATGCTTAGAACACTGTTTAATTACTGTTTAAATATTGATCTAAATATTAATTAATGTAATGTAGCCTCTATTCTAATTTCAGCAAAAAACACTGGTCCTATTTTAATATCCCATATTTTAACACTTCAGTTCTAGGTGAACATTGCATGGACTAAAGAACATTTATTTACTTTTGTAAATGAGTTATTGTGATACATACCCAGGGTCTCTCATCCAGTTTTCAATCTTTTTCTTTAGTTTCTACAATGTTCTAGCAGACTACTTTGTGATAAGTCAGTTAGCCTTTTTATTTCTTTCATGCAATTTTTTAAATAAATTCAAGATTATTACTTATTCTGGAAATGAAACTCTTAAGTTTGGAGTCATCCATRTCTATAATAACCATCTGAAAACAGAAGTATACTCCATGGCTCTTTCAGCAAATATTTTTGAACTGATATTTCAATTAAAAACACCAAATACATTTTTATTTCCTTAGAGAATACTTGATAAGCTCCCCTAGAGTTTGTTCACTAAAAATAAAACCCAAGAAGATAGACAAGAGAAAAYGCATAAAAATATTCTCTTTGTATAATATGCAAAAGAAATAAAAAGCAAATTTTTTCACTCTGCCTCTGATAAAACTTGTCTGATGACCGCACATTATAGTGATCTGCACACAACATTTTCATCGAGTAATCTACMCTACACAGAGTATGAGTCAAGGTCAGTGGCTCATCTCAGATACCTCAGCACAATTCCTCACATTCCAGTGCATTGTCRTCTTAACTGAATTTAGCTATGCACTAACTAGCACAAAATGAAATATTTATACATCTGAMAGTGAGTACTACAGATTTCACCTGCGGAAGGTAACAGCACAGTTTAAACATGCCTGGAGTTTTGGAAGACTTCATTTTGTCTTTCACATGCAGAAACTTCTGCTTTCTATCACACAAATTGCAAAGAGCTGTCATGTTACATATTTCTGGGACGTTTTTTTCCAGCGTCTCCAAAGGGGACTGGAGAAAGAGTATTGCAGTGTGCACTGACCTCATTAAAGTATTCMCTCCCAGAAGTCCTGCTCTCAACCCAGTTTCCAAAACAGATGCRTTTGGGGTGAGGAAAGACTTTTGASCCCAAGTAGAACTTCTGGAAATGTCAGAAGACTGGTAAATTATTCCTGACTAGTGACTGTGTATTTGTGGAGATTCTGGTTTACAGTAAGCATATTGTACAATTTCAACTCAGAGACTGAGATTAAAAAAATGTATATTACTCTGATTAGAATTTTTGCTGAGCTGTAACTTGACATCTTGCAAATCCTTATTCTAAAAATACTGTGTTTGTGTCATTACAGAAATTTTAAGTGAAGTATGAAACAAAACACCAGCCATTTCTGTAAGAAATATTCAGAGATACTGAGAGACTAACACAGATAGTGGATAGCTTTTCTGCTGTCACATCATGAGAGTAAATGTCTTTCCTGTTGATACATACCAATTTCTTACATTCAGTGACTGCTCAAGTATTATCTGCCAAAGCCTGTGCTATGCATATAGAGAACGGTACTTGCAAATTTAATCTCGTATGCAGAAACATGAGTCTAGTCCTGTAAAATGAGTGCTGTGTTAAGGCCCAAGTAGAGCAAAACACTTGATGCACTCTTTGTCTTAAAACATTGCTTCAATCCCGTAGGGTTCAAAGAGGCTCGAATACGCGCTTCCGTGTACCCGTCTGACAGGTGCAGAGCTCTTAACTACGAGCATTTAATGAAGACACTGCCATAAGCTCAGATAGCACAGAAAGAGTTTCAGACAGCAGTAATTTCAGATATATGACCGAGACGTGTTCAGCTGGCCTAGTTACAGGGTTTGATTTTACAGGTACATTGAAAGCTGCTAATACCTGCTCTGTGTCTACACTGAGAGCCTGCCTGAGATAAGCAGATAAATCCGGCACCAGAAAGAGTCTAGCTGCTGCTCTGTGCAGACCATTTCTGAGATGATAAATCGTTCTGCACAGAATAATTCGTAATGAGGCTGCCACACAGCGCGGACCCAAGGGGCTTCCCCACACAAAATTACGTTCAGGGCAAATCAAATAGCTGCAGGATGAATACTACCATAGGTACGTCTGGAAAAAAAAAATAATGTGCTTTGAGTGAGAAGGCATTAACTAGTAACTGAATGTGGACAAGAAAATTTTACCATTAAAAGCAAGACCACTACTGGTAAAATATAATAAGTAGTATTTATTGTATGGCTTAACTTTCATTTGTATGCTTGATGGGACTTTTAAAATAGAATGTAAATAGTGATAATTTGGCCTGGCACTGGCAAACATCACTGTTGACATTTTCCCTTGGAAAAAAGTAAAAACAAAACAACCAGTCTCCAGTAGATTAGAATATATATTTAGTTTGCATTTAGAATTACTTCATGCAAAAATCAGAGACGTTAAATAAAGCTTCCTTAATTGTTTATGAATCGATTTTTTTACACAGTCTAATCAGGTTTCTTCTGCTGTATTCACTCAAAAATATTAACGTGAAATATGTATTGAAGTTTCTCCGAAACTTATTAAATATTAATGGCCAGTTTTGCATATCACTCAAAGATCAGCATGCAAACTCCCACACCCTTGTAATTGCATATGTACTGCATTTGACTTTATTTATAGGCTCTTTCACCTTCATAATACTAAAGGTGTCACATTTGCCCTGTCAAGCAAGACCAAAACACATTTTAATACATAGATCTAAGATAACGTCATAGCTCTGTTAAAATACCACAGTAGAACATACACATATCTATGCTGCTGAAGATTGGGGTTTTTTATTTTTATTTTCTCTCTACCCAAAGAAAATGACTCAAATAACATTTTTTGACATTCAAAAATAGCAATGGAAACGTCTTAGAAAAAATAATGAAAAGCTGTATAATATTGAGAATCTTAGGCTATTCAAATTAATGGTGAGAAAGGAATACAGAGAAATCTACTTTGCTCAGCTGAGGTATATTGAAAAGAAAGCCAGACACACCTCCTATGTTTCACCTTAATGGATGGACTATGCTACCATAGAGCCTCTGTATTTGGAGACCAAAATTCCTGAAGGCCACAGCTCTGAAGTACTGATAAAAACACAGCGCCCCTCTTCTTGCCCCAGCTCCTCTCGAGGTGCTGGACGAGGACGACGAGGACCCTGTGCCTCAAGACAGAAGGTGCCTCCCTGCAGGAGGTGGCCTGCAACCCCCGCAAACAGCCCAGCAGCCCCCAGCAATGCCCAAGGGAGGGCAGCCGCAGCGACCTGACAAAGAAACCACCACARTTTGCTCCAAGAAGTTTCCCTTTGAGTCAAGAAACCAAGAAATCAAACCTGGCAACCAGCAAACGATAGTAACTAACAATAACACGACATATGACACCTGTTATACCCATAAACCACGCGAACTACTACAACCTTAGGTGTAGTTCTAGTGCTAGTTAGAGAGTTTTTGTCTTACCCTGTTGGTGCCAGTTAGATGATATCTTGTACACTTTGCCTAACGGTGTAGGCTTGCTTTAGAGAGCACCTAAAAGTTAAACAAAACAAAACAAAACAAAAAAAAAAACAAAACTCCCCATTAAGCTAGATCCTATTAGATGTGAGAGGAGTTAACTCTAATCATATACTGTGAAGTTAAATAATTAGACTTGTTTTGGAATAAAACAACATATGAGAGGGTTATATTAGCCCTTATCAAGAAATTGCTTTTGAGACAAAAACCTTTATTCTACTATTACATAAAAATCTGCTTAGATAAAGCATTAGAAGTTCCATGAAATGATAGCTCAAAAACATCTTTCTTGAAGGTGTCTTAAGCTGGGTTTTGGGTGGGAGTGATGGTAGCGCTGGGTTTTGTCTTCCGCTGTTTTTATAAGCAATGAGAACATCAACTAAACGTTTTATGACAAATACCAGGTTCCATGAAATCCTTCTTAAAGTCAGCAATATTTGGGTTCCTTAACTAGATGTCGCTTCATCTTGGATGGCTCTCCTCTCTCGGCTGCCAGCATCATTTTAGGTTTGTGAAAAGATTAGAGAGCCACAGCATTCCCTGCCTTTCTTCCATACCCCCAGTGCTCTTCCTGCACCAGACATTGCTCGTTGTTCAACACTTCTTTTTTAGGCACGATAATTAATTCAATTGAAAGTTGCCCAGTCACTGTGATGCGGAAGAAGCGAATGGAATATCAGCACTGCGTCCACTGATAAGCCATGGGGAAAAAAATATATGTAAAAGGAAGATGGATAATTTCTGGGGGGGTTTCTGTGCTGTATTAAGCAATTCTGCTGTTGTCTTAATACCCGTTAAAAGGTACCAAAAGATATCTATCAGAGTCTTTCTGATGCTCTCTTCTATGGGAATAATTATTTTACTTTAGGCAGAAAAGTATGACTCACTTGCAAAAAGCACATAATATATTTAAAATAGAAAAGAACACTATTCAAAAGGCTAAGATATCTTTTCAAATGCCCTGGAGAACAATTTATATTTCAGTTGTAGCATTCTCTTCATAAAATTAGAGGCAAATTTTGTAATCTTTCAGTAAATAAAACTGAATGTTTTTCAGCAAAACCACATCTACCTTTTTCTGGAAAAGGAAGACTTTTTTACCTTTAAATTGCTGTTTAAATTGCAATCTCTTGCGTATCATTCAGCTGCCTTCTTTCCATAAGCATCCAAATAAGGCCTGTGTTTGTAATGATTGTGTCTTGTGTCTCATTTTACTGATAGTCTGATTATTCAGTCTAGATGCATAAATCATTTTCTTGCTCTTTACATATTCAGTTCATGCCAACATTCAAAAACCTGCACACCTAGTAATAATCAGACATCAGTATATAACTACTTAGTTTTATCTACCACTGTTTGAATGCAGCTTTGCAAATAGCTTAGCCAAATAGTTTATTTTTCTCCATTTGCTGAAATGCAGTGGTAATAATCAATCATTAGTGCACTCACCAAACAGTTGTATGTATCATTCCTTTTTCCTGTATCTAGTTGAAGATACAAATATAGCTTATTTATAGGCTGAAAACTAGCACATTAGGAAAATTAATTAAATTGACATACAACTAGAAACATATCAGGTCAAGAACTGTTTGATTACCTAGTTTTGCCCACTTGATGTAATTCCACAGAAAATGATAAAATTACCAACATGTGCATTGCCGTACTCAGTAGGGAAGCTCATCCCGTATCTAAGATTCATCGACTACACTCTCCAAAGCTTAGGGTGGAATTCTTGTCTCTTTCCAACTGTAAATCTTAAGCAACTCCCATCAAAGCTGTAAAGCATCCCAGGAAAGAGTGAAATTAGAGCTAGAAATTAGCCACAGGCATCTCAAAAGCAATGTCAGGTGTGAATGTCAAACAGCCACAAAAAAAAAAAAAATCTTTTGAAATGTCAAAGAACAATATGCAATTGGATATATGTCAGTGTCTTCAATCAACCTTTAACATTTCCAGTAATATTTAATTTATGATCAAGGCTATAAAATTAATCTTGGATTCTTCTGCATTTTAGGTTCAGAAACATCAAGAGTTAAGCAAAGGCCTAACAAAACAGACTGTTAAAAATTATCTCTTAGCCCTTTAAAAACACACACCAAAACAACAGATTTATAATTATACTAAAATACACAGTTCATTTTTTTCAAATTTACTGAGCAATAGAAATCATTGTTTGTTCCTGCTGTGTCCTGTTGCTACCAATACAGTTATTTGTTTGGATTTCACATGGATTTGAAAATAAATTTGAAAATCCCTCACCACATATGAGTGTGAAAATCAATAAACTGACTCCCATTCTTCTAAAACAATCAAAAAATCTCCTTATCTGTCTGCCTTAGTACATCCTTAGAGAAGTTCTACAAGGCTTCAGAAAGACCTCCATATTGCATGCAATATATTTTTTACCAAACATTACTATTTATCAAAACAAACCAGATTGTTAGCTCACAATGCTGTGCAAATAAATAGGAATGACTGCAGCTGGTGATTGCATCCAACATCTTCATTCATTCATGGGGCTACATGTACTCCTGAAAATGAAGTTCACAAAATATTACCTTTAATGGGATGCGTTTCCCCCCCCCGCACTAAGACTGACCTCACATGTTTACAAGCACACGCAGTGCTCTACCTTGGTGCCACAGATCCAGCGACTGAACCTGCTCCCGTACCCACCTTTCCATACCCTTCCACGACCCATCCATTCTGTGACCTTCTCATCTCTGCTCAGGAGACCACCTCTCCTCGTGCACTGAATAAGGCACCAGACGTCCAGCACAGAGATACTAGTTCTTTAACCTGAAATAATGCCTATGCCTGCTCTAAGAGACAAGGGTGAAGTACATAACYGCTGTATAGCAGTTTTGCTGTTACAGCTTAAGAGCATACCATCTTGTGTATAGTCATTTTATCTGCTGTTTATTAATAATTTCTTCAGATTACACTTGCCTACACCTCCCTCAGCAGTTAAATAATTTTTCAAAGCACCAAAAGACTATAAAGAGAAAAAAAAAGTATATTATTCAGGAAAATTATACCTAAATAGTTCTCTGAACATTGTACGTCAAGATATCCACTATGCTTAGATCAATGACCAAAATTTCGTAGACTGTGAGACTGATGGAGGTCAGGTAGACCTCAGTGTGTGAGATGGTTTCACTGTTCTGGTTGCAACATTTCCTGGTAAAAATAGTGCTATGACTGAAGAGTGAATCAATAACATACTCTATTTGGCAAATCAGCCAGTGACTCAACTGCCTGAAACAGTGTGACATGCAAGGAAGCAACAAAAATTTAATTCCTTACTTCCTGCTTCATTATTCCCCAGCCAAATTGCACTGGCAACTCTCTTCACAACGCAGAGTGTGGCAACTGTTAATGCTCCACTGAACATGCACAAACTTTTTTTTTGAGGGATAGAGAAAGAAAGTGTGAAATAATAAATGTGCAATACAAAAACCATGCAAGCAAAGTTATTTTATTGCTACTTTATATTTTGAGCAAAAATTATGATCTACAAGTCTACAAGGTAACACATAAAGCCAATACAAAGAAATGAATAATTCCCAGCAGATAGGAGACTCCCTAAAGTGGGAAAACAGAAGGGAGCAACATTTTGTATTCAGTTCAGAAATTTATTCTCCCTATGAAGCTCTTTGAAAGTTCGACCACTGAGGTTCTTCTCAGCCATTCAGTTCAACTATGCTGTTAGAAGAGATGTAGAAATAAATATACAGTATGAACCTTTTGACCTATACGCCTTGGTACTGATGAAACTTAAGAAAATAAAAATAAATAAAGGTAACCTAGCTAATGAAGTAGTATGTGGAAGCAACATTAATTTTAAATTCTCTTTTACAAAAATTTAGGACACAGCTGTGAATAAGACAGCCATTTCTCCAATTAAATTGGATTTACAAAAAAGATACAAATAATTTTTTATCTTCAATGATGTGGTCRCAGAGACCACTGTGGTGCTCTATGTAAGGAGCCCATTGTGTATATTCTTCTAAGAATGCTTACAGAGCTGAAATAGCGCGATAGAAATTGTTTGCCGGTTTCAACTGTTTGTTAGCGAAAATGCAGGGAGTCAGCACCCTAAAATAATAAGAAAAGAAATAGTACCTTGCAGATATTGTCTGCAGAAGAGCTATTCAAAGTAAAGAATGAGAGACTTTGGTTAACAGATAATACATAAACTTACTGCTGGCAGTGCTTTGACCCTCTCGTATTTTGACATTTAAACCAATAGCATTATTTCAAATGTGTCTGGTTTTTTGTTTTTGGTTTGGTTTGGTTTTCTTTTAACTGGAGATATTCTTTTATTTTAAAATGATGCTTCTATATGACGATAAATCTTACAACATTTTGTTTTACTGGAGTTACGTATTAGGATTAAAACCAACCTTCTCATGAACAGTACATGAAAGTTTAATTAAAGACGATTAAATTATTCATGTTCAACAAAATAGCCAGGAATTCTGGAGAAAAGTTCAACAACATTTATCATATTATTACAGTAATGAATTTGTTCTTTCTAGTTAATGAATAAAAGTTAATAAGAATTCATGGAAATTTCTTAAAGGTCCATGTACCTTTAGATATATAAATAAAAAGCACATTTAAGTATGTTCTCAGATCTTAAAAATCATTTATGAGCTGTGAAAAATATTAATGAATATGGTATAATGAAAAAATTTTGCACATTTGTTGGGAAACTGGACAGATGTGGAATGTAATTAAAACTATTTTCAGAAGGAGACATGGAAAAAATAAAAAAAGTAAAAAAAATTTAAATCAGGAGATAAGGCAGTTAATTGTGGAAACTTTTAAATTATTCCACAAGCAAGCAGAAAAGTCACAATTATGTATTTTATAATGAGTAAAATAAGAAAAACATCAGCTCTCAGGCTTCATTACAAATGACTTAAACAACAAAGTGAAAACATTTGTCTTTCAACAAATTCCTATTGGGTATAGTGATTACCTTCCAAAAGGTGATGAAAATACTCAGAAGATTAGTAGTTCAAACACTATTAGTGTTTGTTTCTGTGGTAGACTGATTACAGCATTATCAGGGTTTCCATCTCAATATCAGGCACAAAAACAAAAACAAATTCAGAAATATCTTCATTTTCATAAAACAGATGGGGTGTTTTACATTCCACTACTTACTGAACCTTGTGGAGAGCTTATGGTGAACCCCAAGTCACCAATGCTATTTCTCCAGTTCAGTCTTTCAGGAGACCTACTTTGTCTTAGGGTAAAGGCATGAAGAACTTACCTCCTCCTCAGGTTGTTCATTAYCAGCAAGGGGCTGGAGGATCAAGAGCACTTTACTGAGAGCATCACATCATGTTACAACTACTCTGAACTTTTGTGCTGCTTCAGGCATGGGCTGTTGGTCACTGTTGAAGACAGGGTACCTGGTTTTAAAAAGCTTCTTGTCAGGTTTCATATGGTCGTTCTTATTTCAAAATACGCTTTGTTCCTCCTCAAACACAAAACACAGCACCTTGCCTGAAAGTGCTTTTTATTCCTAGCACATCCATTAGCCAGACATTGCTCTGGATAAACAAGCTGTTGATTAACCATATCCAGAAGCAACCTCCCCATCTATTTTCCTTACCTAACCTCCCAAAAAATAAAAAATAATTAAAATAAAATAATCACACCTACTCTTCAAGTTTTCATCATTGACTATCAAAGTCAAGATTACTTCTTTAMAGATGATAAACATTTGTTGTCAAAACAATCTAAAGCAGTTTAAAAAGAAAACAGAGCAGAAATCACCTCATTCTACTTAAAAGAGAAAAGCAAAATAAAGCCTTGGAGCTTGTCTGCGACGCAGAATACTAATACACCTTTATACAAGTTAAGTGGCATCTTAGCAAATCTTTCAATTGCCTTAGGTTAACTCACTTGAGCCAACCCTTTTCGTCCTTTAAGACAGGGGCAAGTAACCTTCATCCTTTTTTTYCACCTCCCAACGCATCTGACAAGGCAAGTTCAGTAATACAAATGTCATTTTTAAGAGTAGAGAGAGAAAAAAAAAGGTTCTTTTTCCTGACCTTCTTTGACTAGGCTGATTAATATTTTATTTAACCTGTCCACCTCCAGTCTCAAAAGTTCTCTTCTGACAAATCATTGGAAACAACTTCTGAACTAGATATTTTATCCTAAAATATYGATAAAATATGCTGGAGTATGCTGCATTTTATCACCTCTGTTACTAATACTTATGTTTAGTGTTTATGTCTCTGCAAGCAGAGATAGTCAGCTCTGTCTGTGGAACTCATTCCAAAATGTTTTATGGTGCAATAAAAATAAATAAAAGTAATAGTTTTTACACAAGAGATTAATCTGAATCTGAGCTGCTACAAAATCTCATTTGATATTCTTGATTCAGAGGGAGTGATAGCATGGCATGAGAATGAGAGTCTCTTAAACCTATCCCATGTTCATGATGTCAACAGAGTTAAATCCTTTTTCTCCTACTCTAAAGCCCTAAACTGATTTAAAGTTTAAGGTATCACCACAGTTAAGGTTTGTCAGTGCTCACCTTTTTCATCACTGYAGATATGGGAGGAAAGAAAAAAAGGTAGAAACTAGAAAAGATACAATGCATAGTTGCATTGGTCAATTTTGGATGAAAAGCAAATAAAAAAGTCACCAGTCATWATTTCCTCTAAGTGCCAGCGCTCCTGAATTTCTATCACCACAGTCTGCCTTCTTTCGAGCCAAAATAAAAGTTATTATAGAGAAAGAATTGTGCATAAATAAAATACTGTTCCCAAGAAAGTTGGACTTTGAAAAGTTTAAGAGAGCCATTACATGAGACACCCCAGGATACCAGCTTGATGTCTGCCATCACCAAGTTTGACCTTAATATTTCTTAATGCAATATTTGTTTGGACTACAGTGTATCACATACATTTTTAAAAAAATTCTCAGGCTTAGCTAGGAGGAAATATAATTCTTAGCAGAGTCTGAACGAGGAAAAGCCAACAGGATAGATGGGTGTTTGCTTTTAGGTAAGGTAGGATGGAAAAAAAATAATCATCAGGCTTCAGAGAGAATATCTGGACCTACAGTCATAAGAGGAAGGTGTTAACATTTTACAATACTCATGTGCTCAATTTTAACATATTTGCATTAAGTTAGGGCACTGTAACATCCAGAAACCTTATAATGTATTGTTTCAGTTTCATGTGTTAATCTGATAAAAATTTGGAATTTCAGAAACATAAGTATTTTTTTTTATACATCTGTAATTCCTCCAAATGAGCTTGCTAAGCTATAGAGTCAGTCAATTTTTTTCCCTCAAACTCTAAATGTTGTGCTATTTCAATTGTCAGGATATGATCTTTTCTTAATTAAAATGTTCTCTTTTAAGAACAAAAAAAAAACCTAACTCAACAGTTACAGTTTATATAAAAAGTTGAATCTATGAAGAAATACACAGTTAACTAAGTTATCATACAAACATTATGAGACACAGGGAGAATTTAAAAAGCTTGCACTTGTGAAGACAAAATTTTCATGTTCATTCATCGTTAATAGACAAAAAGAATTTGACTAGCAAACCTCAAAACAATTTCTAATGGTTAACAATGACAATACTATTAAAAAGCCAGAAATATTTGATCACAAATTAYCCTAGAACTGTAAAAATTTATTCTAATGGCGGTTGCTAAAGGAAGGCAACCTTGGGAGCAGGGTAAAACTGCCTTTAGGGATAACAAGAATCCATCGGATGCRGAACACCTCATGCCCAGTAGGACTCGGGCAGGGCACGGAACCTGCAGCCAAGGGAGACAGAGAAAGTGAGTAGATGGTGTTCAGAAATGCGTAATACAACCCAAATAATACACCCGAGAGTGAGGAGGAAAATAAAAACCTCGACCATCAGTATCACACGCCTCTGCTCAGCTGCTCAAGAGCTCAGGACTATTCGCTGTAACCACCTTCTCCCTTTTATAATTAGACTAATCAATTACTGGTTCTGTAAATAAGTGTATTTCTTCAGGCTACATAAGTGCCTGTGACTTTTGGTTTGGTACTCTGCCCTTGAGACTTGGTTGGAGTTTGGTTGCAACACTTCCCCTTCACGTAGTGCAAAATCACATCAAACTGCAAACCAGACAAGCCAAAATTTCTAGTACTGTGCTTCACAACCATTTTTCTGGTCCGACTTCTCCATTTTCAGGGATATAAGGTTCAACCGTAACTAATCTGTGAAAAAACATGTTTCTTTTGTGTTTATAACAAGTAGCAGTTTTTACCATTGCAGAAATATTCATGAGTAATTATCATTCAGGTAAGTCACCTTTTTTTGCAGGAGAACTTATATTCTCCTTCCACTGCACATGTGGTCTTCATTTTACTTTTACATTACCAGTTTTAAATGTAATTTTTCCCCTCACTGCTTTTGTTGCAATACTGATTTTTTTGTCTAACTCCATTTAACTGCCTGCCCTAGCATTTTTAATTCTTTTTTTAAGGAAAGCTAGTTTCAAATGGTTGTGTTTTGTTTGGGATGTGACTCTCCTATGGCACATCTCAGCAGCAAATGCTGAACAGCTGGAAACTACCTAATTAGAACAGTCAGGAAAAAAAAAAAAAAAAGAGGATGTTTGAGATGAATAATAATCACACCCATCACACTTGGATTTTTTTTTCTTATTTATGTATCATACACCTGTGTCTCCTTGGCAATGAATATGATTGTAGGATGAGACACAAAGCAGGCCTTATATCACATTTCTCCTGCTGTGATCTTTAAATAGATTGTGCATGTTCCTTTAATTATACAGGTAGATTTGTTTACTGAAGCATTCATGTTAAAACTCATTTTATGCAAAGGGGCAAATTACATTTTTAATTATGTTTCTTTGGGAAGGTTACACAGTTAAGATGATTTGCTATCTTCTGTTCTCTGCAGACCTTCTATCGATGATAATCATGGTAAGTCAATGCAAAACTGACACTGGAATAAAGTTTTCACACAATAAATATGCATACATTTTTAAAGCTGTATCAGGGGTATTAGGATTTTCAAAAAGGCCTGGATTAGTGGCTCATCTGCTTCTBTAGGTAGCTTTTTTTTTTTTTTGAACAAATAAGGCCCTTGGAGCCTAAACCAAAGCACAGTAAAATTTCTATTAAAAACCTACGACTGAAAGGTTTGTATTACCTTCAGAGAAAAGTGAAATCAAGCAGAACTACTCACCTGATCAATAATAAACAAACAGAGAAATTTAAATGCCACATATCTTGCTGTGAATCATATGGCAGTTGCGTTTCTCTTAACAATCCAAATGGACAGACTTTGTTTCTTTAAATGTAAACTCTTCTCTCTCGTCATTACAGAATTAAGCTTGAAATCATCATCTGAGCATATGTTAATGGATCAAATCCAAACTGTAAAAACAAAATATTCAGAATAGATTAAAAATAATTTTATTTTGATTTTGAAAAGCTCTATCTTTTCTTAAGCAAATCTCATTGTATTCTCCCTATAGAAGTATAGAGATCAGATTTTTCAATTTTACACCTCTAGTAAAAGTGATTGGGAGCAATTTTCATCCTGAATTTATCTAATTCAATCCTCTAGCATTTCAAAATCAGATAATAACTTTCCAACTAATTATGAGAGGAGACTGTCTCAAAATTAAAATGTATACTCATATACATTCATTGCTAATATCTGTTTCAAATAAGCTAGGAGCTAATAAGTCTCTTAATAAATCTGAAAGCATATGCTATTTTGAAAGTACTAAAACAAAGCAGACATTGCCCTGAAAATTGAATAGAAGCAAGTAAACAGGGAACGGAGAGGAGATGCAGCTTGGTGGTGAAACAAGTGGTTCTGCTCCCGGATTAACTCCTAGTTTGGCGGGTCAGGTACCTCATCAGTTGTAATCTATCACTTATCTGTGGAAACTGTAGTTATTCTGGGGCAAGGATGATTCTGTTCACTTTGTCTGTAAAGCAGGATGCAGTGTTGCGTAAAAATAAAGAAAAAGCAAGGATCGAGAGAAGTGAGTTCAATACCTGACCTCTCCTCAAAAACGTAGTATGTGGAACAAATGTATGCATCTATGTACATGTATGTTCCTATCAATATTAATATGAATATAGCAGAAAGTTTCAATTTCATGCTCTGATGACTACTAAATTAGCTCACGTTAAAAAATATCTTAACCTATTTCTTCTCTCTTCCTATACATTTTGAGTGACTGCAAAAAACTATTTTTGTAAAATTTTACTTTGCTTTTAGCATAAACAGATATTCAATTGCCATACTTATTCTGGTTGATACTATGCTTCCTATACATCTCCCAGTTTGACTCAACCCACTATGATRTATTCAGGGAAGTACCAATTACTTTGCTGTGTATTTTCCATTTCATATGGCAACTACCATTCAAATCATCTTTTCGCCTTTGTTAAGCAACCATATCTCTCCTCCTCAAAGTTTGTATTTTCTTTTAGCATTAGAGCTGCATCACTTCCGTGCCATTTACTAAGCATAGTCAAGTAAAACACTGAAGTTTTTCAGGTGGTAGAGCATAAGCTCTGTTGTGTGTGTGTGTGTGTTTCTAGTGAACATATTTCTCAAGTATAAATCATATATTGTGTTCTCCATTTCTCTTTCAAACAAGAATAAAATACAATTTACATAGAAATGAGAGAAGGGATTGGCATGATGTGTCAGTTCAGTCGCCTCTGTTTCACTTGTTTCGGAGAGGCAGAGAACATACAAATCTTGAGAGCTGTCGATATGTTTGTCAATTATTGCCAAACACCAATTTCAATTAAGCAAAGCAGTAAGTAGGTCAAAGCTGCATAACAAATGCAYGTGACTTGGTGGGGCTGTTAACTCTCTGGAGAGTGAAACCAAATACGCAACRAATGCAATCTAGCATTACACCCGTTTTTGCATGCAGCGCTCCTTAATCACGGAAGAAAATAATTTTAAAGAAATGTGAATGCTCACTGTAATATTAACTTCCAGTTTAATTGTACTCTGCAAAATAACGCTCTGCTTCCTGCTGGAAGAACTGCAGCTGCCACAGTTTTAATTTAACACAGTAGGCAGATAATTTTTTCCCCTCTTACAAAAGTCTCCAGTCTCAGCTGCCTGTTTCTTCATTTTTTTTAAAGCAACTTGCTGCTTGGTTACTGTTCATAAGCTCCAAGCTGTTAACTGTTGAAAGGCCTCCTGCAATAACCAAATCTTTAATAGTTTTAAATCATATATTACACAAAGTTCAGTAAAATTATTTGCCCTTGAACCTTGGTGGCAGTAGCCGGTTTAAAGACTGGCGCCAGACRTCACTGCCATTGTGCCAACGTTCAATAGTTAAAACCAAGTTAGGACTTAGGCTCCAAATGTAAACATTAGATAGATAAACCTACAACTAAAGCCTGCTCAGCAGTTGTCTCCCAACCTGGAGGCACTTTAATTTGCATGACGGTTCCTTATTCAACTCAAAATTGTTGCAGGTAGGTAATTTTTCTTTCTTTGCGTAATCGAGAATGCTATAGTCTGAATAGTCAGGAAAGCAGACCAGACTGCTAAGGACGTAGAGCAAGCGTACAATGCCCAAATCCTCCAATGCGTCCCCGTCCCCAATACGCAGGAGAGCCCTAGGCAGCAGGCTATATGCCGAACCGGACAGGGCTAGCGTCCGGCTTTCGCTCGCAGAGAGATATTCCTGGAACCAAAGGAACAGACGGCAAAAAGGGGGAGACCTTATAGCCCGCTCACCTCAAACCGAGGTCTCCTAGCTCTAATTCAGAGCAGCTCAATGTATGATTTCTACTGATTTCATCTGGAGTTCAAGACTCAGASGCCTGGGCACACGTTTCCTCTATCCAATGCAAAACTGATGGCTTAACAGTGTCAGTGAATTTCTTTACAAATTTTAATCACAAGCTGACAGATGTGATATTATGCTTTTTTAACGTATGAGAGGAAAACAAGACCATATTTTAAAAGGCATATTAATATGGCAATAAAAGCTTAGCAATGTGAAAACGTCCATTTTAAAACTTGCTTAAATCCCCTTCCCACAGAATCCACAAAGAAAAATCGACAGATGAACAACTTCTGTCTAAATGGATTTGCACTCCTTATCTGAATTCCCTAGGCCTTGTGCTTCAGAACGTAAGAAAATTGGAATCTGTAATTTTTAGAAGTAATAGCACAATCCCTATCTCTCTCCAAAAAACCAGGAGGATTAAGAGGGGGAGGGAAGGGGAAGAAACATCAGATTTCAGATGGCTAATTAGAGCACATCTTTAAGCTTGCATCTTTATGACAACTAATTATGTTAATAAGCCACATAGTGACTGACTCCTTTTTTAGTAAGTCAGAGAAGCTAGAATTCGCTCTACGGCGACCGTTTAAGCAGGCAGCTGTTGAGGGACACATTTTCGAAGCGGTGCGTGGGAGTTGCAACAAAGGTAAGGCTGGCCCTGACAGCAGCTATCACAACTGTTGATGTTGTAGCGCTTTCTATTCAATATTAATAACTTCAGCCTGCAATTATTTTACCATCTGTCTTTTGTAAAACCTAGAAAATAGGTTCACTAGTTTCCTCATATATAATAACTAATAAATTTCTGAAATAAATTTTCATGTTGGAAAATAAGAGATTTACTGACATGACTTGCTATTTTTTAAAAACTATGCGTAAYTGCCAAGACAAATTGTTTAACAGTAGAATATCATCATCATATGTTTCAACATGCACAGAGGGTTTTAAAAAGCTCAAAAATTACTATCAGTCTGAAATCTGCAATTCAAACACCATTGTTTCAAATTTACATTTTTAGTTTTGTTACTCTCTGCTAATTTCCCCAAGAAACTCAATACATGTTAACTGTTCTATCTGACTTAACTAAAAATAAAAATTATTTCCATGGGGACAWAGGCTTATCTAAACACAATCAAAGGTGTCTGAAACTTCAAATTTCTGTTTTGCAACTTTTAATATTTTGCTGAGGTTGCCTTTGTGAAAGCAAACTATCAGCAAGGGGGAGCAAAAACAAAGTCATTCCTGCTTTTGTTTGCRGCTAAAAGGACCAAGGATATTTTGGAAGTGCTGAAGAAATAGAAAGGTAAGGAGAAATAAAAAGTATGAATAAAAGTCATGAATAAATAAGCATTCATGCCAAAATTGCTCAAACTTATGGAACTTAAGAGAACTTAAATCACCATTATAATCAAAACTGGAATGYCAAAGTCATCTTTTTTGGATACTATTTTTCATATTTTGGTAACATATCTATTATATTGTTAAGGAAGAATATGATATAAGAATGAACAAGAAAACTACGAGACTGAGGAAGAAAAGCAGTTSTCAAACTGTCCAGGCTGCCCCAGTCTGGTCAGCTAAGGGGAATAAGAAGTGACCACTCTCAGAAAAACACAGGCCCTCCTCTTGTACTCTCATGGCGATAGTGATATGAAGATAAGGTGAACTGGGAAAAAAAATAAGAATCCATTTTTAATAAGTGACTCCTATTATTTTGTACCCCTTTTTGTTGCAGGGATGCCAGCTTACTTATTATTTTCCTATTAACTTTGATATGTCAGTGAATGCTTGCTATAATTAAGCAATGGGATTTCACACTTACTTCTTAGAAAATTACTTTGAACTACCCTTTATCATCCTGACTTGAAAACTGTGAGCTTGCACTGATGTATGCAATAAATGAGAATTTGATAATTTTAAGCCATTTCAGATGAAGAATAAAGATTAAATACGTGCCTCATCAATACAAATAGCCTTGAAGGGCCTGGTCATTGCTACAAATAAACAGCTGGTAAAGCAGCTTTCCTTTTTAGTTACTGCTTTGTAAATTCTATCATATTTTGAGCAGCTTCAGTTTCAAATATTGTTGCTGTTCATCTGAATGAGTCAATCAGTTATTAATTTTGTTCCACTATTAAAAATAAACCGATTTTTATTCAAATTATGGCTTTGATTGGGTGAGATATATTTCAGTTTCAGTTTATTTGCAGCTAAGGCTTAAGTTGAACAGCTGTTTGCTTATTATTTTGCAAACTTATGAATATAAGCATACAAAGCATACAAATTTATTTTTCCTTTCAAAATTACAAGATAGGCAACCAGCCTTAGATGGTTACATTTTTGAGAGCTGTGCAGGTTTATCATGACCTAAAAATCACCTTCTCAAAGTAGAAAAACAGCAGGTTAGCACCTTTTAACTTCTGGGCTTCATTATGCTAAAATCAAATACAAAATTTGGTAACTAGCAATTCTGGCCAAAATGTTAAATCTTGTGTAATGTGTCTGCATGTATGTACATATAAATAAATATATTTTTTTGTACCTTAGCTACAAAAAGCATTATAACAAGATCACCTCTTACACAGACCAGATTACGTGTCTTTTTYGGGCTATTGCATCCACTAAGTAGTGGTTCTGTCGCCCCGATCACTGACGTTACCCATCTCAAGAGCTTGTAGTAGCACTCACTAGAAGTGAAAAGGTAGATCTACTGTCTTCTTGTTACACTGACCTGTATCACATGAGTTAGTTCTGAAACCAAAAAAAGTCTCCTGATCTCCTATTTTCTACACCTGACTGAAGTGTTGTTATTCGCTGCTGCCACTAGGCAAGACAAACATTTGCCTCCTTTTTAACTTGAATTAAGTTTCTCGGATTGTACGTTTTTGTCAAAATATTTGATCGGTTGTACAGTCTGGGCAAGTCTTTTCTCTTACCAAGGTCTATTTTCGCGCRAGAAAGTCTCATTGTGTGACTAGTTGGCAAGTACATTTAATTTGAAATTCAGTCCTAGTTTTTACACCTGCAGTTTCAAGACTTCATATCACTAACAAATAAAGTTACAAAATTACCTCAGTAAAGAAAGTGCCACACACATAACTTAACCATTTTWAATTTTTATATAAAACCAGTAGAGACATTCATCTATATATTGTTTCTTTGAGATAGAAGTATTTTTCTCTTAAGTTTTAAAAATGTAGTTATAACTAAAGAAAAGTTTCAAGTGGAGAGCACTAATAACACCCTCTATGAATCTCAAAGATGACTTATTCAGTCATCTTGTCCTCCCTCTCTTTTGTTCTGTCCCCCAATTTCCAGTTGCTGAATATATATAACACCAGTGACAGAAGCTATGAGCCTAAATCCCGAACGTCAAGTACAGACTAGTAAGAGAAAATGAAAGCCTTCCAAATTACCCTGAAGATGTGTGTGTCAATTCTCATCTAGAAATAACTTTCTGGTCTTTATGACTGTTCAGTTCTTGGTCTCGGGGCTGAAATTAATTTTGAATAAAAATAAAATTACTGAATTCATACTAATCATTAAAAGGCATTCAAAGGAAAAGTGATACTTAGTTCCATCTGAATAGAACTTTTGGAAGTTAGATGTTGTGTATCATGGGATCACTTGAGCTCTGAAGAAGGTCCAGATTACAGCTGAAGAAATGTTGCATGCAAATAAAATGCTTAAGTTTTAAATGCCAATATGACATTGATAAAGGGGCCAACAGAGTGCCACATGAATTTGGTGAATTGCACTATGTAARCCAGCTTAAACTACAGAAAACACAGAAGTGGGAACGCAGTGATTTTCTGAACAAAATCTGCAACAGAACACACCACATGCAGAAACAGCAGCCTACCATTCGCAGAAATTCTCCTGCATCGCTTCCTGTATCTCCTGCGGATGGTTCAGCTTCTACCCTGCTMTTTTCTGGTGGCCAGTGGGACACCAAAGTCTGGACTATCTGTCAACTCAMAGTTTACACAGTCCCAGCGGGCCAAAGAAGCTGTCTTCCCTTCACACAGCAATAGAAGGAGGACACTCGCCTTTGAGTGTCCTTTTCTCTGCTTCCCCATTTCCCCTCCCTGTCCCTCTTCCCCCACCCCAGCCAAGTCAGGATGCCTTTAAACAACCACCACAGATTGGAAAGGGTTATAGTGGATCTTGACAAACATTGGTGATGATAACTTTGCAGAGTCAGTCAAATCACATAGTCTTGACTTTGTCTCCTTGCGCATACAGTAACTTTTCAAAGAATTTTATCAGCTTTGAAAAAGAATCAGAAAATTAAAATTGATAATAACTCTGAACGCTACATTGCCAGCCAGAGTACATGCTAGAAAATTACCTGCCTATTCTAATACTATGGTAATGTCATAATATCCTAAATTCAGAGACAAATAAAGTGTTTTAAAAGTACAAATAAAAATTAGAACTTTGAATTAAATATAGTTCTTGTAAAAAAAAAAAAAGAGAGCTGTAATAGAGCATTTATTCCTTATTTCATTTTCCCCGTACACTCACTGAATACCTGCTTCAGTAATTCAAAGTATTCCTCCAAATGTAGATTCAAGTGACAACAGCAAAGTGCTATATTTTAACGAAGCGAATGTTTTGTTTCTAGGTGTTCAGAAGGTTATATTTAGATGTTCTCTATTCAAACGCGCGCGTAGTTAAAAAATGCAACCTATTTAGATATCGTCATTCTTAGGAAATGCATAGGTCTTTTTAAGAGCTCTTTTCCCTACCTGTATTTAAATGTGAAAGTAAGCTGCACTTTGAAGTATTCACATGCAGTCAACCAACTTAGGTAGAGGTTACAAGAACTGCAGGCAASTCCCAAGCAAAATAGAAAGCTGCTCCCTCTGTTCCGCAGTGTACAAACATGCCCACAGATGAGGGAGAATTTTGTAAAACACTTACTAAAAAAAATCCTGGCTTTCTACACAAAGTACACATCTGCTGGGAGAACAGAGGACAGGACAGATGATCTGAAATGTTCATGGAAATCTGCTGGTGTTATRAGAAAAAATTAGTTACAGAAATTAACTTCTATATAAAAATAGTAATATTTAAAGCATCCTCTCTAGAGGTCAATAAAGATGTAGGAAGCTTCTCTCATCAAGTAAAGGGAAAAAAACTCAAATAATTTTCCCTAGCATTGGATATTGGCAATTTAAGTCATTAAGTGGTAAGATGTTGAAGCTCCTATACAAATAGAAACACTTAGCTACAGCCATTATGTTGCACTAAGATGTTGTGGAGAAGAATCAGAAGGTAACTAGGTTATCTGGGTTTGAAAYGACCTTATCGCGTGGCATGATTTCAACACGACCTTGCCTGCCTTTTCGTTAGCATCTGACCCTGCCAAACAGCAGCCTCCAGGCGAGAGGCCGAAGMGTGGGCAGGGGAAGGCAGGCAAGGCACTGCAGCCACCCCGGTAGGGTGGCATCCTTCCTGACTGGCGGTAGAAGTCTTGATGAACTATCTGGAAGAAAATAAAAAAGAGTCAGTTACTCCATTATGAGTATATAATGATGAGTTAAGTATATACTGGTGGCAGGATGGAAGATTGAGAGCTGCTCTGGTGTCCACAAATAGGGATGGATCTCGGCGTGCGGTGCAGAGGCACAGGGCTCATTAACACGCAGCAGCCATCAGCAAACAAGACAATTRTCTGGGTGACTGCTTCTGCTCTGCTCGCATGACGGCTTAAATTAACCTGTTTAATACCTGATTGAAACAGAGGTAAAAAAATGCTTTAGTTCTTGGATAGAAATCAGAAATTCAGCTGACTGAAGACTGCCCGACTTGAGGATCCTTTCACTACTCTATTCCTGGGAAAGAGCAGCTAATTTTTTTTTTTCTCTCCCTCACTGACATCTTCTCAAGGCAACATTTCCTAAGATACTTTGGCATTTTGATATGCCATTTCATCCATTCGACAATGAGAATCAAGAACAGTGGCTAGACTTACTCTATCCCAAAACATCTAAGAAAATTCAGAGAGCCAGTCTATAATCCACATTTTAGGGTGGACTTGAAGTAAATTACAATCCAGATTTGGGCTCTGACTTAACACACAGAGTTCCCATATACCCTGCAAAGTTCGGATAAAAGAGGCACTAGGAAGGTTGAGGTATTAAGCAGGGTTTTATGGAGAATAAACATTTCTTGAATTCATCTTTGGTAAACTACTCTTTATTCTTCTTCAACAGATGCGTACAATTAAAACATTCTGTCAATAAAGCTTAAGAAAATTTTMAAGATAATAGGAGTAAAAGATATCAAACAAACCATTTATGAAGGAAGCCTCAAGGCAATGGCAGAATGGTTTTGCAGCTGAGAAAGGCACTAGCTTCTATAAAGCTACAAAAGGTAATAATTTTGCTTTCTTAAGGAGAACTGTCCTTGAATAGGGTAAAGCATCTGATGACATGAAGTAGCTATAATTAACATGTTTGATAACTAGCACTGAGGTTTAATGACTGAGCTGTTGAAGGGCAGGATGTAGCTTAACCAGCTGTGGAGGACAGCGTAGAGCCTAATTGCCAAGGGAAAAGCCACAAATCAGGCTTTCCACAGAGCAAGTGGTGCAGTGTAGAAGTTAGGTAAAGCCAAAGCATTAAGCTAAATCCCACATGTTGTAAAGAGATGTTGTTGAGCTGAATAGTATATTCACAGTAGTACTATAGATATGGTAAGAGTGTATTCTGGAAAAAAGGCTAATTCAGTAGCAGATCTGTGTTCAGTGGAAGGGTAAAATAGACTCCACAGCTTAGCAACGACGAGATACAGATCTCTGGAAAAGAGGTGGGTTTTTTGCACACAGTGAGCACATTAAATTTTTGAGCTTTCATAGTTGCTCCCAAAACCCTCTACCAACAGAAGCACCTAACTCTTGCATAGCTGGTAAAGTCTCAGAGTTGACCCCCCTCACTCACGGCTACAACGCATACTCTAGCGCTTGGGATAAAAATAGCTCTCTTCCCTTCAGATTTACAGAATTTTTTGGTATGTTAACAGAAATTAAGTTACTTGTGCTCAGTTATCCAGTGTTTGCTTTTCATGACTGGTGACTGGGAATTTTTTGCATCACTGTTATTTCTCAGCTATTCCTATAGTATTCAAGTACGCACTCAGGCGTCCACCCTGCCTTCAGTAAGTGCTACCAAGCAGAAGGTGCTGTTCTAATGCAGCTGACTGCGGCTATTTCATCGGGCAGCTTCTGGTCACGAGACCCGAGCAGCTTCTTACATTCCCTCAGCTCAGAGTTCATTCGATCTAGARACAGCCCTTCAGAACTAGAGAAGCTCTGGCCCACAACAGATGCGAGAAACACAAGCGCCTGCGTCCCAAGCGTATTCATCCTGTTCTGCGATAACACAATTAAGAAAGATTCTGGCTTGCTGGGCTGTTTGGTCAGAGATTAATGCTTTAATGCTGTTCGGCTGGTGCAGCATTTTGTACTAACAGCTTCGTATTTAGAACAAGTCCAAAGTCACGTGCACCTGGAAAGCTGCTGATAGAAAATTCCAGAGTCTTATCCATTTGCTTGTAATCTTCAGTCAACAAGAGATTGAAAAACATTCTGTTAACATGTCCCTCTGAGATTTCTTCTCTGTAGCTAAGCATGATTATGACAGTAGAAATAAAGGCTAATAAGCAAAATAGAAAGCAACTCTACACATACACATATATGTATGTATGTATTTGGCTCAGTTTGTTACCTGATATAGGCAGACTATATCAGACTAAGTCATGGGTGAAGTTTCCTATGCTGCCAGGMCCAATACAGAATTTCATCTTTTTACCTAGAAAACTCTGTCAAGTTTTGTATGACACTCACTCCTAATTTCGTAGCTAGAAAGCATCTTCAGGAAACATGYGTCTCTCACCAGTGGGCAGACAGCAGTCTCAGCTGTGCAAAGCCAGAAAGCTGCATTGCATTCTCAGTGATATAGTTTTTAAAAACACTGTTTTCTCTAATGTCATCTATTTCCCATGCAAGGGCCAAAGATGATAAAATATATTTGCTGTACAAAAAGATTTGAACCATGAAAACAGAATCCRTTTAATTTTCTTCAATTGTGTAGAGACAATCCAACATCCTTCTTAAATTTCACTGGGGAAAGAAAGGGTAACTACTCAAGTCTCCAAAATCTTCAGATTAACCACCAAAATCAAATTCTTTGACCAGCTGTTATTCTGGAACCTAAACAAAGATGAAGGTCCTACAATGTCTTATCTCTTGTGTAATCAGAACAGAAAGGGAGCCATATGCTTTTCTCAAGGTCTCCCATGAGCTCCCCAGGGTTTTTTTTTTTCCCTCCTACCTTTTTTGCTCATGAGTCATAATGCCCCATATTCAATGGGCATAAAAATATGTATGACAAAATTAAATTTTTTTTTTAATAAAGACATGGGGGGGGAACTTACATATTCAGAGATATTCCARCTGCTGATATTCAAACTGATAATTGTCCATTATTGCTTTTTCAAGCTGAACAACTTTGAATTAATCAGTGCTTACTATAAATTGAATATAATCACCTAATGTCATCTAGGGAATTCATTTGAATTTGTTGTGTAGATTAAGATATAAAGGTGTCGGTTTAATTCTTTTGATCTTTAAATCAACAAGTTTAACTGCTGCTCAGATGTTATACTAATAAATAAAAGGGAAATTAGACCAATTCAGTTCATTTCAGCACTTACGAAAACCATGTGGCCTCTGGGTAGATTTAATATCATTCTTTGTTCTTGTTCTGCCYCCTTTTCTTCCCTCTCATAATTGAAGAAATAAAAATAGTGTTTCTTTCTAGTTGATCAAAGAATTTGGGATAAATACAGATTATTTAGAAGCATAAAACTGAGGTTAGCTCTTTCTATAGCACTTAGGAGGATGCTTCAATTTTACTTGCTTCCAGCCATCAGCCAGTCCTCTGATCTTCAGCCAGCCTAATCCTGTTTGGGATGCTGAAGGCTGCCCTGTGGTGGATCTGACAAGACAGAGTAGCGAATGTCCTCCTAATAACTTTTATTGCCTGTGAAATTCCCCCTCAATCGAGAACATCTATAAACTGTCACAAAGCTTATGTTGCCTGAAGTAAAAAAAGCAACAAAATAAGACTGATAAGATACAAAGGCTGTATGGAGAACGCACTAGAGAGGAATCCTTTTCCATTTCTGAAGGAAAAAGTTCTACTTTTCATTGAGCCTCAAGAGAGCTTTAGGGTCCCTTATAGCTTTCAATCTATCTAAAACTTATTTTTTAAGCAATTTTTAAAATTCTTTCTTATAAACAATCTTCCAAAACAAGGAATTCAGAAGTGAAATTTAGAAACACAAAATACAAGGTCTGCGTAAGCAAGAATAGATCTGATGTAAAGATTACAAATTTGCGTGATTTGCAGAACCAAAGCAGCACAACCTAGAAGAAATTCTAGTGCACGGAGGGYTGAGCCAATCTTTCATAAAAATGTCATGCACAGATCAGTAAATAAATTGGAGACAGACAATTAGAGAGYCTAGCTCAAATACCTCTTATTTTGGAGTGGGGGAAAAAAAGAGAAAATAGAGGGATGTACTTGTGGTATTGAGGGCTATTCAACTATAGATGAACTAGTGTCACATTTGAAGAATTGCAGATAACATGAAGATCATGTATTCTGAGTACATTTTGGGGAAAAAAAAAAAAAGCAGTCGCGTTACACAGCAAAAACAGTTAAAATTGTAATATACCCCTGGAAGTCTAGAAATTAATCCCAGCTGCTAAAAAAACCTTATTACAGGCAAATATCTCCATGATATCAGTAAATACACTGTGATTCCATAGCATTGATTACTTACCTAGTACATTCTCACAGTTCCTTCCTTGCTTTGAATCTAGGAATCCTTGCAATCTGTCTGGTTTTTGCCCGGCACTAGAGAAAGCTCCCCATGGAAACAGAAATACATTTTCTTAATTGAGGAGTTTTTCAAATCCAAGTGCTGAAAGGTTTTCTATCTGTGAAATACAAGAAGGAAGAGAGTTAGGATTTGCCTGTCAGGAGGCCACRGCATATCCAGACCTCCCAGTTAGCCTCTCCGCTCCTCCATGTGCAGCCAGACAAATATAACTGCAAGGATTTCCTGGACATGAAGAAAAACAGGGAAGGAACATTTCATGTGTGTTCTTAACAGCAATGCATGTATTTTCATTAAAGAGAAATAAAATCTGGGCAGGCTTTCAACAAAAAAAACAGCTAGAGCCTTCCTTTCCCCATGGAATAGAAATGGACTGTTATGCACAAATGATCCTCACTAATGACTTTTAACATAGAGGTCTGGCTTAGACACTCAGAAACATTCACAAGCTAGCACAGCCTTTTTAATATTAATCTCAAAAACTGCAGCAAATGACAATCTGTTTAGAGGCTCCATTCCTCATATCCTGACTGATTCATCTTCTTACAACAACCAGCTCCACCTTGACTTTAGTACTGGTTTTATCATACACTAAAGAACACATTCAAACATCTGCCCAGTCAGAACCTCCACCCTGTTATCAAGCAGAATACGTACAGAGCTAGCATCCAAAAATCATCCTCTTCCTGGGCTCTGTCTTGATTTAGCTTAGATTTGGCTTGTTCTCAGCATTGCCTCTCACTCAAAGTACCGTTCAGCACCCACTCTTATATCCCTGGATCTGCCCTGAAGAGATTCACCCGATATGAGTAGATGGAATACAAGCCCTCAATGACCTGCCCTGCTGCCCCTTAGCAGAGCAGCCTGTGATTTTCAGCCGCTGGCATCCACAATTAGAAACCAGTTCCTAGAATAAACAAAAACATTTTTTCCATCCTCAGCAACCAAGCGATTCAAGCAGAACAAATGGGCAGCGCAAACCTAAGGACAAAAGCTGACGGTCTAACTCTACAGAGGGCCAGAGGAAAACCTCTGTGCTTCTGACTGATCTGCCAGACATTTAATGACCGATATCAAGTGCAAAAAGTGAGCCAGTGAATTGGTGATGACCAGGGGTTATTCTACTATTCTCTTATTAATAAATAAACATCATGATACACAAAAAAGTCCTCAAATTAGCAATCTGATGAGCACACCCTAATGTCAACCTGGATGAATTTCAAGATTTCAAACTCTGTTATACAGATTACCCTTTATCTTTCTTCTTTGTTGCTTTGTCACAGTAAAAAAAGAGAGAGAGATGTAAACATCCCCTTGTACTGGAAAGCAGCCAGTAACTGACAATCCATACCACATATTGAGATTTTTCCACTGAGCAAACCACAGGCATTGTAAATCTCAATTTAATACAAATAATATCAAGGTTAGAATAAAAATATAATTTCATTTAGGTTCATTTATATCTTAAGTCATATAAAAAGTTTTACTGATAACTTTAAAATGTCAAGCCCTAACATTTTTTTCTGTCTTGAGAAGCATGCTCTAGAATTAAGTAACAGACATATATATAAGAAATTTTCTGCTTAGTGTCACAATATAAATGTGATGGGACATAATTATCAAGAGCATCATTARGCGCATAGATCCTTGCAACACAGAGAAGAATTCTAAGCAGCATCTCTGAATTCTCTACATATAAATATTTCTAATTCCTCCRTTTACAGCTGAAAAAACAAATTAAYGTCTGGCTGGTCTCAAGAATAAAACATGTATTTAAACTCAGGAACTAGTAACATGACTCTGAATTGTTTTTCAAAAAAACTCATGAASTTGGACAAGATATGGTCACCATCAAAATATATCTGATGCTGGTTGTTTCTGCTACTAGTGATAGAGTCCAAGAAGAAAATGTACCATGGACAAATATGCTTTGGAAAAAGCCACAGGAAAATTTGGTATAAGAATTCATCTGAAAATATTTTAATACTATATTTATCTWTCACAACTTGCTTCATTATTACATTCTTTGGAAGAGTTCTGACCACAGAAAGGTCCTTACTACATAAACTCCACAGTAGTTTATGGTTAAAAATAAATATAGAGTTATGATGGAATTATCACAATGTTCTGTGTTACATTCAGGAAGGCAAATTTCTAATTAGAGTTTTTTGCATACTGCTATTTAATTAAAGTATTTCAAGTATGGATCATTCCAACCAGAAATACTATTTCTAGTTAAATAGACTGCTGAAAATAATTACTACCGTAACAAAATAATTCTTCCCTGTTCTCCATTTCCTGATTAACTTATTTAATAAGCATCTCTGACTCCCTCAGAACCCAAGAGAAGCTACACATCTCGGTATAGAGGGCTCTCAGTCCTGTGAGAACCTCCTGTCCAAACCACTCTAAAAGAAGGAGCGCATCAGTATAACAAGGAAGAAAAGAATTAGCCAGAAATACTTTTCTGTACTGAAGACTATTTAGGAACCTTTGGAAAGTGAGGACTTATTAAAAGAARTTTCTTTCTGATTAACTAGAACGTTTTGATACTGGTGTGCCAGTCACACATATGGAATATAGTCACATACAAAGATGTAACAGATGCTAAAATGCAGACAGTGGAGCTAAGTTGTTTGCTCAGCATCACAAGAGAGAGCAGACTAAACAAGTGTTAAAGAYTGCACACGAGAATGACAAGCATCTTAAACTAAAGACATCTGTGGCACAGAGATAAAAACATGCCCCAGCAAGAGCCACATCTGTAATTTATGTAGATACTTATTCAATAGGACATATATTGAAGCAGCGTTCTTTTATACTCCCAAAGCAGCAGTAAAAAAATAAATACAGAAAAGGACCATCATATTCTAAGTATTCTCCAGCTGTTTCATACTTCTTTCCTACCCTAGCTGCCAAAAAAAGAAAAAAATATATTTCTTCCTTTTTTCCCCTCATGTTTTCATTTTTAATTTAGGTTATTAATTGTGGAAGTTCAGAGGAAATACGAAGAAACTTTGTTTAAATATTCAATGTCATAAATGGAGTTTTTGTCATTTTGTATGTAACAAATTCCCTAATTTAAATCTGCCTAATGTATGCCTTTGGCCTGTTGCATTAGGATCTACACAGATAATCATGTATGACATGAGAACAACTGAACATTTTTGGCCACAYATAACATATTACAGACTAGATAGGTCAGGGGTAGATTTTTCTTTTAGGGACATTTTGAACTTATATTGAAGAGTGAACACAAGCTAAGTACTTTCCCATCCATCCAAATCTCTTCTCTTCTTATCTATGTAAGTCAAATCTTAACTCAAGCTCTAAATACAGTTCATGACACTTTTCTGATGCAAGGCTAAGCCAGCTGCTACTATTTGCAGGCACAAGGAACATATGCACAGGCATATGGCCATATTAATAATTCTCATCTGACGCAGGGATGTCACTGAAAGTTCATTCCTCCGTACGTCACCGAAGCAGCAGAAGGTTCAAATTCTAAATGGATATCTAATAATCCAAAGGACTCACAAATGTACTCAGAGAGCATTGCTGCATTATCTCAGTTCTGTTTTGTATTTACACATAAAGAGCACATAAACCTCATCCTAGCCAAAACTCTCAGCTTTTCATAGAAGGGGTTTTTTTTTGACACTAGAATGAAAAAAAATAAAATAAAATCAAGAGTTAGTCCCGCTATAGTAATAATAGCATAGCAGTAGTAYGACTCGCTAGAAAATATTCTTCTTTATTAAGGAAGTAACATGCAGTGTTTTTTTTTTTTCCAATAGCTACAGTTTAGATGTTGTATTACTGTCAGTAATCCCCAGTTAGAAAAGGAGGGTCATGTGGAATCCAAACAGTGGTCCTGCCAGCACCTATTCGAAAAAGTACTGCTACGGTTGCGTACTAGGGTTGTACTTATAACGATATAACACACTGGACTCTTTATGGCTGACTTTTTGATACGCCTCTATATTAAACAGAGTATTCAAAACCGTAATAAGATTTATCATAACAGGCTAAGTTCACGTTTTAAAAATCAACAGCATTCACGCTGTGGAATGAACGTTCATTGGTCTTAGCTGAGAGACCATGAGTTGTTCCCGCTCTGCTGCCGGCGTGCTCATCCGAACATACCAGAAACATCGCCCTGGCCTATTTGCTGATGGTGACAGCGAGGGCTCTAATCTCAAATTTGGATTCTCTTTGGCCTGAAGACCTAGGTTGTGCAACTTTGTGTCTAGCAACTTTGCTTCTTGAAAAAGCCCGTCTTCAGAAACACTGATGCTCTGAAACAATCAGAATTGTTAGCAGAACTGCAGATATAAAGATACTATACTACATTTAGTCATTAAAAACAGATGTGTCTGAAGATCTTATTTGAAGTTATAAACTGACATTACTTTGAAAAAGATTAAATAAAAATAAACGGTACTTATTTAAAAATAAAAATACCTTTAACAAATGGATACCTTTTTGGCATAAAGARCAAGAAAATAAAGAACTGGAAATAAGTGAATCATAGTGGTTGTGGTCTTATGACAGTTAGTACTTGCCTGAAATGTTTTTCTCCTTTAATCTGCTTTTAATCATTCAGCAATCGCAGTTACCTCAACCAAACCTAGGCAGAGACTGGTCAAGCAAGTAGGGATATGACTGTAAATAATGAAGGGAACTATAATAAATAAGAACAGAGGTTTTCAAGTACATATGGAAAGGAATTTTATTGTCCTTTCTAGTTTGATTATAAACTAAAATATACTTCTGTCAGAAATAAGTATTAGTAATACAGAGAACAACTAATTTTCTACTATGTTGCTTCAGTAGCTTTATTAAAACTCAGGCAAAACTCAGTCATTCCAAAATGACAAAATACTAGTTTTCCAATCAGGGAACATTTCATTGATTTTKCAGAGATGTAAATAACTATGTAAACTTCAAGGTAATAGAAAAGCAAAAACATCTATTTTAAAGACAGACTTAGTGCCTTTTGTAGTTATTATAAGCCTTTCTATAAACCATAAATCTTCTCTCTCCAGAAGCAGAACTAAGAGGTCATGGTCATACTTGACAAAAACTACAGACCTGCTCTATATAGTCCTCCAAATCACTGGGAGATGAATAAGCTTATTTTCTTGGATCTGCAATATATTCATATACTATAGCTAAAAAAGTTCCTGGTTTATTTACAAGAAAATGTAGAAACAGGAGAATTAAGTAAAAAGGAAGATCACAGGATAAGGAGTGAAAAATAATCACTGGAAAACTGTAAAAAGAGCAGAGAAGGAAAGATAGAAGTACTAGGAAACGAACATATTAAACTAAAGCTGCAGACTTTTTACATATTAAGGTCACTAACTTTGGAGAGAATAAAGTCAGTAGCACAGGAAAAAAGCACTGGACTACCTTAATTCTGCCCCCAAAGAACCATTGGTCAGTTATTTCCATGTGTGCTCTGAAAATCTAGCTCATTTCCCATGAATATGTTGTCGGAAAAGGTGTGCAGCTTTGTCACTGGGCTGGCCTTGGTCAAGCAGGTGCTATAATCACCATTTCTCCCATGCACGGACAAACTTAGCTCAGCGTAATGGCATTTGTTCAAGTGACTGCCGCACAGCGTCTTAGGATTTAGACTTCCTTTATGCAGGAAGCTTTAACCCAGCTTTAGTACCTCAGAAAAATCAGTAAGTGTTTAATCGGTGTTTGACACCACATTAATTTATTTTATGATGACAAAGGCAGCTTTAAAACTGTGCTTAAGATTTAGTATTGTTGACCAGATTGGCAAGCAGAGAGAGCAGAATAATGTAGACAGGAGAGACCTTGTGATGGACAAAACAGATCTGAAAGGGATCTGCTTCAAGCAAATGCACATAAATAAGGGAGGGCTGAGGAGCTCTGTCTTGGAATGGCCARCGAGCCAGCTGAGAGCTTATGGGTCAGGATTAGAGTGCGGACCAACCAGGGCAACACGGCTGTGGATATCTACTGCAGGCAGACGAGGCCTTGTTCAGCCAACTGGAAGAAGCCTCAAGTTCGCAGGCCTCRGTCCTCATGGGGGAGTCCATCAGCCTTGGTATCTGCTGGAGGGACGACGTTGCAGGGCACAAGCAACTCAAGAACAGAAGCAATCTAACACACATTGACAATAACTAGTGAACGTCAGGATTGTTCTCCTCATCCACACCCTTAAGACTTGATACAAAACCTATTGAATTTTGTGAACCTTTCCTCCCTGTTCTGCTTTGGATTCTACTTTGCACACGTAACACCCATGGTATATTTATGTTTTAACTTGCTTTTTCAAGACCTTAAGTAGTTTGCATGATTTTGRAGAAAAGCTTAAGAATAGAATCCTCATTATCTAAAAAATTGCAAATGCTAACCAGAGGTTGTTGATTTTTTATTTTCATAATTTCTGAGCAACTGGAGCATGCAATGCTTCAGTTCTGCAATATACTCAGATAGCATTACTTCTCACTTATTCAGCACCCTTCTGAATACTTACTCCCTATAATTCCTGCCATTTGGTAATAGGAGTCCAGTTCCCCCTCTTTCATTAAATCTCTTTCTCCCTGAAATCTAATCTGAAAACATCTCTCTCCTCTCTCCTTATACCTCTTAAATAATAAATAGTAGATGTCAAGGAAGAAATAAACTCCTTAAGGCATGATAAGTAAAGTTAACAGGAAAAATTTTGGTTTTGTTACTGGGTTTTGTATTTGTTCTGAAGTAAGCGAAGGCTGTCTTTGATTATTAATGGCTTAAATGATCACAAAGTTTGTACATTCTTCTCTTATTGAAACAAATAACTTCAGTTTTTAAACTTTATGGTTTCAGTAAAACATTTTTCTAACAGCAAATGAAGKGCATGCAGTGCAAAACATCCATCAACAGCACCATTCATGCCYATATAATCAGCTTTTCCAAAACTGTATAGAAAAAAATGGCAATTGTCCTTCTGCATCAGTAGGAACATACTGGGATACTGTCTGGGACAAAAGAGAGTCTACAGACTCATCATCTGATGAGCTAAAGTGCTGATATTCCCATGAACATCTGTCAACTTCCTTGCTGGAAACAATCTGTTTAGCAGGTATGTGTTTTAAATAAACAAAGGGATGCCAGCTTGAAAAATCTTGTGCTGACTTACTAAGAAAATCTCAGTTCTGAATAAAGGCAAAAGTTGACTGGAAGTGAAGAGCAGAAATGAAATCTTGCACATGAAAAATACTTGTGTTTATATAAACACATGCAACATGACCATGATGGAACAGTACATAAATAAAGATAGAAACTAAATATGTATTCTTAGTTGTTCAGATTTTTCAGTTCAGGAGAGGTCTTTCAAGGAACTAATTATAAGGCAATTAAGACAGTGAAGTTTGGTATAGTAAGCTAAAAAAAGTTATAAAATTACATTAAAAATCAAAATGGTAACTTGAGAGAGTAGCTTGGTCYATACCCTGCTTCTCATTGTGAAAAACTGCACAGGTGACTGCAACTGTGAAAAACAGGTGTCCCAACACCTGTGCAGAGTGAGGCTTGAAAAATGCAGTAAAGATATGCCAGCAAATTTATTGGTATAAATAATTTTCAGTAACGTGAACTATAAACACTGTTCATATCAACTTATCTAAAGCATGGATTGCAGTTTTGTTTTTGTACTGAGTGCTGCTTTCTTGTGGGTCAATAATCTTGACAAACTAGTTATCTGAAGCTGCTTTCTTACAAAGCAATAAACAACAAATAACAGTACTTTCTCAGTGAACTCTAAAAAATAGTACTTACAAAAAAGATAATTTTCAACATGTTTATTGAAAACTTGCCCTCTTCCAAGCTGATTTCATTACTTTGAAGCCAGAATAATTACTTCTTATAACATCTACAGGAGAAATACTGGAAGAAAAGTCACCTCAGGGGGACATCTGGTCTTCTCTAATAGCATTCATAATTTAAAGAAGTGACTATACAGCACCTAATCCATCCAAAACATCACCTATATATTTGYGTGATTCATTAGGGAATAAAGACATTTTTATTTAGCCATTAAGATTTTAATTGTGCTATGTCTTCCCCCCCATATTCCACTTCCATTGATCTGCCTTGCAAATTTCAGGGATTGGCAGGTTTTGAAAAATATCAGACTTTATAACTAGGCAAAAATCTTTGCATTTTAGTAGTATGAGACTATGTAACCAGCAATTAGCATGGACAAATAAGAGATTTGTAAGTCTAAATGGCAGGGGTCAAGAGCTTAATATTCACTCTATACCTCAGCTAGCTCCACTCCAGTTCTGTGGAGCAAATGTCACTGGTATCTGCAGCGCATTGCACACATCCCTGGTGCACGTCTCCAGTTTAGTTTTGTCTGAAAGGAATTGTGTCCAAGCAATTTGAGACTTCTCCACAATGTGAACTGGAACTCCACAAACAGAGACAGGTGGACCTGAAAAGCACACTTCGGTTCCAAAATAAAATGCTAATATAGACACATTCTCAGATACATCAGTGTTATTTGCAGGACAGAATGAAATGTTAACTCTCTTCTGATTACAGTCATATTTAGGCAGGGATAGGATTAGGCTAAAAATTTTTAGAAAAWTAAAGCTATTGGGAATTTTACCCTGGRGGAATTGTACTTTYAACACAWAATCAGAAAATAAAATGTTTTTATTCATGGTAGGARGTAACCATTCTTGGAAGTCATCTAGTCCTCCTTGCCAGATAGATACTAATTAGCTGACTCTCACAGTGTTAAATCACAGAATCACAGAATGGTTGAGGTTGGAAGGGACCTCTGGAGATCATCTAGTCCAACCTCCCTGCTCAACAGGGTCACCAACAGCATGGTAGACAGGGTTGCRTCCAGGCRGGTTTGGAATATCTCCAGAGAAGGAGACTCTACAACCTCTCTGGGCAACTTRTTSCAGGGCAACCTGTTCCAGTGCTAATCTCCATAGGTATTAGTTTGCAGTTACAGGAGACTATTTTTATCAGTCATACAATTTTCATTTTTTACCCATAGAGAGAAAATTGTCTCTATCCTGGATGTCTTGTGATTAAATGGAAAGTTTTAACCAAGACTTTAGATTTGTTTCTGATAGAAAACAAATTTGTCAATCTRTCACATGGAAATATCTAGTGTACAGTGTTTTTTGAAACCTTGGTTAACAGCCTGGCTTTACTTCATTCTTCAGGGTAAAGGTAAACCGAAGCGGCCACTGTGCAAACTTGAGCTGTGCTTTGCTCTCAGTAATTTCAACAAGACTTTCTCTCTGAGTTCAATGAGTCTTAAACTGGCACTATAACAACCTTCTCTGCTGAAGAACATTGATACACTTTTCTTCAGCTAAGGAAAACACCTCCAATAGATAGTAAAGTCAGTGACTCCAGATTGCAGTGTTGAACTTCAATGCTCTTGCGTAGGGCTAAACAGGCAAAGAGGCAGCCCTAAGGTAAAGGGCTGATGGGTAGCAGGGGGGTAGGGGGTGCTGCAGAGCCCCAGKCATATTGTAGAGGGTAGGATTATATGTCACTAACACAGCAAACAGTATAGACTAGTAAATCCAGGTGCAGACCAGAAGCCTCTCAGTTAGTATCCTGTAGTCCTTGCAAGAGTTTTCCACCATGAGTAGAACTCTACACTGCTTAGCATGAACAACTTTTAGAAGGCATCAAACAGGCTAGAAGTTAGTGGTARTACAAAATGCTCTTTTGGTGCAGATACCTAAGTTACACTTAGAACTTACTAGGAATTGGTAAGGTTTATTTGCAGCCTTAAAAGCCTGAGGGTGAGGAGAGCAGGAAAGGCATGGAATGTTGTCTCCTGAAAGCTGGTGAATTAAACTCCAGTTTCAAAGCACATGTTATTTTGGACTCAAAGAAATTTTTCAGCACCAAGAGTGAAATTCTATCCACTGTAAAACTAATGGAATTTGTTGTTGTTTTGATGGGATTGTTAAAATCAGTGAAATACTTGATAGTAAATATCCTTGGAAGTCAAAGCTATTAAGTAGGTCTGATTCAGCAAAACATGGGTGCATGCCCTTTACTTTCTGGTTAGATGTTTTACAGAATACAATTTCTAAACTGTAGCTTATGTTACAAAAATAAAATGTGTTCTGTAAAGTTACATCCCCTTCTCAATGCCAGGAGCTCCATCTCTAATCTGCAACCCAGAATCTATTGCACAGTGCTGCTGAGATACTGGAAATGTGTAAATACAAGCACTTAAAGTGAACATATCCATGATTTATCATTCCAAAAACTGCTTTGCAGCTCTTTGAAATGTACCAACTCGGATCATCTTTTTAAATACTCAAGGAGAGTGGTAGCTATGTGATGTTTACATCCTTGCTAATGTACCCAACAAAACCAGAAGGCGTTTTGAAGACATAAGAGAAGATAAGATGGGATATGTTGATGACATTTACTCAAAAATGGCTCTGAAATGATTTTAATTTTATTTTAATATAAAAATATTTTTCCTACGTCCTATTTACATAGCATATTTTTGCTATTATTTATTTATATATTTGCTATTATTGTTTCTAGACTATATAAATCCGTTGGAAACAGCTTTCTGTATTGCTTTTCAGTAACAGGAGTTACGTAGCTGATTAGGCTCAGCCTGTTTTAAAGTTCGTTACCGCCATCTAATGTCAGCTTGTAGGATTTTAGATGGCACATTCTTTTCCATGCATGTTTCATTTATTGTGTTAGAGCAGTCCGTTCAGATGTTTTCTGCTTGTCTTGCACTCAGTGRTAGTTAAGTACATCAGTTAAATATTTGGCTAGGATTTTGATGTAGAATCTAATCAGTTAGCATTCGTGCAATTGATGACTTCATAATATTTGGAAAAAGTTTAAAATTCATAAACTGCTCACAAGGTGAAATACCCTTATAACTTAGCTGAGAAACAAAATGTGTTCAATATTATTGTCCCAATGTTGTGCATATTGCCTCTCTAACCCACCTATTTCTTTTCTTACTTACCCTACTTAAAATATATTAGCACAGGAAAAAATAAAAGCTTTTATTGCATTAAAGATTGGTGATTACAAGCTTTAATAAGTAATCATGCACCTCTTCATCCTCAGCTCTCAAAATTAGTGCGTAATAGCAAAAATCACTGGACCTCACTAAATATTTGCTTGACACAGCATGGAAAAATTGGGTTTTGCTGTTCTGACATACTAATTTACCTTTTCAATTATATTAACAAACAGTTTTACTTGACTTCCTAACTACTCAGTGCAAGAAACCAAGTTTTTACTATTTAAGTAAGAACATAGGATTTTTCATGACAATAACAACATTGAGCCATTAAGTACGTAATGTAAAATTCAAAATCGGTCTTATCTACCACACTAATCTGAAACTCTCTCTTGCCATGTAATCTGATCTTTTCCTCTTTTCATCAGCTCATTCATGATGACATTTCTTACTATTTTAATGCTTTTTAATGCTAAGTTTCCCAAACCAAGAGAAGAATCCAGTGTATTTGTCTGAGAGGAACCGGTTCAATTTTCCTTCTGGCCAAAGAGCTGCTACCTCAGTTCTTTGGGATAATCTGCACATCTCCATAAAGGAATTCTTCTTCCTCTCACATGCTTGCCAGTTCTCCTAACCTCTGCCTTCTCCTCTTCCCATTTGTTCCCTGTTTGCAAAAGATTCTGCCCACACTTTATGGCTCCAGCAGAAGGATGCAGGTACTATGCAATAGAAATTACTGCTGCGCTTGCCAAACCACTAAACCATTCCTTACCTCAGCGCACAGCATTTTTTATACTTTACAAACCATGACATCTTACCATTACTAACTTGGAATCCACGGAACAGCTACAAATGCTGTAGACTATAAAAATGATCCCAATAGGTAAGTTTTATTACAGAAAGCCCCCTCCAGCATACAAAAGTTGCAATTTATAACAATAGGCCAGTCTGTGTGGTAAAAGCCAGAAACATAGGAGGCCCATTCTAATTTCATATGTGCAGAACCCCAACCAGAAGAGCCCAATGGAGAAAAAGCACATCGGACTGAGCTGCTAAGTACATGATGCCATCAGAACTACAAGTCAGTTGCAAAAATTGTATGAATATTTTTCAGTCTAAGACAGAAGAACTTGGAAGAAATAACTGAGCTCTTTCTTAGTTTTCTTAGAAAGAAGTGATAGRGTGAGGAAACAGAGAGGTCAAAACCGCACTCTATTGCAGGTGACAAGCCTTGAGGCTTTTGGTATCTGCAGTTCAGTCCACCATGAATGTGAAAAAGATTATAAATTACTACAGTCTTTCAGAAATTATAATACTTTGAGCCATACAAAAATGTTAGTCAGCAAAGTTATTTTTCTGGGTTTATTACTTTGTTTTTGAAAACCTAGTTACCATGCAAAACTGCACAGAAAGTATGTATGCTTGTTTGCACTTAGATATATTAAAATATATATATAGAGATCTGCAAATGCACATCCATTGAAGAGTAATGCACATCTTTCAAAGGATACAATGAAGGACCCAATGAACTGAACCACAATATGAGCACTATGTTGCCCTAATATAGGTCYTTGTGCATTGACAAAAATATTTAAATACTGCAACAGCCTGCTAGCAACCAGTGACTAGGAAAAAGATGATATTAAGTAAATAGTGGAGTTAGTTAGCTATTATTGACCAACTATAGATGCTATCTGACTAACRTCACAGTATGTTGCTATAATAAACRGTACCTTTTATAAACACTTCAGTTATGACAGCAGTATGAAATATAGGGATGCTTATGAGACACAAAAGCGTTAAAGTTTYGTCTGTTTGCAGTCATTTAAATGACTGAAGATTAACTTTGTTCATCAGCCATGTATTTCTGCAGACTGCTACGAAGTGGTAGTACAGAATGATTTYAGGCTGATACTCTTTTTCTGGAAGCTACCTATTTTAGAGGAGAGACATTTGAAGCCATATTCCCTCTGCCTCCTCGGTATATATTGTTAGATAAATGTATTTTTGTATGTTGATCATTTTCTCTTAAGTTGATCACAGTTATATCAGCTCTGAGAAAGAGAAGTGTTCTGCAACATGGCTTGAATGGGTCTTCTCCAGAGACAGTGCAGGATTCAAAAGCATGATTTGGAAACTGGTGGTTTAGAAGAGGGAGAGGCAGAAGATGTGAGAAGAGGAAATAGCAATGGTCTTACGGCAGGTCTCTAGATAAACCTGAGGCAAGCAGCCTTGTTGGCATAGTTAAGTGATCAAATTTGTCAGTTCATTAAGTAGCAGATTTTGAAACCAAAGGAACTGTTGTTACTATCTAATCTCACCTCCTATATGTCATAGGTCACAAAACCCCAGTCCACAATTGCTGCAAGTAGCCCAGAGCACCAGCAGCACAGATCTGTTCTGCATTGGTGGTTCCCAAACCAAAGCTAAGCCTCGCATGAAGAGACTGGCAATGTTCTATGCTTCACTAAAGCATCTCTTCTCATATATTATATGCCTTTTTTATTACGTAGTATTACTACAGTCTTTCTGGAATTTAAAATCTCTTATTAATTTTAGTTTTATGCTTTCTCTAGGTCACTATACTCAATTTTAAATATCCTATTAAAAATGCCTCTGCTCCACAGTAATTTTTTAAAGTTTTGAGATTTCTTGAGTTACCATGTGTTAGGTTATGTGATAACAAGCACATCTCCATGCACACAAAGGAGTGTGGCAGCACAGCGGCAGGTGAGAGAACCCCCATAGCTCACCAAGGAATGGGGCATCCAGCCCTGGTTACTCCCMGGAGCACCATCAGCTCCATGGGCTGGGGGCAACACCCATCACCGTGTGCCAGCAGGAGATGCTCTCCCTTCAGGTCAGCTCACAGACTGGGGGTGGTAATTGCCTATGGGGCATTGGATACTGGGAAGGAGAATTTGGGGGTTGCACGGACTTATTATGGGATGTTTCAGGGATGAACCAAAGGCAAGGAAAGGGAGGAATCAAGATGATTGGGGAAGGAACAAGYRTGGGAAAATAGAGGGATAAGGGTATAAAAGGGATTGACTGCACGTAAACAGGGGCTGGTCAGTACGCTTGTTTGGCCATGCCTCACACTTGATCCCCACTGCCTGTCCATTTCCAGCTGTTATCCTGGGTGAGGGGACTCTTTCCTCTGTGTGCACATTTGTATGCACAAAGGTCTAAGTGCCAGTAAAACTAGATTGCAACCACAGGTTGCACCTACGTGTCCGGGATGCCAGCAACTCCAGCAAGTGAGGGTGTGAAAGTCAGTGTGCAGTCACTAGCAAATATCAAGCCAGAGTAGCCAGCAAGTAGGTGGGGAGCCAGGTGTCAAAGCAACTGTAAGTCTGGACTGGACATGTGAGCATCTCTCAGTATGAGACAACCAGATGCAACAGGAGGTCCAGGCCAACTGTTGGGGAGACCAAAGGATTTGGGGTTGCCCAAGACCTGTTTGTGTGTCTGTGTGTGCATCTACTTGAGAGGCAACTGAGAAGAGACAGGATCTAGGGCCATTTACTGGATMGACTGAGTGTCTAAGCCCAGCTCCTGGAGGGATCCACTTTGTATATACACATTTCCCCTTAATGGACCTTCATCTTGTTCAGAGAGGGGAGAAGGGCAAGGCTGCGGTGCTGTTTATGCGAGTACTTGGTTTCTGTTTGCATTGACTTAGTATATATGTACATTTGTTGCATACGTGCTTGTGTGTGTGTACGTGCACTGGGAATGAATGTTCAATCTGGATACTAGTAGGATCTCAGGGCATGGGGCCATGGTAGGCTCGGTTTGGCTATTGGATTTGGCAGCCCACAGAACCACATAAACATATCTACAAAATACGTGTGTGTGAGAGTTCGCGCACGCGCATGTATGTACCTTTCATGATTTCATATCATTCTAGTAATTTTGCTCAAAATCCATCTTGTATGTCTGAAGACAACAAAATTGGTGATACAGAATGCTCAAAAACTGCTACCTATACAAAACTAGATTGTAGAAAAGGAAAAACACGGCAGTATGTTTGAACTCCAGCCTTACTGCAACTCAGACAACTAACGCAGAACATCTCACTAGAAACCTGAGACAACACATCTCTTTTGGAGGCTCTGAATCATCTATACTCAGGGTCTCTGTTAATATTACAGAAATACTTAAGAGTAAAAGGTATCTTACCTTTAGAGGATTTTGGTAAATACAGGTTGAAGAGCTTCACTCTCATTCTCTTGCTTCTGATTCCTTCTCATTCTCTTTCACCAAATACTACAGTGTTCTAGGAAAAAAGTGAACATCAATATGAGACACCAAAACCATCTAGTGACAGGGACGGTGAGGCACTCTGAAGACAAGAGTGAAGATGTGACTTTAGACTTCCTAGCTCCTGAAAAATTTCAGGAAGTGTTGAATAAGAGGAGATGTTTTTGCTTCACTTCATTAGTTTTAGAAACTAACCTGCAAAAAATAGAAATAATATAATCAATTTGGGTCAAATTTCAAATTTTCTAGAGCTACTGAAATAACTTTTGTACAGCAGATGATTACATTTTTCCAAACCTAGTTTGGAAAAAGGAAGCAAAAATAATAAGATTGACTTGTGTCACTTCAATATTAATCAAAATAGAAGGGAAAATGAGAAAAAAAAATATGAACTCAAAGAAGGAACTTATTTCAAGAGGAAAATACTAAGACTGAAATTACAATGTCAGTTATTTAAAATGGACAATATCTTTAGTATTTAGAAACACAAATCTTCAGTGCACAAACCTTCATAAAACTATTTTTAGACCACAAACAACTAAAATTTAACAAGTACGCATAGCAACCCATCAATAATTTATTTTCATGAAGACCCCAAAATTTTTGTCCTTCYACACAGAGAGATAGCTTATTTTAAACCTTTTAAATCACAGATAGAGCATTCTACTGGCAAGATAAACTATATCAAATCTAAAGCAGTTTCCTCAGAGAAAAATACTGTTATTTTCCAAAATACAWTGCACAATACTTAATGTATTTATTCCCATTTTCCTTCCTACTGTGTTTGCACAAATACACACTTATGAAAAAAAATTAGTAGTTTAAAGGGTAGCCTGGGGACTTTCAGATACTGATTAGAAAAAGATACCAAAAAGAACGAGTTGTTAACAGTTTTTACCCTTATCATTACTATTATTCAACCTAAAAGTCTGAACAATAACCACCAAATAATGGATTATATTTTGACAGAACAGAGAGAGATTTCTACTATTTCTTAAACAATAATCAAGGGTTGCCCAAAATCCAGTAACAGAAGAAATACTTAATATAGTGATAAGAGATGACCTACTTTAAAAYGAATACTGTTTTCATCTGGCTCTCTTGCTTTCCCTAATCCTAACGCATTCATCCATAGTGGATCTTGCAGCAACTTCTTAGCCAACTAGTAAGAAAAAGTAAGAAATAGCAAGAGTTTCTGCAAGCTTTTAGAAATGATACCACTCTCAAATMAATAGTTATTAAACTGTATTCCAACAGCTCTTTCTTCTATCTCCCCACTCCCCCCAGTACATGCATAGTATCTTCTAGGATCATCTTCCCTCCTACAACAGGAAATACTTGGCGGTAGGAAGGCAGAACGTAGGCAACACACGAGAGAGTATGCTGGGGAGCAGTCTGCCAAGAATTTGGGCAACTGCCCAAATAGCTAGAATTGCAGGCAAAGGTTTGGGGCTGGTGGTTTTCAGCAGAGGCTGCTTATATATAGCTGCTAGTGGATCTCCCCACTGCTTTAAGCAGCTCAAGTGACTTATTAGGAAAGGGACAGTACAACTGATACACAGCTCAGTGAGTTTCCTAAACTAGTAGTAAAGAGGCCCATTATTATTTGAATAATTGGCTCTGAACTGAACATGTGAGACAAAATTAATAACTTTAATAGATAAAGCTTACACATGGCAAAGACRACAGATCTAAAAGTTTGTGACCTATCTGCTATCAGTGAACATGATTATCAGGCACTAGCTTGAAAACATAAATCTAAGAATCTGTCGTTACTGAACAATGTAGTACTCCATTTATTCAGTATTTTATTAGAACTACATAAGTTGCTGAATATTGCATACATTAACCTTTATGCTAAAAGGCAGTTTTACACGAGAATAATCTTATTATAACAGCTATTTGACTAAATTTGACACTTGGCTCATTGCTATGTGTGATGATTAGGAGTTTTTAAACTTGTTTAGTTAAAAGATTTTTTTTTAGCCAGTGACTTTAATGCTTCTTTTCTAAAGCCACATGAGCTCTCATGGTACATGATGGCTAGTCTTCATTAAAACAGCAAATTCTAGAGAAGAATGAAGCCAGATATTCAGAAATGCAGCCAGCTAAGCAAGGTATGAAGCCAGTGAAGTACAGAACTAAAAGTATCACTAGAGCTGATGAGAATATGTAGGGTTTTTTTGGACAGTACTAGAGGGRAAAAGGCCCAAAAATCTTAATTTAGCAATATTTATTATAAATGAAAAATCTGAAAACATCTACGAAAAGCATGAAGTTTCGTGAAAGTTACTAGCCATCATTTATTGTCAATAAATCCTGTCTGGACAAGTCTGAGCATCACAGGAGGGCAGGAAAAAAATGGCTGAGGAAGACACATTTATGCTAYTGTTTCATGTCTCCTTACATTTACAAAAAAGCTTGGCTTTACAAACCAGGCTACCGAAAAGTTAGAGTTGCAAACGTGAAGATGAAAGTAACTGACAGAGCTTATACTTAATTTATAGTTTTACTTTGTTTCAGYTGAAGCTAAGATGTTGATTTCAAAYGGATTTTGGATGCACACAAARCTTCTCAGTGGGCGCACAAGAGGCAGYATTTTAACCCGAGTGAAACGAATCAGATATAATAGGTGTGGAGAAAGCAACATGACTTACAGCAAACATCTTTGATGTGGTAAATCTGCACAAGTGTCTCATATCAGTCTCTCAACCTCAAAAACTAAGCTGAAAGCAGACAAAATTCAGAAGAAGAAAACATAGATTTGAGCTGCATGTTAAATAGTTGTGGCAAACAACGGGGACGGCCGTAAACATTGTGTTGTTTTTGTGGTTTCCTCAAACTGAAGAGGTAGATATACATTAGGCATGCCAAAGGGAAAGAACAGAGTCAGTGGTAGAAATATTTCTATGATGGAAGTGGTGGAAAACTGAAAAGTTTTACCATTTAATTTACCTGAAAAGATGACAGGCAACAAAGACTTGGAAAGAAGAATAATTGTGAATTTGTTGTCTATTTCTGAATTCTATTCTGCAAATCTAAATTCTTAATGAGAATGGCTGTGATACGAAAAACGTTTCTGGGACTTTCCCTTTTCAATAGTAGTGTCAGATCCTGACTAACTTAATGGCAACAGACAAACTRATACTTTCAACAATTTCAGTAATTTCTGATAATTTCTGGTATACGTGCTGGACTTCCTTATAGTTCACTTATCCTATTCCTTTATCCTAATTTTTCTTTCAGACCTCCTATCTTTGCCTTAACTAGGAATGTTTATTCCTGTTTTTAGGCAGATACTATCAGTGTCACAGCCTACATTAGTATTAAAGATGTAGATCTTAAAATCAGTTGCACCACTATTTCTTTTCAATCCTTTCATTTGTTAAAAAGGGAAGCATAAATTATATAAATAGGYGATACTCTGAAGAGCATATACTTAAATAATTTCCTGTGCTAATGCTTTGAGGACCTTGTTCCTCTTAATCTGGTAGCAGAAGTAGGTAGTTTTCATAACTGTGTTTTCCATGCAAAGAAAGTTGGAGCAGTACTTAGATTGAAACATCTCTCTACTTGTATTTTAAAAGCAGAGTCTTTCAAAATTTTAAAAGCAAAGACTTAGACACAAGCTGAAGCATAGTGAAGGCCTACACACAAATGAATCACTTCACATTCATTGTTTTAAAGCATTCTTTAAGCAGTTTTGCTAATAATAAACAAACAGGGTGGAAAAAGGGCTGTTTTTTCTATTGTCAACCACAGGGTAGCAGCAAAGKATAAAAGGAAAAGCGAAATTTCAAAAATAGCCAAAAAGGCCATGGGAGAGAGGGAGGGAGAGAACAAAAAAACAAAACAAGACAAAAAAAACCACAAAGAAGCTTATTAATGTTAATAGATCCCTCACATCCATGTGCGAATGCAAGGATGTCTAAACTGGTGTAAATTACATATTAATCTGCCAGAAGGAGTTACAGATATATCTAAGTGCAATTTTACTGAGACATTCAGTTGCAGGCCTCCTTTTCTTGCCACATCTTTGCATTTAACTGTTCACTGTGTTCGATAGCCTAGCTAAGATCTCATCACTATCTCCATTCAGTGGGCCAAGATCATCTGCATGAGAACCCGTATACTGGTGACCAGGACCAACTGTGTCAAGCATTGCTGTATATTGGTGGTTTCCCCTCCTCCTCTGGGTAYGGGAGAAGAGGGGAAAAAAAAGTAATCATCTCCATTTTGATAGATGATCTGCAGCCCAATATTTCAAACTCTATTCAAAACTGCATTCACGGAMATTTTTAGTTATTTTCTCCTGTATGTTACTGATATCAGTTATTTGGGATATTCAAAGTTAGATGAACTTTGCAGACATACTCCAGATGGTAGCTTTTTAGTGTCCATTTAATAGCTTTTACTTACAAAGACTTTCCTTGATGTCTGAACATCTCACACTTTTCATCCACTTTTAAACTGCACATCCTACCAGCAGATGGCAGATACTCCCCATCAGACTAACAGCTAATATTGACATTCAGAAATATTTTAAATATTAAAATGAATTTGAGGCTTGTCATACCTGCTCTCTTAAGCAAGTTTTATTAAGCAAGTTATACTATCTAGATAAAATAATATCCTGTTCAACTGGGCAAGACAGGGTATTTTCTTACTCTTTTCAAATGAAAGTTCAGTACTTTTGCTCTTGTTCTGAGTAACTTTAGTCAAAACACTGCTTTCACATAAAATGCGTGTCATAACATTGACTCATTAATACAAAGGTAGACAAGAGTAATAAATGACAGGATTTCCTTTATTAAAACATGAAAAAGTGCCAGCACCTGCATTAAAGAAAAATCTTGACAAGATACTAACAGTGCTCAACATCTACCTACTCCAGAAGCTTATACTCCTAGATTTTTTTGAGGCTTTTATAGTTTATGATTGCTCAAGTAAACCACAGTTTCTAATGCTGTGTGTGTCATTCAGCTAGCAGTACAAATGGCTGATCCGTTACTGAGTTGATTATTCACTTGTATAACTATTTTACTAAGGAAACAAATGGGAATTTGGTGAAAATTACGAAGTTACAGATATTTAAATATTTAAGATATATCATCTGCCATAGACACTTATTACTAATRTAGAGGAATAGAGTAGCAGTGAGGAACCATATACGTGGCGAAGTCAAAAAACCTCTTAGGCAAGTAAGCCATAAATCACAGTAATATATGAAGCTTCTCTCAGAAACTGCTGCAACTATATCAAGTACATATCAATACCACAGTAAGAAATTCTGACAACAGGGTGTTATTTTCTCCATCTTCAGTCTTCCAAGTGATTGCACATACAGCTAGTATCAAAGCTACTATYATAACAGCACAGTTGGCAAACAGACACTTACTGGTCAAGTAGACAAATTGTAGCTTCCAAATTAAACTGATTCTGGCTAAGAAATCACAGCAAACTACAGCAAAAGGCAACTAAGTTATTTTCCCTATCACCTGCTGTTGCACATTCTGTGACRTTTCTGTGTTTTGGTTAACTCTTCTGCGAGCCTTATTCTCTACTCAATTCCAGGTAAAGAACGTTAAAGCAAAGCTCAGCCAGTATGTGAGCGAGAAAAGTAAGCGTCGGAGGCGTGCTGCAGGCAGAGCGGACAGGGTTTCTCTCTGTGCCTTTTCATTCCCATTATCTGCAGGGTGCCGGGCGAAACCCTTCCCTGATAACCTCCGCAGACAATGAGACAATCAAGGCAAACAAGATGCGACAAACTCTTTTGCCAATGCTCCAGTATTTCTACAAATTGAGGAAATTGCCACCTTTGTCTACGGAGATGTTTCAGCTATTCTGAAACTTCCAAATGATGTAGATACAAAAGGTACAGAAATTCAGCCAATTTATCTGCTATTGAATTATTTCTTGCCAACATGACTTACTTTTTCACAGTTAAAGAAACATATAGGAATAGAAACTTTTATTGTAAGCTTTCCTACAGTAATCTGAACAATTTGTGTTAGGAACATTTTCACTGCAACTATTCACTATGTATTATTCATGGGAAGGATGGCTGAAAGGTTTCTGGACAATATGTTATTGAAGATTTTTTACACTGGTATTCACTGAATTATTTACTTACATATTTGTAATATTTGTCTAATGTCCGATGTACATCTGTAAATGGGAATTTATTGAGATAACCAGTGAGGGGGAAAAACTTAACACATTAACTGTCCTTTAGGTAGCCAAATAGTATTAATCACTCAAGGCCCATAAGGATCTGAAACCACATTTATTATTAAAGAAGTCATGAATATTGCACATCTCTGCCTCTCTGTGTCCAGCTTGATTCACCAACATCTATAATCTCAGACTTCATGGGTCCTGGAACAGAAAGTTACTTTCATGTTTAGTCTAAGCCATGATTCAGTAATAAACTAAATTTATTAACTTAAAACCAGCATGCTTCAGCATGTGTTATTTCGTATACAACAGCAAGTTCACAGAGGGAGACCTTTTACAATGAATGATTCTTCACACAGAAATTTAGGGGACAGTTTTACCCTTTAGTGAATCAAGAAGTTAAGTGGCTTTTGAAATATGAGAGATAACCCAACTTCTGTCAAAATGACACTTGTATTTCCACACAAGCAAGGTATTCCTCAATTTATTTAAAAAGATATCAATTTATTTTTGTGGAATATTTAAAAATAAATATATTTAGGAAAGGAGAATATATCTTTTTGGACCTTTTGAAGTTCTCTAAGAAAGTCCTTTCTATAAAAGTCAGAATGCCTAAACCAAAGTAAGAAATGGTTCTCACTGAAAGCCCAGCCCAAGATAAAAGACATATAATTGAGAGATAGCATCTCCCACTAAGTGTATTAAGGAGTTATCCATGACACAAAGACGACTGACTGTGGAAACCCTACTCACTCAAAAGGATCTCTTATTTCTTCATTGATCTCTTTCATAAGGAAGCAAAAACATAGTGCCATTCTGAGTGCTTCATTTAAAATGTTCTTAATCTGCCTTAAGTAAAGAGTATTTTGAAGCTAACTGGCTCACGCATCTCAAGGGTGAAATGTAGTAACTGAAACACTTACTGGAACAGTAAATGTACTTAGCAAGTGTCTAACTTCCCAGCTTATTTTACAAAACATTCAAAGAATAGGGGAATATATACCTACAGAAGTTGTGCATAGCAGGTGACAAGCTGACCATGAGCCAGCAAGGTGYCCTTGTGGCCAAGAAAGCCAATGGTCTCCTGGGCTGCACTGTGTTGCCAGCAGGTCAAGGGAGGTGACCCTGCACCTCTACTCAGCCCTGGGGAGGCCTCATCTCAAGTACTGCCTACAATTCTGGGCTTCCCAGTACGAGAGAGACATGGAGCTACTGGAGAGAGTCCAGCATAGGGCTACAAAGATGATCAGAGGGCTGGAGCACCTGCCCTAGGAGGAACAGCTGTGAAACCTGGGYCTCTTCAGCCTGGGGAAGAGAAGACTGAGGGGGGATCTTATCAATGCATACTAGTACCTGAAGGGAGGGTAACAGCGGGATGGGGACAAACTCTTTTCAGTTGTCCCAGGTGACAGGACAAGAGGCAATGGGCAGAAATCGAAGCACAGGAAGTTCCACCTGACCGTGAGGGGGGAATTTCTTCCCTGTGAGAGTGACAGAGCCCTGGACCAGGTTGCCCAGAGAGGTGATGGAGTCTCCTTCTCTGGAGATTTTCAAGGCCCGCCTGGCTGCAACCCTGTCTAAAATGCTCTAGGTGACCCTGCTGAGCAGGGAGGTTGGACTAGACGATCTCCAGAGGTCCCTTCCAACCTTACCAATTCTATGATTCTATGAAACTAGTTAGGGAAATCCAATCAAATTATCATTCATTTTCTCTTTCTCCCACATACAGGTATCATGAAACATTTTACGAACATTCTTAATGATGGAGTTTCTGGTGTGTCTTGGATAAGTGAAAGCAAGCATGTTCAGTCTATTTTAGGCATTCTGGCACCATCTTAATTCACATGATCMTATTAGCTATTCGCTGACATGAGAAAGGTATATCTAATAGTAAAGACTACAAAGGGAGGAAAAATTGATACGTATTCTGTACACTTCTTGTCACTCTTATGATTCCATCCATATCCAGGAAATTCAGTTAAAGACTAAATTGGTGGCAATATTGACTCAGATGTTTGACAGATACTTTATCAACTGAAGGTTATTTACTAGCAGCTATATTCCTATCATGCAGCTGTTGAAAATGAGTAGCTGGTGGCCTTTCTCAATTTATTCTGTTCAAATGCTTTTCATGAGATAATTAAATCCAAAGAAGGTACTAGCTGACATCACCAAAGCTTGAGTCACCTGTCTGTAAAAATAGAATATCCTCATTCCACTCATATTATGTTTGGATAGAAATAGATCTAAAAGTTCCAGTATGTCAGCAAATCTGAATGCATTGTAGTGGATTTGGAGTATCTGGGCCATACATATAAATTAAACTTGGAAAATACCAAGAYAGAAATGGCTAAAAAACAAGTCTCAAACCGAAAAGTTTTTGCTTTGTGTTCATAACTTATCCTTTAGCTTAAGGATCCTGGAAAAGTATACATGAGAAACCTCAAAATCTTTTTTCATGTAGCAGGTCAAATAAAGAGAAGGACACAGCTCAGTGTTTATCTGCCTTGTAACTGTGACAATTTTAACCAGCTGTATGAAATACTGTTTTTTTTTTTTTTTTTTTTTTTTTTTTTTTTTTTTTTTTTTTTTTTTTTNAGACCAAGTGAAAATTGGTCATAGACTTGAGAGGGTGTAGGAGTTTACAGAATGACAAATTATATCCTTTGAATATAAATTTATGGACATATAACAACTCATACAGGAGGAGACTACAAATTTTAAAACTCTCATCAACATCCAGATTTTGCTTGGACATTCTTGAATAATGTGACCCCAGAGATGAAAGGAATTATGCATAATTATGCAAAATTTACAAAATAATTCCTATTGTCTTGTTCTAGCTTATGACTAGCTTTTAAAAGAGTGTCTATTTATTATGACTATTGGGATAYGAATTGAGAGCTGTAAACGTAGCCCAGACTGATTTTTTTTACTTTTTTTATTTTTTTACTGAACTGTTAGCAGATGGTGACAGTTTTCAGTCATTACAGCCTGATCTGGCCTAGTCTTGCTTAAATAAAAATTATAACTATTYAAAGACTTCTGCTGTATCTAGCTTTTACCATTCAACTAGCTGCTATTCACTACCTCAGTCCTCCTCAGTGCTCTCTGCATGTAACTACCCAGAAAAATGAACTACGTTAACAGAACTTACACTTTAGCTTTGTTTTATTGCCACTATGTTATTGATAGAGCACATCAACTAATGAGAATAGACTGGTGAACTTGTTTGGCTTCAAGCTGTAGAAAGGTATCTGTTATTTTATAGCAGAGATTAGAAAATGAAATCACAGAGGACAGTTTATAAAGTCAATCTAGAGTCATCTTCTGATCTCACTCTTGACTAAATAAGAAGAGGTCAAAATTTTAGGGGCACTTGATACCTAATAGAGCCTTTAAGAAGAATGATAAATGCAGGTGCCAAACATCTTGAAAGTCAGRCAACATATTTCAGCATTAGTTTACAAGCTTAAGTTCAAACATCTCATTTTTGCAGTGGAGAGGCTTCTGGCATTTTGGTTTAGCTGTACATATTATTTTGTCCTTTTATCTAAAAGAAAAAAAAATCTCACTCCCAGATATGTCCCTCTGTAATACTTAAAGTGGAGAGCAGAAAGTGCCTCAATGCAGCATTATTTACACAGCCCATGTTTCCCATCTTATACAAAGACAATCACAGAGCAGAAATATTTCTGGTAATGTATTGGCAAAGCAAATCCTTTCAGAGACAGAAGGCAGGCTTTTTAATGGATACTCTGATAAGCATGCACCTGCATATCTCCCAAAACCAGCAAGGCAAATCCTATTGAATTCAACTACATCCTATCTGTTCACATGGAGAAAAGCCTAGAACTGTTAGGTCATTTTAAATTCAATATTTATACCAATGGCGCTTTGCAGCCCTCGCTATCTGTCATACTGGGCTCCATAGATTTATTCCGCAGCATCATATTCTCATTCTGCTGCATAAAAAATGCTTTTTGTTCCCTCACAGGAACTGCGCTATGCTTCACAATAAAAGACAGCTTAACACTCTGACACTTAACAGGTTTTGAGACACCAGCTACTACACACACAGACGCAAACAGCTTCAGACACAAGCTCAAGTATCATTASTTTCACTCCATACATAGCAGAGGTGCCTTCTGTATCATTCACATACTTTTTTTCCTTGAAGGTTGTTTGGTTTCTTTGTATTTGGGGCTAGTTTGCAATACTTCGGTAAAGCTGAAATTTTGTTGTAGAGTACAAATTGCCATAGTTTTTCTAATAAAATTCTATGTGTTGATTTATTTCTGTGGCATGTTATAAAACATCTTCCCAGAGATGCATTTAAAAAAAAATGAATATAGAAGTGGTCTGCCAGGCAAAAAAAAATATAAGGGACAGTTTTGTGTTATAATTTTGCATTACATCCCTTCCTCTATTTTATTCTGTCCTTTCAAGGTCAAAAAAGAAATCACTAGTCAAAATGTTCTAAGCTTTATTGTAATAGGAACATTGAAGAGGTTAAGGAATGGCTTGGACAGAATTTAGAAAATGACTTTCATTTTATCAGTAAGTGGCTGCAGAGACTGGGAAGTGAAAGAAAACAGCCAGAAAACACTAAGGAAGTGATCTATGGGGCTTCTGCAAGTAGCATCCTTTTTCACTAAACATATATAGCACTCAGCAATTCCCTACCCCTACCAACCCTGAGCCTACAAGTTCTCCAACACTTCCATATGGAGCCTCAACATCACACATTAGTTCCCTCCTTCCCTTGCCTTCCTCCTCCCATTAAAAAAAAAAAAAAAAAAAAAAAAAAAAAAAAATCTACTGAAGTCCCAGTCTCTGATTCACCATTCCTCCACTTAGTTATATGTGCTTCTCACATTTCAATCACTTAACTTGCTTAGTGTAACTTTGAAACTGTTCATTTCTATATTACAATCATCATATGACTTTATTTCTGATATATATTTCAGAAACATTTCTGTACAGAAAAAGCCATCTGTCTTCATTATAGCATAATACTTGCCAGATTTATCCCACTTCCTGCCTGCTGGCCTATGTTATATCTTCTTTAATTTCTAGCTCCCTTATCAACCTCCTCTCCACTTCTTTCCCAGAGAAGTTCCTCTGTTTTCATTCTCTCCATATTCTTCCATCTCCCTTTATGAGAAATGGGGTGGTCTGTGGGGGCACGCTTGTGGCACCAGCAGCGTTACCACCGACCTTCTAGTTACTTTCCTCCAAATTCTACATTTTTCCCCTCTTCTCTTTTYATAGTAGAGATAACTCATTCTTTTGTTCTTTTCCCCCACTAATTAAAATCATTTATCATCAGAATTYAACCACTTTTAAGAATCTTCATGTATGTCTTTGAGAATTCCTTCTAGCTCTCTAGTTTCACATTGGCCACTTCACTGTTTTCAGAAGTCACAAGGAAAGAACTGTGCTGCTGCATCATACCTTTAACACCTCCACCAAGGAGGCAGATTTCATAACTGGCCACTCTAGGTACTCCTGAGCATCCACCCTGTTTCTTGGGCTTTCCTCAGATAAAAATGGATTTCGTCCCTTTTCTTTGCCTTATCTCAGTAAATACATTGTCCAGGTACCTCCTCGTAATCCCCATAGCTGTAAAGTGTAATGAACTCCTCACAAATGTATTACACGTTTGGTATCGATGACCCTGCTATGCTTTATACAGCTCAGTCAGGCTGACTGTTGTCCTTATTATCTCTCCCCTGCTCAGGGCAGCTTTTTCCTCCTTTTCTTTACCGTCAAGAAGAGCAAGTATTGCTACGGTCTTAATTATGATCCTTAAAACAAAGTYCTCAGCAAGTGTGTAGAGAAAAGCAATTGGTTCTGCGGAAGCAGTCAAAAAAACCCACTCGAACACACAAACAAAAAAACACGCTATAGGATGCTACATGTACTATCAATCTCCACATACCCATGCACAGGTATTATTGCCAAATATCATTCCCAGGACTGTTAAAAAAAATAAGTAAAAACAAACAAACAAACAAAAAAACCACCCAGCCTTGGAACCATCGTTTTTTTCATTGGTGCTGTTCCTCTGCACTTTATACTCCCTTTAGCTTATCACAGACAGCACATCCAAAATAGGCTGAAATTTTTCAAGCCAGGCTACATCTCATCTCCTCCTCCAAGCTACCTCTCATATCCTCAAGAGTCAGCAGGCTCTTTGAAAAGCACATTTTCTGCCTACGGCAGAAGTGTTCTCTAGATCTGCCCAACTGCTACAAAAGTTGGGGAGGCTGAAGAGAACCTGTCGTGTAAGAGACTACTGGAGGGCCAGAGAATTACAAAGCAGTTTCTAAATCATATCTCCCTATGTACTTTGATTATATTTTTAATGAAATGCAGTAACAATTGGCTATAGTGAAAAAAGAAGAAATTGCTCTTTGATAAAACATTGGTGGTAACAGGGATGTTCCACATTTAAACTCTAAATGTTTGCTCTCAAGTTTTAGAAATTCATAGAACTTAGAGTTCATATTGACAAAAAAAAAGAAAAAGAAAAAAAATCCTTCCTTCTCCTCATCTTCTAGCAAGATAGAAAGCAGTTTTGGTCATAATCCTCATTTTTTAGCTATAATAATTTAGGTTTCCAATGGCCCTGACCCTTATTGTAATTTATATGGTCAATATTCAAATTTAGAACAGCAAATGTGCACTAACTCAACATTACTCACTGGTTTATAAAAACCTCTAAAGAGCACTAAATGAACTCAAACCTTAAAGCTGTAAATCAGATCCATTTTGAATTCCATTTTATGGATAAAGGATCTAGTCATTAGAAAAGTACCTAAAGAAACATAAATGTCCTCTAGGAGAGACATGGCTTTAGGACACTCCTAACATACTCTGTTGTTTCAGATAATAAATGTTAATTTTTTGCTTGCATATTTTGCTCCTTTTATGTTAACAGCATAATGGTTAGAAAATAATCATTTAAAAATTTATGTAAATTTTAACATTTGCATATATTTTTATATTACTGTTAGGGAAAAACATCTACAAAAAGTGTTAATTTATGGTACTTCTGTATTTATTGCTCTGTAGCCACGTGTATTAAAAAAGGTTGTACCATGAATGTTAAATTGGCTCTTAAAACTATTTAGAATATTATTCTTTAGAAGATGCTAGTTGGCTGTTTTGTCAAAATGATTTTTAGAAAAAGTGGATTTCTTAGAATCTAATTTTTTGTCAAGAACACATCTATTTAAAAACACACATTTTAAAGGGAAAGATACACTGAATTTAAAACAAAGTGACAAAGCACTCATCTTTGATGTGAAAAAGACAGCAATTTAACTTATGCTTTCTCAATATGTACCATAGCTACTGAGCTGTTAGATACTTTGAGATGCTCTGTACACCTCTGTTTTCTCCCTTAAACTACACAGGAACACAAAGGATTTGGTTTCTGTTGACATCRATTGGAGAAAGCTGTCAAAATGACTCAAAAATGTTTTGCAACCTTCTGTTTGAGTTACAGAGCTTGGAACATGGCTGGGCTTCCACGGCACGAGCAGCTTTTTAAGAATGACCTGTGAAAATGATGGTGTTTGCCCACAAAGAAAACTTTTATATATTCTTTTTTATTTAAGCCATGAGACAGAGAGAAAGTGTGTGCTGCTTTTGTATACACAACTAGTATAGAAATATATGATAAACTCATTTAATTTCAAATGTATATGCACAATTTACGAAAGGGTTAATATGCAAACCACCTCCCACAGTTTCTGGTACTGCTTGATATAACTCTCAAGATATGCTATCCCTGTGCAGATCTGCTTTATCAATTTAAAGTTTTGATTTGCCACAGCTCTAATGTAGGATATTTTTGTGCTAGAGCCTGCAGTAGTGCTGAGCTGTGTGAATAATGGATTTTTCATTGTGCTGGCTGAACTAGGAAAAAACAAAGGAAAAGAAAAAAGAAAAAAAGTCTTGGATCAAATGGAACGCTTCATTTTTCTGTTTGGGTTTTTACAGCCGATGATTTCCTTTATTAAGTTTTGCGTAAGTTTTCAAATAGAGATTTATTTAATTACCAAACACACAAATACTTCAGCTTAAGGAAAAAGTTTGTCTTCCCCTAAAATAGTTGGAAATTTCTATTAATAGAAGTGCTTTGCTAGGTTTTTCTGAGAGAATATCTCTTTTCTTCACATTATTTAACCAAGCGCTGGGCATTAACAAAGGCAGCTAGCATCTTGCTAAGGAAAGCTTATTTTTGTTTCCTTTTCTTTTTTGTTATGTAGACAGGCAAATAAGTTAGTTGCACAGGTTTAGTTTTCCAATTTGCTTTGGAAATATAAGGCACAAGTTAAAACATACTTCTCATTGAAATTTAGCACCTGGGATGGTTTGGAACCAGAAAGAAAAAGATAGAACACACTCTCCTGACAAAATGATGAAAAAAAAATTTCCTCTTGGAAAAGCATCTCTCCCTAGACCGCCTGCATCCATCACTGCTCAGTTTGTCCTTGGAGGTACAGAGCAACCCAAAAATCCTCTGTATTTTCTGCTATTTTTCTGGAAAGAGTTAAGAAATTACTATCCAAGCATAGTCACTTCATACTAGTTATACTGAAGTAAATGTATGTTATTTGATACATTGACTGAGTTGCAACTAAATATAATCTCTCTCAGAGAGATTAGAAGCTTGGATGGAGTGCTCTTTCCTACTTTAAAAAAAAAAAAAAGAATTTTGAATCCTCAAAAGCTGGGAAAAGTGGAAATGAATAACATCAGGAATAACATTAAGTGTTGTTGTCAATCAATATAGCCTTTAATACAGTGTTTCCTCTTATATTCACATACAAACCTTCATTTAAAAAAATACACCTTAGTAGAAGTAAGATTTTCAAAAATTCCAAATTTAGAGATTAACTTTTTGTTTGCAAAAAARTAAGACTTTGCTAGTCTGTTAACCAGACTGGAGCTGGTGATCTCCCAAGCAACTGAGCAGGGAGCATGACATGCTCCCCTCAGATGTCTCCTCATTCACAAAGCAACAAGATGATTGAGGAAGGATCACCCTCAAGGCGCAGGCCCTCCATGTTTWCTGACCCAGCTTCTCCTACTCTCTCCTTTTTATAACCTTAGCTCCTGCCTCCTGGAAAAGCATCTCTCCCCAGACCGCCTGTGTCCGTCACTGCTCAGTTTGCCCCTGGAGGTGCAGAGCAACCCAGYGAACCCAGTGTAGCAGTACAGGTCCTGGTTGAGGTACTCCCTATATCAGTGGAGTATTTGAACACAAAACTGCTAAGAAAACAACAACACTCTCCCTACTAAACAGTGACATTGCAGAAGCTGCAGTATCAAAACTGATAACTTGTCTAGGTAAGATAAATTTACAGAGTCATCCCATGCTAAACAGTGGCACAAGGGGATTAATTTATGTTCTGTATCACTTTCTGTATAAATAAATAAAATGCATATATACCATTACCAACTGTTTTTTTTTCTCACAGCTGTTATTAATCATACGATCTGGCAAGATTTTATAAGTAAWACTACAACATTTAAACTTTCCATATCTCTAAAATCACCATCATTCACTGAAAAAGTCTTTCCTTTATCTTAAAGTTCTTGAGATTGATTGGTATTTTATCTTGATATTGAAAATCATTTGCCCTGTTTACCCTTCAGATCAAAGCTGAAATACAAGCTCTTCTGCAGCAACATAATTCAAAACATCCAGTATGGATAATATTTTATTCTTAAGGCAGCAATAAGTACAGGTCTATACCTGGATCAGAATATTCACTGTCTGCAATATGACTTTGAAGCTTTAAAAACATTYCTCTCACTCCCAAACTCCTCTTCCTCCAAACTTCATCTTTTATAACACTAATTTTCCATCTAATGGAGCTCTGTCTACAAGTAATTGTCCATATATTGATATATAGCTGCACTTAAAAGTTTGCAGTCATCTCTGCAGCCAGAGCCAACCATTCTCCAGAACACAGAYCAGTGATAAGTCTTGAGATTTGTCATTTAATTAAGTAAAAGCTGTAGCACATAATTAAGTGATTAAAAACACATATACATTCCTTGTTCAGATTATAAATCAATTTAAGATTTAGATTTAAACTAATCACAGAACCACWGAACAGYTGAGGTTGGAAGGGACMTCYGGAGATCATGTCATCCACCCTCTTCTGCTCAGAGCAGTGTCAACTAGAGCAGGTTGCTCAGTGCCATATTGGATTTTGGATGTCCGAACATGGAAACTCCACAACCCCTCTGGGCAACTTATGTTTAATAGAATTTCCTATATTTTATTCTGTGCCCGTTACCTCTTGTCCTTTCACTGAACACCACCAGGAAGGATCTGACTCCATCTTCCTTAATCCCCCTCATCAAGTATTTATAYGCATGGATAAGATCCATGGTCAGTCCATTTCTCCAGCCTGTCAAAGTTCCTTTCCTTCACAGAGAGCAAACATCTGATGCATTAACACTCCTGTTTCATATCATCTGCAAATYTGCCAAGGGTGCTCTCTGTCCCATCTTCTTAAGATGTTAAATGGTATTGGCCTCAGTATCCAACCCAAGAGGACACTATTAGTGACTGGCCTCCTGCTGGTCTTTGTGCCCCTGATCACAAAGGGGCACAACAACCTTTGAGCCCAACAGTTCAGTCAGTCTTCAGTCCACTTCACTGTCCACGTATCTAGCCCATACTTCATCAATTTGACTATGAGGATGTTATTGGAAACAGCATCAAAAATTTGCTAAAGTTATGATAAACAGGATCCACTGCTCTCCATTCATTCRTTAAGCCAGTCATCACAGAAGGCTATCAAGTTGGGTAAGCACAGTTTCCCTTTTATAGACCATGCTGACTACTCCCAACCACTTTCCTGTCCTTTATGCAACCTTGCAAATGGTTTCCAGGATTATTTGCTCCATCCCCTTCCCAGGGATCAATGTGAGGCTGACCAGCCTGTAGTTGCCCAGATCCTTTTTGCCTTTCTTGACAGTAGGAGTGACCTTTGCTTTCTTCTACTCCACAGATAATCATGACCCTTGCAGTGACATCAGCCAGCTCCCTTAACACATATGGGTGCATCCCATCAGGGCCCACACATTTGTGTCTTAAAAAAAAAAAAAAAAGCGCACACATGCACATGTTCCTTAACTTAGTTGTCCTCAGTGAAGGGTAGACCATCTTTTCTCCAAATTTTCTCACTAATCTCAGGGGCCTGGGATTGCTGAAGGCTGGTCTTACCAGTGAAGTTTGAGGCAAAGGTACAGCACCTTGAGGTACTGAGCATCACGAGGACCCCTGCACCATTCAACAGCATACCCACATTTTCTCATTCTTTTTGTTGTGATGCACTTGTAGAGGCCTTCCTTGTTGCCCTTCATGTTCCTTACCAGATTCAACTCCAGACGGGCTTTGGCTTTCTTAATCCTATTGTTGCATGCTGGAACAAAACCTAAATTTCTTCTGAGTCACCTATGTCTGCTTTTAGTTATGCATATGCTTTTAGTTACTTTTGAATTTTGTCCAGAGCTCATTGTTCATTCGTGCAAGCCTCCTGYCACCTCTGTTTGATTCCTGCTCGTCTGGACGAGCTTGGAGGGTGTGATCACTGAAAGTCAACCAGCTCTCCTGAGCTCTTCTCTTTAGGACAGTCCCCCACGGGATTCTTCCAAGCAGGTCCCTGAAAAAGGCCAATGTGTGCTGTCCTGAAGTCCAGGGTTGTGATGCTGTTTTTTACCCTGCTGCATCCCACAGGATCCTGAACTCTACGATGTCATGGTCACTGAAGCCAAGGCTGCCCCTACAGCCTTTATATCCTCAACCAATCCTTCCTCTAATCAGGTTCAGCAGAGAGCCTACATGCCATGAGAAGACCCCCTCTAGTAGTAGAAATACCCTTGTGATTGGATCTTGATATGAATACACACATAACAGTCAGTACAGATATAGCCTATATTGTACAAGGTCCACATACTATAGTTTAGTCCATGGGGAAACTAATCTTTAGTTCTGTAGTCAGAGGGGCATAAATAACTAACAATAATATTTGTAGGTAGTTATAACATTGTAATTTGTCAACTATAAAYATATTGTAATATAACATTTATTACTTCTTTGTGAAGGTAGATATAGTTTATAGTTCGGATTCATTAAAACAGAGTAATAACACAAATAATTTTTTCCCAGTACATACAAGAAGTAGTGGTTGCTGAAGTCCAAAACTTTACTTCCACAGAAGCTAGTGGTTAACATTTAACTGAATGCATGAATTAGAAATATAAACTCTACTTAATATTAAAAGATAACTGTAGCTGGGTAGGCAGAGAACAAAAATAAGTACGATAACAACTTCGTGCKGAAAAATGTCAAACTGAAGCCTTCTCAGGAAAGCAGCAGAAGTAATTAACCTACCAGCAAATAAATTTAAGTAGATTATTCAGGCAACAGGAAACTAACCATTACCCCCATAACTTTGATTTATTAACCTACAAATATGKTTTTTTGTCTTGCATCAGCACAGAAGAGTGAAAGGTGCTACTGATAAAACTCTGCAAGCCTTTTTAATTCTGGAGAAATGCATTTGTTATGCAACTGTCTAAAGCACAATTTAGCTGCTGAAAAAATAGCAATAGACTCATATGCTGTGTAATAACAATAATCAAAGAAGGTGATATTTGTCTTGTTTAGGCTGGGAAGTTCGAAGTCTTCATGTTGAATCTTTTCTACAGTAACTGAACATTGTTTTTTGAAATTCCATTTGGCTTTTTAGCAGCATGCTGGCATGTGATTGAAACAGAGGAGAAGAGTCCATTTGCACTGAAAACCCAGGTTTAGAAAAATATATTTAAAAATGGAGAAGGGAGAACAACAGTAATATATATAGAGAAAAAACTAGTACAAGTATTGTGAGTACTTCAGTTTTATGCACCCCTCACTGAAGCTAAAAGCCCTGCATTTCCAGCAGRAAATTGCTTTTCATAGTAAAAGCTACATAGGCAGGCTTTGGGAAGAGAATTAAGTCATTACGTGGCAGTGAGATAGGAGGTGTTCCTGCTGCTCCCTTATACACATTCTAGCGTTGTTGAGGTTATTAGCTCAGCAGTTTGCAGAGACAATGTAATTTTCTGCTACAACTTCTGACCTTTAGGTATTTCTTCATACAATTTTAATGACATTTTTCTGCCCAAACTGTCTTCCATGCTATTTAAAACAAGAATACAAAAACAAAAGTAGTAGGTGGGGTGGAAACCTTCTTTAAATGAGGATTTTTTTAAAAAAAAATCCTGAAAATCTCTTCATTTAAAAAGCTTGAACTTCTCATGAAGCAATACATATGTTTTGTGACCAACCAGAAAAAAGTCAAGGACGCTTGCACTTTCTGAAAAAATTTTGGTTGAAAAGAACCAAYTAAATAATCTCTAGCTGCAGGAAGTTACATAATAGATATGGCTACAAAGGTCCAGAGTTTACATACAGCCTATATGGCAAGTCACTCCAGCATTGCAGACCTTCTGGGTCACCAAAGGAAAAGATACCAACATGCATGATCCTATTATGAACAATAAAATAATAATCCCCTTAAGTTTTTAAACATTTTTAAGGTTTTAAAATGTAAACRAGTAGGTAAGAAAGAGCCTTGTGGTTAAATTATAGAACTAGGAGCCCTGGAAATATGCTCATTGCACCACAGTTCTCTTGCACAAACCATTCTAATTTTTGAATCTGCTTTTTTTTTAAGCCTTCTTTCCTCTTTCTCCCATCCTTATATACAGTAGTTGTGAGAAAAGTAATTTATCTACATATAGAGGGTTATTTAATGAACCTTAGAATTCTGTGGAACCTTTTCCAGGTTGAATTTGGTAGATGGCATCCACTGAGTTAAATCTGGTGAGTGACATTTGGGGACCAGATTCCGCATCCCAACGTGGAAGGCTCAGTCACAATGGAGCTAGGTAACAGCAAAATTCTGCAGGTRCAGAAGACTGAGTAAGCTCACGTCATTTGTATGAAGAATTTTACTGTTGCCTTCACCAAGAAAGACTTTGCATTAACAAAGTCACATACCTATTATTATTAGCCAATCATAAAGAATTAAAAACCCATATGTTTACTGAGGATAGGTGAGGCCTTCTTGAGAAGGGTCTCACTACCTTCTTGCGGCTACAGGAGAGTCCAGGTCATCAAGGAGTACATCATTGCCCTCATCCCATGAGTGCCAGCTGGGAAGTCCAGAAACTCCACCTCTCCAGCTTTTGTCACTTCTTTCACTTGTTCTTCTAGAKGTTGATATTTCTGGACTTTTTCTGCTGCTGCGTCATTCAGTGATAAGCCATTTTCACAGCACACAGTCATGTCCACTGCTTTTGCCCAGGATTCCTTTACCATTACCAAATCTGGCTTGAGGAGTTTGTTGTTACTGTCTCTAAAATCAGGCTCTACAATTACCACCCACCCCAGTTTTGGCCTCCTCAGCCAGCAAACCACATACGATGTTATGTCTTCAGATCGGGCCTCTAATGCTGCAAGGCAGTAGCTGATGATATGAGAACAAGTTACCCACTCCACAGCACAATTCCTGCACTCTTTTGGCACTCCGTCTCCCAACCCATGTGCCAAATACTCCCGAGTGGGATAGACGCTGGCTGGCAGCTGTATTGCTGTTATTAACTTCCTGTGAGGAACACCTCGATAATGTACTAGCCAATCATTACTGATGCTGTCATTTTCAAAGTTCTTAATTCCTCGGCCTTGAGATTTTAGATTGGCCCACTTCTCTTAAGTCTTTTCCTCCACCTACTAGCAACAGGACAGATAATTCTAGGAGCTGGGATCTTTCATCTGGACTCTGCCTTGCCTCCACCTAGAGCAGCTGGAGTTGTCACTGGAAGTTCATCTCCAATTAGTGGAATTTTGTCTGCTCTTCCTCCAGCAGCAATACAGACCCTCTCCAGCTCCCTCTGGATCCCTTCCTCCAGGGCATAGTTCTGATGTCATCAGTGGAGTCAGCAATCCTAAGCAGCCAGTGAGCCCGTGCATTTGGAAACTGGCTCACCAGCTGCGCAGTTCCCAGACCACCATCAAGACTGCTGGCATGTAAGATGGCATCACATGTACTAGAAGGCAGGTGAAGCCAGAAGGAATGGGAGCTGGCCTGGACTGTTGATATCAGTTCCCAAATTCAGAAGAACCAGGTAAATTTGAGACTACTGTAAAACTGTAAAGCTAACCATCAGAATATCAGCTTGTTTCTCARATCTAGCCTACAGAAAACTTGCACAGCCTTGAGAAGTTAACATTATAGATATCTAAAACACATGGTCAACAAATGACTACATAGATACCAGAGATGAGGGGGCTTAGGGCTGGGGGAAAAGGAGGAAGGACAAATTTTTGAGTGAAGTTTTCAGTTCAGATACCTTTACATTAAATCTGTTCTTTCCTACTTGTGTTTTCTGTCACATGAAATATATTTAACTCTTAACATGTTTATCACCCTTCACTTCAGGTGCAAAACCTCAGGCTTCTTTCCACCCCCCTGACACCACAGAGGTATTCCTGTAAGCAAACACAGACACTCCTTGTCACTCAAAGCCCAAAGGTATGCAGGACCTACAGAGGAGGAGGAAGGACTGCCACTGAGACGAAGAGCACCATGGAAACAGGCACAGCAGAAATAGTCRTGGGCTCAAATCTGATTACTTGCTTATTATCTTAGCACCAATAAAACTAGAGATATATTTTGCATCAAGCACAGGCTGAAAGTTGCTTTACTAACAGCTTAAAGCTTCTAACTTTGTCAATCCATGCTCTCTCCAGAGCAATGTGACTTTTCTYTGCACATAATTCTGATGAGTTCTGCTTTTTACAGAGACATAACCATCAGTCTCTCCTAATCTGAACAACCCCCTGGCATCACTTTGGAAAACTCCAGATTTTGGATAAGAGAGTGTTTTGTTTTGTTTTTAAATAAAGAATGAGCAGTAATTACTGCTACTGCAATCTTTTTTCCTCTGTATTCATTAAAAATATGCTATGACAATCTTACACAGCATCTGCTTGCTTTAAAGAAATAAGGAAACCCATCAGAACTTCTCTTGTATGTGGTTCCAGAAAATGTGTTCAAATCCACCAGCAACCAGTGGCATAGGACCCATAGACCAGAATTACAGCCACTTTGAAACCTGGCACCGTTTCAATCACAAAGAGTCAAAGATTAACACAGAGGTTATCAATCTACATGGACTTTAGAGTGATCCTTTAAACAATTTCAGAAGGCTAAACCTATCAGGCAAACCTGATAAACGTTTTTTCATTCTGGAAGGAAACAGCCTGGTAAGCTATAATCAGAAAACACTAGTACAGATTGCTCTACTGAGGAATATATGTTATTGTGCAGCCACAAAAGCCGGGAAAGAGAAAAATAACACACAATAGCTTTAAAAACACTATGTAAAGTAATGAAACAAAATCAGTAAGATTATCCTACCACTGCAATACAAGTATACCAGGGAATCTCAGAAAGAACTGAGGAAACAATCTCTGTTACTCAACTTAAAAAACCCAACAAGTACACAGGAAACGAGTATATGGTCCAGGAAACTAAGAGAATGCAATCTTGATACTTATGCAAAAATCTTCAAAATACAGTACCACAAAACTCCATGATATTGGGTGTTCTCTAGTATTGAGGTGAGCAATCACACCATTTCATTGACATCATCTAGATAACACACAGGAATAGACAGTTGGAATTAGAAGGACAGAGTCCTCCAGGTGGGTTTTTTTTTCTTTTTTTTTTTTCCCTTGGCTGTTTACATCTTTAACTTTTTCCTCACTGTCACATTGAAACACTGCTAATATATCTTGCTATGGAACTRTGGAAAAATCCAGACCAAAATTCTCACAGCTGGACTGTACACTTCTAATACACATAAGTTAACCTTTGAAAATTTGTTTTGAAAGCTTCAGGGAAAAAGAATAACAAAGCAKCCACAAGGAGCATGCCACTATTACTTTGTCAGACCAGAGGGAGATTTGAGCCCATTAAAATAACTCCGTATACAAAAAGTTCTGAATATTACATGAAGCTGTTAATTACCAAACCTCATACAATTTATTGTGGAACTCTCCAGTTCTTTGGTTACACAGGCAAACAGCAGGTGTTGAATAATCATCTCAATTTTTTCTGCATTTAACAAAATGAAAACAAAGYCATTCACAAAGAGTTTATAAAGTGAACTTCTCATGTCTCAGGTAAATCCTCTAAGAAAGTGCAGCTATTCCAACAGGATCAGAAAGAAGATTTGTGCATAGCTCGCTTAAGACACAGGTATATGACCCCTGAGCTACAACTGCATTACTGAACTAGTTTGGCACTACTACAGCCCTTAACATACTAGCATGTTATARAGGATGTCTGAGAAAATCTGATCCAGATCTGCTATTATAAGATGAAATTCAAAATGAAGAGTTTCAATTTCAAGTTTTCCTCTGAATTCAKCTTTCTTACTTAATTTAGCTAACTTTTTTCCTCAGATTTAGTCTAAATTTAATCTGAAAACAGTCAGTTGTCTCAACACTGTAGTTTTAAGTATGACAAGATCTGTTGCTACAAAMACTCCTGGAACTAAAAAAAACCTTATATTACTTCGGTTCTAGCAAAGCACATGCAAAGCACATCTATTCCATCATTCTATATAAACCACTCTCAATACCCATCCTACTRAAAAGTTTTGTTGCAGGATTTGCAATTTATTAATAGTCATTTTAAAGAAGTTTTAAAAGTTACAAGGGGCAGGAGGTAAGGTTCAGTGCTACCTATGTTTTAGTCTAGGTATTATATTTGCACTATAACCTGTCCCCCCTTCCCCTTTCCTAAGTTTTAAAGTTCATGTCCTCTAAAATGTATTCAGTTAATTTATACTTTTTCCCCACAAATGAGGTCATTATTTTCTACAATTTGCCACAAAATATGGGAAGATATGTTTTTGTTTTATGCTGAAAGTGCTTAAATATCAGGGRTCAAAACTACAGCAACATCACTGAGTTCCCAGCCTACTCGAGAAAACAGAAATAACCGAAGAAATACATGAGAAGCAACAAAACAAGAAGATAAAAGTCTACATACAATTATCAGCATCGCCTTGGTATTTGCTTATATCCCAGCACATGGTAGTAGCAAATTTTTTTGTGTGTGTTTGCAAATAACCAGAGACTTCATTTTCATAAAGGTTCCCTCAAAGCCTAAAAGGCATCCAACTATATATCTAAATACATTTTAAAGCCAGAACTGCCACTGACACCCCTAAGCAACCTGAGCAGGCACAGATCAGACAGACGGATTACACAGGCTACACTTCATTCACAGAACTGCAGAATGGTTGACATTGGAAGGGACCTTTAAAGACCATCTAGATCAACCCCCCTGCTCAGAGCAGGGTCACCTAGAGCAGGTTGCCCAGGACTCTGTCCAGAGGGCTTTTGAATATCTCCAAGTGCTCCAGTGCTCAGCCACCCACACAGTAAAGATTTTCCTCATGGTCGGATGGAAACACCTATGTTTCAGTGGTTCCCATTTCCTCCTCCTGTCACTGGGCACCACTGAAAAGAATCTGGCTTCATTTTCTTTACATCCTCCCTTCAGATACTTATACATATTGATAAGATTTCCTCCTCCCCCAGTCTTCTCTTCTCCAGGCTGAGGAGTCCAAGCTCTCTCAGCCTTTCCTCATGAGAGATGCTCCAGTCCCTTTATCATCTTAGTAGCCCTTCACTGGACTCACTGCAGTTGCTCCATGTCTCTCCATGCTCTGCCCAGAACTGGGCACAGCACTCCAGGTGTGGCCTGGCCTGAGCAGAAGTGAAGGATCACCTCCCTTGACCTGCTGGCACCACTTTTCCTAAYGYACCCCAGGATACCATTGACGTTCTTCGCCACAAGGGCACATAGCTGGCTCRTGGTCAACTCCTCRTCAACACCAGGGCTCCCAGATCTTCTCCGCAGAGCTGCTTTCCAGCAGGTCAGCCACCAGCCTGTACTGGTGCATGRGGTTATTTCTCGCTAGGAGCAGGACTCAGCACTTGCCCTTGTGGAACCTCAGGAGGTTCCTCTCCGCCCAACTCTCCAGCCTGTCCAGRTCCCTCTGAATGGCAGTACAGCCCTCAGGTGTATCAGCCTCTCCCTCCTAACTTTCTGAGGGTGCACTCTGTCCCATYATCCAGGCTACTGATGAGTAAACTGAACAAGGTTAGACCCAGTATTGAGCCCTGGGTAACATTATAGCTACMGGTCTCCAACTAGATTTTGTGCCAATGATCACAATCCGCTGAGCTCTGCCATTTAGCCAGTTTTCAATCCACCTCACTGTCTGCTCATCTAGCTCATCTCATTCCCTTTCTTCTTTTTCAATATCCCTACTATATAACACACWTGGTTCTTTTTACAATAAAAAATCTCATCTTTCCAAAGTAATTACCTTCTTTGTCATTGTTAATTATATAAGAACAAAATATRTGTAGTGAATGACCTTTATAGAGTGCCGTACAATCTCTCTCTAGTCATGTATTCCTCAGACAAGCAAAATAACTTCTTCCTTTTTTATAGCCTCCAATTTCACTCAATTTTAGTWTATTAGATCCCCCTACATCCTTTTTCCCTGAGTGTAACATGAAGATGTTTAAAGCCTCCTTTAAAGCTGAGCTGTAAATAGTGTTCTATTTAAGKGTCCTAATCAGATCTTTATTTGTTACTACAGTAGATGTTTTTAATTTTCTGCAAAAGCCTTGTGATAACAGGACAATATTTTTAAGTTTTAATACTTTCTCCTTCAAGAAGCAGGATGCTTTCTCAGACACAAAAGGAAACTGGAAGTACAGTTATAGATTTGGACTCAAGTGACTTTCTTCCATTATTGTCACCTCAGCCTACTGAGGACCTCCCAGGGGAATTAAGTTTGATTGCATAACTGGTTAGAAAAGCAGATGGGTCCAAGTTAAGAAATACTGATCAAAAGATGTATACTTAGACATGTCATTCAATATGTGGAAGGCATACAAAATATGTTTTCTCAAAGTATATTCAGTAACGACTTTTCAGAAAGACAAGAACATGAGAATTGTTGGTAGAATTTTTTTTTTTTTTTTTTTTTTTTTTTAAGGTGCTGATTGAATTCTTATCCAGCTATTGAATATACATTATACTATCAAAAAAATAAAAATAAAATAGACCAAGCCAGAGGAAAGATCTCTATCTCTAGTCACACTGGCATTCTTATCCTTTAGGAAACTGCAGCTATGAATCTCTTTCTAAGATGAGATACTGAAGTCGTGACTTCAAAGCACACAAGAGAGACCCCGGCAAGTTTTAAGCTGTCTCAGAAAAAGGGAGAGCCTGATATTTAAGGGTTGATTCACATAAGAAATTTAAGCCTCAGCATTTTTTGCTTACTGGTCAAGTGTCCTTGTGAAAAAAGCCAGTCATTTACTCTAACTCATTATATGAGGGAGAAGTGCTCTAACAGCTTGGTTCAGGCCCTTATCTGGAAAGCTGAGATTAAGATGCTCCAAGTAGTAGGCAATTAAGACTGCTCAGACTGATTGTTAGTGAATAGTGTGACTAGTAAATGAGTTGATTTAAAATGAGTTTGATCAARCTCAACAAAATAAGTAGCTAGCTGATTTCAGGAGTAAAAAAGAAAAATATTAAATTTTGAAGCCAGCTTTTTTTAGTGTGGTTCTGGCAGAAGTTGTATTACACATGAGAAGTTAAAAATTAGAAAAGTATAATTAGATATAATTAAAATCTCATTATATCACCATGGCACTTTGAATTGTAACAGAATGAAATGCTTTCCAGAATGGTGCAACACAAAGGGTAGGAATGCAATGTCCTTTAAAACACATCCAGAGAGATATTTTAAACTGTCATCAAAACACTGCAAATTTATACCAAACAGCTGAAATGTACAGTTTCAGTAATGGTAACATTTTTCAYATGTTCTATTGCACTTCATGGAAAGTGTCTGAAAGTATTTTACAAACATCTGTTTAAGTTTGGAAGTAGTCCCTGTGCCTTCACTTTGCTGGTTGCTGAGTAATGCTGCTGATCAGTAGAGAGCAATTGCTAAAAAAGGAAAAGAAAATCATGTACTCAAGGGCTTCCATTCAAAAGATAAACACATGTGGGTGATCACAAACTTGATTTGGCCTTATGCTTATATACTCCAACAATTTTCTTCAGAGTAAAAGTTTCCTCTTAGGATTACTGTTAGAGCATCTGAGTAATTTTTCCATTTCCTAAAATCATAAGAACTCCTACATTTTCCAGAATTAATCAAAGCTTGATATAGATACAGGGCTGACACCTTCTTTTGGGAGTCTCTTCCAGCACGTAGTTTAACCCTTTTCTTGGTCTCAGACTCTAGCCTGCTTTAATAGTCTCTTCTCTATTTTTAACAAAATAACAATACATGGTAAACATTTTTGATTTTAAAATGTCACTTTTATCCACCAATTCTTAGTATTGAAGTAGGCACGCATAACCAACCTATTCTTAGCCCCATCCAGTACATAACTTTTGAAAATAGACTAGAACTTCCACAGGTAAAAACACAGCTCCAACCCCATTTAAGGACCAACTCTGTCTCTAGAAATATGCTTTAACTGTCAAAGTTTTTATATTTGAATCCAATATATCTGCATTACATCCAAGCATCCTTCAAAGCTAGGTTCACTGTCCCCATAAAAAAAAAAAAAGAAAAAGGTATATGTTGCCTTATGTACAGCAGAGGCCATTTTCAGAAGAGTGCACCCCATGCACACAAATACGCCTGTCCACCTTCTACAGGATTAAACAATTTAGTACACTGCCAAATGACACCGCAAGAAAAGGTCCCTAACCTTTCTTTAAAGGCCTCACTGCTAACAAGTGGTAGGTAACCTAGGAGTGTGCAATGCTCTCTGTTGTTTCTAACGCCCAAAACCTAAAACTTGCAGGGAGAGAGTGTTTAATAAATAAATAAATAAATAAATAAGAACCATGCTCCACTTTCCTCAATCTCTCCCAAAGACCACTCAGCTTTCTCAGAAAATCACAAAGCAGTTAGACTGCAACCTAGCAAGAAACAATAACAGAAGCTTTAAGAATTTCATGCAAACTGATATAGAGGCAAAGATCCAGTATGTTTTGTGGCAAAATGAGACTTGGACAAGCATATTCCATAATATTCTGCCTCTGCAGAAGAAGATCAGTATGTGCCAGGAAAGTTATGTTCAGTTGAGCTCAAAGTATTATTTATTCCACTCATAAAATTGTTATATCTCTCTTTATTCTCTTCACAAAAGAGAAAATAATAAATTTACTAGAAGATAGTACTTTAATTATGATTTTTTCTTCCACGTCTCTGTGCTATCATCTAGTTGGATGATAGTGCACGCACTAGGATTGATAGCGCTTCAATAAAAGCCATCACAATTTACATATGCTGCATTAACATACCAGTCTGATTTACAGCTATCACCAGACAAAGACATTCTGTTCCTCATTTACATAAATGAGTTTATTCACACTAGTAATTAAATGGGATATACACATTTTGTCCTGTACAATGTAATTAGATATAATTTGATTTTATTTTTGTTTCTCCATAAAGCTGCAACTAGATGCACCAACTCATCAAGAAATCTGATTTCAGCTATTTCTGTAGAAGTTTATTTCTTCTCTAGATTCATCTGAGTCTTTCCTCTATGTTCAGAGATTTTTTTCCAAATCAATATTTGGAGAAGTGGTGTTAAGGGTTAGGTTAAACAAAAAGAAAAGCCAAACATTCAAAAGCAAAGTTAAACACACTCATCATTAGAGGAAAACATTGATCTGATTTACCTGGAGACAAGCACCTGTCAGAGATTTTCTGTTGATACCATTTTAGTTTGGTAAATACTGGCCTAGTTTTGAGGAGGAAAAAAAAAAAAAGAAAAAAAAAAAAGAAGAAGAAGAAGAAGCCAAAGTTTAATTGCTTCTATAAAACACTCCTTAGAAAAAGTTTCTCTCTTCAGGGGTAACATCCTCATCAAAATCAAGGAAGGAAAATTCTCTACCAGATCCAAATGGGAGTGTTAGTTTCATCCATCATATTTCAGGTGAGGGTTATAATCACATAGCCAATAGTATTCCTTCAGATGGAATTAAGCCGATCTATTTATCGAGCAGCCAACAGGCCAGGTGAATCATTCCCTGAAGCAACTGCAGTATGATCATGTGGCTGTGGGAGATGTTATCAGGTTATTGGTCCRATTACAGTTCATGCAGATGGAGTGGAGAAAGGGAGAAAGAATTAAAGAATATCAATAATTTGATATTAAGGATGCTTGCAGGAATTTGAAAGGCTTAATATTCTTCACATGGCTGTGTGAGAAAACAGACTTGAAGCCATTTTTTCATCCTCTCGAAATGTTCTCACAGTGGTTTGTTASCATTCTGGGATAAAGTTGCTCTTAAAAAAAGCTTCACAAATATTGATTTGTCCTAAGACAGAATGAAAGGCTAGATAAGATGAATCTCAGAAATCTTCAACTGTCTCTTCTGAAGAGAGGACTTAATCTTTAATGCATTTTGTGTTAGGGTTCAAATACAAAAACGTCATTTCTCAACTACAGTGGCAAAAGAAAAAAGAAAAGTATTGATTAGGTTTCGTTTCATATGGTTAAGATAAGTTCTTTTCCAGCTATCTTTTTTGTATTCACATATAATTATTGTAAGAACAGAATGGTTTTATTTATTTGTAGCACTAAGTTTTGTTGTAATTAAAATGCTGTAATGTATACAGATGTGATATTGAATTAAATAGTGATCCAAACTGCGAAACAAATATTTTGCTTTAACAAGTAAAATTTTGACTGCATAAGCCAATAAGAGCTACATTAAGTGCAAGTTCTAAACAATCTAATTTCAGGCCTTTTGTCACAGTTGATTTTTTTSCTGTAATCGACACATACCATCATAATATTTGCTTTAATAGAAAGTCAAGATTATTCCCTATAGATAGATCAAAAGATTTGCAATTTGGGTCCTCATTTAGAAAGACACTGAAATAAAAACTTAAAAAATAGAAGTGTTTTCCTGAACTGATGCATTGGGAAAAAAAGATGACTGAAAAATGGTGATGATTTACGGCAAGGAATTAAGATTCATTTCATGCAGTAGTGCTGCTGACTGACACTGAGCTGGTTGTCTCTGCGAGTGAGTGACCAGTTTCAGAATTCATCTCTGGGAAACCAACTGCGGGATACGTATCTTATTCATTCATGTACAAAAATCTGTTCCTAAATCTATTTCAGAAGGTTTTTTTTTTCCAGTAAATTAGCGGAACACAGCTCTCAGCTGGTTTAATGGTGTGTCCATTGACTACATTTTTCAGATATTGTATTCTTCACAGTGTACAGAAATAGTTGGTAACACCCTGAGACCTGTGTCTTAGGGTGTCACACATTTTCCTACCAAATCTCAAAGGCTCGGTTCACCTAAGTTACAGGAGTAATTCCAGGATGAAAGCACAGGACCATGGTAAACTGATATGGAAATCTGAAAAAAGAAAATATTCCTTCTTCTAGAAAAAAGAAATGATCATTTTCTTCATCTAAAGCAAATGATTAGAAACAGACAGCAGATTTCAGGAGACTTGCAGAGATTTCTCTAACTCTAACTGTTTTGATGCAATTGAAAGTATCTCAGACCCTTGTGAATTATCCAAATATAACATCTTATAAACATACTAAAACACCCATGAATATCCTGAATGTAATTTATATTAATATCAATATAGTCTTCATTTTAAAAAATATTTRCATTAGGCATTCATTTGAAAAAGGCAGATTGGACAAGGAATCATATTCAGAGCATATGCATATGCAAAGCATCAGCCACTTTGATTTAAAATAGCTAGTATTCCCAGAATAAATATTGCAAAGTTTTTAGAGAAAAGCATTCTAATGTTTCTGGAAGAAAAAAATAAAGTAGCACATGTCTTGCATTTTTTTTCTAAATGGGTGTCCCCATTCTGTCAAGTTTGGTTTATATAATTCTACTGGAGGTGCAATATTATATATAGGTTACCAGTGAAATGAAAATTGCTGTTATGAAAATCTGAGAGGGAAAGGAAAAGAGGAGAGGCGAAGGAGGCAAACTTGAGCTCATTATAGTGATAGATCTAGAAAATATTTGCAGTTTTAAATTATGTCTTCGCTTTTGCTGATGGCATTGATCATTATTTACATGCCCTCTGCTAATGTCAATCTAAAAAGAAAAGTATTTCAGCTCATACATAGAAGAAAGAAGCAATAACTGCTTCACTACTGGTCATCAACTTTTACTTCATATTTCAGTTTTGGTGTCCAGGTGAGCAAGCAGTCTCTTCTTCAAGATCCCAGGGAGCTTTCACCCACTACAGGTTTATGATAAACCATTCCACTTTGCATTAAATACAGGAGCACTCACGGAGACCACATCCTAGTAACTTTGTAAGTCGTCTGCATATGACTACATGATCGTTTCCCAGCTATTCGGGAGGCAAGGTCAAGAGCCTAGCTTTACTTCYTAGCCTTGAGTGGTACCAATACTTTGTGGATTTTGGCTAGCCTTTCTATAACAACAGATAATCCTGTTTGATTTTGCAGCGGAACAAAGCAGCCGTGCATGCAAACTGCAAAGTGGCACTGAAAGCAGCTCCTCTGCCAGGTCAGCTGGTACTCRCCACCCTTCAGCTGAGACTCAGCTGACTGTACAAAACTGGGACGACAATGGCAGAAGTTCGAGAGATGCTGAACCATGGCCCTTAACTCTGAGCATGCCGGAGGATCGTGCCCCTCATTGCATAGTAATGTTTCACTTCATTGCAGTAGGAATGCAGTAGGGTAGGCATGGGTACTTAATTCTTATCATATTTACTTTAGAATCAAGGATAGCTAACTTTTTACGCATTATTATTTTGTTTTCAGATTTTGATTCTATGGGAATARAATAGCAGTAGGTATTATTTTAAAGTAAAAAAATCCACTTCTAATCCACAAATTATCTGTATTTTATTGTTCTCCCTTTGCACCCTAATCTGAAGTCCAAAGTGATGATAAAATGCAATATTGCAATAGAGAAGTGCTAAACTTTGCTCATTGTGTAATCAAAGGGATGTTCCCACAGACAAAGGCTTGACTATTTTTTAGAGAAAAATAATATTTTTGATTGTTATGATTAGTTTTTAACTTTGAAAAGAKTTTTCCCCATTCAACAAAAGGAACAAAGCAATGAAGTGTCACATACCAGAATAAATGTTCATATAACAGAAGTTATGAAAAAAAAAAAAAAAACAGCATTGTGGTTTGAAGTTCTGAAGGAGAAAAACTTCAGGTTCTAAATGGAAACAGGAGAGGAGGAGTATGCCAGAGAAAAAACAGAAGAGCCATTGGCAAAGACCAGCAAGGAGAAACTGAGGCATGAAAACTGTGTATGCTCATGTAATCCTGTTTATATCTATCTATTTAGTGCTTTCTTTGGAATCTTATAATGCTTATATGCAACTGCTAAGCTTTATCACTGGCCCTAAGAACGGGGAGCCACTAACCTCTGCTTCTCTAGTCTAAAGTGTGGTGTCTTAAGTCTAATAGTCTAAAGGTGGTGTCCGAGAATGTGAGAAAACTGCAAATACCCAGAAAAGCTTAGTTTAGACACAAATGATAGGGTTTTATTGTCATTTTTCAGAGCATAAAAAGGCAGCAGAAAGGTAGAAGACCAAATTCAAAGRTGATGCAAGTTCCACTGGAATGGAATCCTAATTAGCTAATGAACTAATTAGCTTAATATGAATTATTCAGTATCATTGAGACAAATACTGTGAAGGATCCTAAAAGCCCTGCCTATATCACACACACCAATATTTTACTGTATTGTTTTCTACTGTGACTAAAAGAGGCAACAGGGCTCCATATCAGCATCAACTTCCCTGACACAACAGCCTCCGACTATTTTAGTTGCAGCTGCTTGCAAGCACTGCAAAGCAGCCACGTTCTTACTGAATTTTGCAACAGAAAAAAWTATTATTCTAATTGCACACACACTCATATATTTACAAAATTTACTTTCTGCTTTTCTATGCATGTCATTCTCAATTATCTCCGTAATATCACAGAATAAGGTTGAAAGGGATTAGATGGCTTTTCTAGTTCCTTAGTCAGTTAATGGGGTGACACCAGCTACAGATCCRAGCTTCTTAATGTTCCTTAACATTCTTAATGTTCTTAATGTTCCTTAATAGAAACAAATACGTGGACCAAGTCACCGTAGCTGACCCTACCTCCACAAATTGATCAACACAGATGAGCATTGCAAAAAAGCCTCAAAGATTACTGAATTGTTGAATATTATTATTACGCTTCTCAGCTTATGAAGCCTCTTGTGAATTAGTCTGGCAGGTACAGTGTCCTATGAGCAGAGTTAAAATATCCCAGGCAGCATGCTTTTCTGAACTAGCCTGCCGTTAGCCCCGTAGTTCTGTTGTCAGAAGGCTTTGGAAACTCCCTCCTGCGCTGTTCGATTAAATCAATAGCTCGCTACAGAGTTCCTATTTGTCACCTGCAGTATCAGAGGAAACTGTAATTTTGTGCTCCATTTGAAAAATAGATTATGTCCTGATTACATACTGATTTTTTAGATGAAACTCCCATTTCACATCTAGGTAAAAAAGTAGTTCTCGGAAATCTTGGCCAATGAAGTTCTGGGTAAGATATAAATGCTAAACATAAAAAGGCATACTGTGACAAAAATGAAACGATACAGTATTTGAAAATGCATGGTAATGAAAGAGAATTGCTGAAAAATTTTTGTTACATGTATTTTATTTTAAGCATATTGTGCTTGGATCCATATTCATATAGCTGCTGACTGAAAAGAAGTCTGTTGGAAGAGTTTAAAGCTATGCACTCCTCAATGATTATCATGTTTTGAAGAAAAATATGAGTTATAATACTCCTTCTATAATTAGCTGAATAAATTCAGCTGTTCCAAACTCCAAATTTATCTTACAAAGGAGACAATATTTACTCTTAAAGACGTATTTTGCAATAACTCATCCTCCCCCTCGCTCCCAAGGAGATAAATAAATGAAAACACAAGACAAAATATGGCAATGCACCAGTGCTGTCCCATTCTCTGCTGAGTTTGTCATAGAAGGGAGACCGCTGGTGAGTGTTTCTATACGGTCATTGCTAATATACCATTGCACACATCTATCAGCCATTCAATCGCATCAGCAGACAACAGTGGTAGCACTATTAAAGATTGCCTTCAAGCTGGACTTCCATAACGCCAGCAGAGTTCTCTATTAAGGACTTCATGACTCCCATGCAGGAAATGACTCATGTCGTAGTAGAAAGTCAGCAGGAATGGCACATATCCGTGTACCTGAGAAGACAAATATCCTGTATTTATATTCTTTATGGAGGGAAGAACATGTCAAAATATCTTTCACTCATGCTTTCATTTCACAGAATTCTGATAATAGCTAAAGACAAAAGATTTTTTTTTCTCATACACTTATGTAACTAGAAAAGCTTTCAGAGTTCTCATCTGCATGGTGAATACGTTACGCTTTACACCAGTAACTGCTAAATATCAAGTTTCAAACAGTACACAGACTAAAACTTATTRGTAGGATAAGGGAGCAGTGGAAAAGAAGACAGGACAATCAAGATAATGATTAAATGTCTTAATTATTTGGGGGCAAAGTCCATAAAGGGTGGAGCGCCTGAAGTAAGCTGTAGTAGAACTGAGAAACTTACATTCAAAAAAATCTCATTTGGTTGTTCCAGAGCACCCAAATAAAGCTGATAGCTCTTTTTGAAGAATTCCACCTCTAGGCATGTGCCAGACCCCCTCAGTCTAAGCCAGTATTGATTTGGTCACTCAGAGCAGAGACTCTGCAAAGAACAACGCAGTCGTAGTTTGTAGAGAGTAGAAGAATTGCCTACTGTTTCTTAGCATGACAACATTTCTTTTTCACCAAATGAGTGCTTGGAAGGCACTGGCAGCCTATTAAAGAGTAAGGCCTTTTAATCAAGGAATCACAAACGAGTTTGCACAGCTTTGCAACATCTTTCTTCTACGATGCAATGACTGTATTTTAAAACTGAATTATTATGTAGATTCTTGCCTAGGCAAGCAGAAGGAGCGACATTTTGATCACTCCTTTGGTGGAAAAAGCAAGGATTGACATAACTGTGTCAGCAAAATAAGAACCTACAAAAAGCTATGAGGTGAAATGAGAGGCATAAGATAAACAGTGTTACACTTGTGGGCGCTCTTCATAWGTAGCTGAACTGGTTTCAGTGACAAAAAGTAGTGGGAAGTAGGAAGCAAGAGTAAAATACAGATTAGTGCAGAAGGCTTGGTCCTGCTGGAGAAAATTCGAGTCCTCTTAGTAGCATTCAGGACTCCATTAACTCTGCTTTAATGAAGACATAACACCCAAACACATGAATCTTCTTTCCTACTGGAGATATAAAAAATTGAAAATAGTTTCTGCTCTTCAATTAGCACAGCCAAACAGAGAGAGAATATTAGAACAGAGATGGTATAATCCTACTTTTTTGGAATTTACAAAATATTAACAATGCTCTTACTGGTATTTTTCATTAGATCAGCTGGTGTACATCCAAAGGAGTAAGGAAAATTCCATGACCATGATGTTATTGCATGTTATTAATTCAGTATATTCCTTTACAGAAATTGAAAGCTATACTTTCACATGTATGCCGTTGAAAAGTCAATCAGTTCAAATTTAATAATGTTTGAATGATCAAAAATGTATTTGCCCACCCATTCTGTGAATAGGTACATCTGTACATCTAAAGCCCTTATCAACATCCTTCTGGTTTATTACAGGAAAATTAGATGTACTTTATAAAGAAATTCTCTGCAGATGCTAGAGAAAAAAATAATAAAGTATGTAAAAATGCTGAATTTCTTTACAATATTCACTGTTGAATATTCTTCTACTCTATTGATAGGTAACCATGGAATTCAGTGAAAGAATCATATAATCCAGTTGTTTGTTTTGTTGTCTAAAATGAGGATTTGTAATATTTTTAGCTTTTCAAGTCACTATTTGAATGGCTGAACAGCTAACCTTTTCATGTAATTTAGTGAAAGAATCATGAACCTCTTGTTGAGTTATACTAGATGAAAATGCCAACTGAAAAGTCACTGAAAACAAAATTTGTTTCCATCCGTTTTCCTGCCGTGAAGCTAATATAGAGGCTGTAATATTAAAATAAATAAATAAATAAATAAATAAATAAAAATAAAGAAAGATGAAGTCAAACATAGCTGAAGGCAGTCCTTCTAGGTGTGAAATCCAAGATAGAAATGCTTTTTCTGAATTAGCCAATTTACGTACCTATCAGTTAAGTTTCTTAAAGCTCCTTAGCTAAAATAATAGTGTCCAATTATGTTACCTAAAAAGGCATGGCAGCTTTTAAAAATTAARCTCTCGCCATGTTCAGTTTCTCCTTGCATGATTAAATAGTCATATTACAACCTTACTGTTTGCCAGGGCAGGAGGAAACTGTAGCAGCTGCTACGCTCCATTTCAATACTTRGCCAAGCAGTTTTTCCAGGACAAGATGGGTATTTTCAGACATTATTTTACATAAAAATGGATGCTATACATTTTGTGAATCATTCCAAGCTCAATTTTGATAATCTGTAAAGAAATCATTGCTGTCTTTTACACTCGTTTTAGAAAAAGGTAATTTCAAATGGAAATAGTGATAAGTCAGCAGCTTCAATCCAATCTACTCTGCTTAAATTAAGGCTTACAATGGTTGCCAAAAAGCCAAGAAATAAAATGTGTTTAGCCTGAATAAACCGTGCCCTTCACCTGAACGAACGAGGGAGGGCGTTCACTTCTGCCTCAGAGGACCGGCCCAAAGCCTTCACAACTTCARAATGCACTACAGGACTACGTGAAAGGACAGTGGCAACAAAAGCTTAGCAAGGGCAAAAAAAGTGAAGTCATCATGGAGTTGCTCAAGTGAAACAGAGCAGATGAAGCAAAAGATCAGTCCTTCAGCATACCGATCTTCAGAAGAACTTTGAGCAGTATGGATTTGCCCCAAGGTGTTAAATAATTAATGATAGCAAATGCAGYTGCTCAGCTTGTATGAACACACTAACCTGTCTAAATCTGATTATACCCTGATAATATGAATTTGATTTTTCTCGTGAAACTCTTAATGTAATTTCAGTGATCAAAACAACCCTTTAACATTTGAGAATTTTCACCGTGGAGTCAGTGAATATTACAGAATTAYTGTGTGTTGCAAGAAGATTTTTTCACAGCATCAGACTAACTTTCTAAAGTCCAGTTCATACAGGTTAAGTGACTCCAAGTTGGCAGAATCCCTTCCTTTAAGGCTGCGCTAACTCTTACTTCCAGTTTTTGCTCTTTTCGTGGTTGCTATACCTGAATGAATTTATTTTGRATTCCCTGGCTGTTGGACACATCACCATGCCATTGCAACTGTCCTTTGATTTATTAGTGAAAATGAGTATGAGAGTGAGACACGACAATGTTGTAGCTCCTGCTCTGTCTCACAGTGTAGTCATCTAGACTTGAAAATTGTCGCAGGTGGTCCTTCTTCCTTCAGCAGCTCTGTTGGGAAACTTTCTCTACATTTAGTATATAGTAAACAGGTGAAGCTATTGATGAATACTTCTCTCTTCAAACAGATACAAAGAGGCAGCGGGTTCATTTTTCACCTGGCACTAGGAAGAACAGCAAATGTATTGTTTATTTTTTGACTTCCCAGAAAGTCAAAGATGCCTGTATCCATAACCGACAACTCAGGGGGGAAAAAAATCTCATTTTCCTATAGGAAACCAAAATGGATGCAGAAGTTTCAAAGAAGTGTAATAGCAAAACAGAGTGGCTGGGTGAAGATGGCTGGTTGCTGGCTGATTTGAAATCTGAAAAAACTCCAAACAAATACTCAGCGTTTAATAGRAATCGATGTCATGCTTTTGAAATACACCACTGTTTGCAGAGTTTCTGTCACCTAAGATGCGAAAGGGCACGATTACCCAAGAATATCCTTTCCATGCTTTTAGCTCCAGCTGTATTTCACTAAAGACAGAAGAGGAAGAAATGCAGTCAAATTTTTACCCCACACAGCTGAACTTTCAGGTGAGGTAGCCACTGCGTCCTTAACACCAAAAATGGACGCTGCCTTCCTCAAGGGCCAGCAAAAGTACGTTTAAAAAGTACATACTCTTGAGAAGTGAGATCAGGGTAGACACAAGAGAGAGGCTAGAAAGCAAAGGTGAGTCAGTAGGACTGGGGTTATAAGGAAAGATAGGCTTTTCAATCGAAAACAAGCCCTTCAGTAAGTTTCAAGAGCCTGAATCATTGTTCACATAGCCAGGCTAGATGTTCCAGCAGCCTTAACTCTTGATTATAAATATAACTTTCACACTGTCTTAATCTCCAGTAGCTGTTGCTTTAGGCAAAGAAGTACAAAATAGCCTTCTTAAACATGCAAAATTTAACAGAAAAAAAATCATAAAAATAATTTTTTAAATTTGCAGCCCTGTTTATCCTAAACATCAGTTGTCTCATCAGCTGCTATTATGAGGGAGAATGTATTCCAAGTGCACAGATGTGTTTCGTGGAAACAAATTAGGTCTAAAAGATTTTTTTTTCCTTTTCATAAAAAGAACTAAAAGAAAGAGTTGAATTATGCACTGATGTTAATAATGAACAATATTGGATGACATTTTTCACTTGACATAGTTGAATTTCTTCCCAATTGTTATTATTTTAGGCTGTGACTTTTAGAGAATATTAACCCACTAATAACTCCTATGTCTTCAGACTTGATTAAACTGTGAGTGAACATAAAGATGACTTGATTGAATGCACAGTACTACCATCCTCTCTCCTATTTCAGGAATTCAAAAATGGAGATTAAAAAAAAATACWGAAATGCTCAAAAGTGTATTCTACTGATTATCTGATTTGCTATCATAGTTCTTCACCTGAATTCTAGGGAGAAAAGGGAAATRCTATAGTTAGCTTTAAAAGTTTACACATTTTGACAACTAGATACCACAGGCTACCTGAGATGTCATTTTCAGCTAATTATTCTTTTCTGAACAAGCTCGTTATTCGCTTTATTTTAAAATAATAGCCATTACCATTTTTGAGCATACAGAAAACCAAAATGTTTATGGCWACTAATGCAAATGTAAAAGACTTACCCAAATTAGGCTCTTAGACACAAATGAAAAAGAGCTCAGGAAATGAAACCAGCTCCCAACCAGTGCTTCTGCTACATTTTCCACATGGGATGGGCTCTTGAGGCTGTGCTATGCTGCAAAAGACCCATGGAAGTGCAGTAGAGATAGAGGACCACTAGTCCAAAAATAGGTTCTTCCRTGTTACATGTACATTTCATCTTTAGTAGAATTGTTTCATGTTATTTTTAGCAATATTGCTTTTCTGCATATTAAACATTTTTGGAAACAGAAATATATGCAAACAGTTTTATCTAACTACATGGATATTTACAGTGACTTATTTACAAATAAACAGGAATTAGTAAAAAAAAAAAAAAAAAAAAAAAGAAAAAAGAAAATCTAGTGGCCTGATAAAGAGGGAATAATCCACTGGATACATCTCTGCTTACCCAGGGAACTTGCTGTTAACCAACGTTTCTAGTGATGAATGTTTGTTTTAATTTTTGGTCTGCGCATATTTAGCTATATGCTGTATGTGAGTCCAGTACTCTCCTTGATCTGTGCATGGGGATCCACCTGTTATAAACATCACTGCACATCAGAGACAGGAGATTTCATGGAGTGYGTATGCCACTAAAATTTTCCATTTTCTACTTTTAGGTGAACTCTGGGTTAAGAGGAGACTTCTTTTCTTTGGTCTTCCTTTTTGATCATTCTTTGGGTAGTGCTCCTAAAGTGCTTAACCTGTTTTCTTATAACTGCCTAGCTTCTCTGGTAATGTGAGCTATTCTTCTGCCTTTAGCTGTGATAAATGGATTTACATTCAGAAGATAGCTTTTCTTTCCAGGAAGGCAGGAAGCCTTCCTTTGTTCTGTTTTGCCTGAACTTGGGCATAATGAATGAATTAATGTATTTTCTACGAACAGTTATCTATGGTCTGACTATACAGAATAACTATAATCTACGATTTTACTATTACTGATATTAGGGTTGTAGCCCACTGTAAGAGAACAACCCCACTCTTCATTCAGTTCCTCTGTAGTATAAAAACAGATACTCTGTCCAGCTTTCCTACCCTTCTTAACTGTGCTTATTGCAAGCTTCTAAAAAGAATTGCCAGTTCTCTGGATTATTTCATTATTTCTTTCAAATCTGTTGTTCAATAGGCACGTAATCAATGGATACTCATATCAAACCRGTTGCATGGAGATTTTAGGGACATCTGCCCTTTCCATTTTGTTTCTAATAGAAAACAAAAGACATTTCGCATTTCAAGCCTGTAATCGTAAGCATTTCACAGGAAAACCTATARGCAAGCTGGTTACCCCAAAGCATACACTGTGCAACCTCCAGGTCACACCAAACAACAGAAACTAGGAAATTCTGTGAGAATCAACAGATACTAAGTTAGGTATTTATATCTAATTCATTAGGATTTATGACTTCTTCATTATCCTTTGAAAATTCCAAGAATAGAGAAACTGTTAAAAAGATTTTTCTTTCCACARAGAGGGGAAAAATTAAATCTCTTAATTACACAGTAAAATCATCATATTGTTTTATGTTTTTCACAATGTTAGAGCTTTTGTTAGYAATCAAAGATTAATGTTTCATACTGGAAATTTATCCTGTTTTATCACCTAATTTGAAGTGAATATTTTATCTGGAATTTATAGTTRCTTGTCATTTTCTTGGTACAAACCACTTTTATGCGCTAAGGTTTAGGATATCTTTACAAGATCAAGCAGAAAGTGAAATCATACATATTAATGCAATTTTTTAAAAAGAGATGTAGGCTAATATAGAAAAAATTTTCACAAAGCCACTGCAGTCTGTCACTGACTCTCTATTCTCATAATGATGGGGGAGAGCAATTTTATAAAGGGACTCTTACATATACTTCATTAGAGGGTAGGATGCAACCAGTGGGAGRGCTGGTGGCTAAAAACTAGGAAAAAGTACTATTCAATATTTTTACTTATTTCTTCAATATTAATTTTCACATAGTTCTTGCCCAAGCAGAACGTAGACCAAGCCAATTACTGKTGAAAAAAACAGCAGCAATGCTAGAGACGTTGCTTCTCTAACCAGTGCATTTAAATAACTTAGCTTTTCTTTTTTTAAGATTCGTCTGCCTAACTAGAAGATGTTTACTTTGAAAAATGCMCAACTTAGTCATCTCTGCTTGTCACCACAATGAGCAATTTGGGACCCTGAAGAAGTTACTGTGGCATGAGTAACTGTGGTGAAAGCTCACGGTACCTTTTGGAATATTTTTAATGTCCAAATGAGAAATAGCCTGTATATGTGTTTTAAAGTCATTTGGTGGAAGCGTTTGCAAAATAGACTCAGATTTTTTGTGACATTTGAAAAAGCTTTCCTCAGCTCAAGGGTCCTCATGCACCCTCTGGAAAGTTCTTTTGTTATGACTGGTAAAATTTTTCTTTTTGGAAATGTAGGAATATAAAACACAAGTTTGTTTTCTGGACAATAATGCTAAGGCTAAACTGTATTATCCACAGTTACTTTGAATTTTGATAGAGTACTTTAAAAAGCGTGTATGTCAAAATCTTAGCTAAAGGCTTTTGAGCCTTGATTTATTTTTTTTCCTCCCTTTTGAGTCTGTAAGCTAACAATTTCTTGAGAGGCTGCAGCTTCTGATATTGTGTTGTTCATGTGCTCATCACCATAAAACCAGCATCAAAATATACCTTGTCTTCCATTTCTCAGGAGGTCTCCTTGCTACCAATGTTCTCCCCACTGCCGAAGGCGATCGTGGTCCTGATTAAGGTGCCAACACGTGCAGATGACAACAAACTGAGTTCAAATAGGCTAGACTGTCTTAGTAACTTCCCTGGTATATGCCCAAAAATGATTGTAAATCTTGTTTTCATGCAGTAAATACATATTCAGTGGTGCTTTCTGAGAGGTGCTTATCTGCTTTTATCATTTTCAAGAGCATTTGTGTTTTCCATTTCTTATTTCTGCAAAACCATTTCACAAATTTTCAATAAATTGGGAAACAAATAACAATGTTAAGTTGAAATACAAAAATATTTGTGTATATTTCACCTTTCCACACATAAGATATACCTACTCATATGTTAGAATAATAAACATTTATCAGRCAAAGAAGTAGAGCTTAAAACTCCTTTGGAGCATTTATTAGATTCAGAGTCTGATATTGGGAAGCAGTTGTCAGATTTTGYAAGTGGTCTAGTTTTAAAGCAAGTTGCCCAAGATCTGAATAACAAAGAACTGAGAATATTTCTAAAAATGATAGGAGAATTAAGTCAGAATGGTTATGGGATTCTGCACTATTGCTGGTAGATTCAATTTTTCATACTATATGTTTGTATACAAATTTTAGCTTTTTCTTTTTGCTCAAAGTTATTAGCAAAAATAATTTATGAACTACCACAATAAAAATAGGATTTGGCAGACTTGTATGAAATAATTTAAACTAGGTCTTGACTAGATCCCTGGACTGAAACTCACAAATTTAAATTTTGTCCCCAGTTCCTGCAAGTGTCTCTGAGAAACGTGGAATCACTGGAGTTCTTCCCAGTCATAGAGGTGCTCATGTCTCAGCAGTCAATGAAACATGCAGAAAGAAAAAAATACATATATACATTTTTATTAGCTGTAAGAAACATCACAATATAAACTRTTAGACATTTCTGAAGTCTCTATTAAATGAGCAAGAACTAGAAAGGTCAAAATCCACATAACAGTTTAGTTTTTCAAATAAACACACAAACTCTTAATGTTCACCCTAACAGAAACAAAGCTTCATAAACCCGTGAGTCTGATACACATTTATAAAGCTACTGTAGAGCTAGGAAATGATAATCTTTTTGACAACAGGGTATAGTTTGGTGCTATAATTCAACTACAGCCTTCTACACGCGACATATTTTATATTTTCTTTCTTTAATAGAGAAGATGGAAAATTCAAATTTGTTGTACTTTCACAACTTAAGTGGAATCCTTCAGCTCCATTTAAACTTGTTACCTACATAATAATAATTAGTCCAAATTAAGAAGAGAAAAGACGAAATAAAAAGAGAACAGGTGTAAACAACTGATACGTTGGTGAACAGATCTCCCTTAATCACTGYGTTCTCACAGAGCACGGTCCTTTCCACAGGTTTGCCCTCTATCCAGCCACTATCACTGTAATTTTGATCCCAGAGACATGGTTTTTATCCGTCGCCTCTGAGACGGCTGACTTTTCCTTGCACGCTCTCAAAAGCAGGTGAGCTGCTTTGAAAGAACTAACATTTACCAACCGAGATCGCGAAGTGACCGCGGATGCCGCCGGCTGATGCCCCGACAGCCTGCAGCATCTCAGTCACGTCTCAGATCCGCTGCGAACRGCTAAACGGCTGCTCCTCAGAGACGTTTAATTATCTCATTTAGAGCTGTGTTAGGGAAAGCGGCACTATTTAATGTAAAATCCGCAGGATATTTCTACTATTTAATTACTGTTTTCTAAACCTTCTGCGAGTGCACTTATACATATAACACCCTTATACAGCCTAGTGTCTCAGCTCAGCAAAATTCATAGGCATGTTTTTAACTGCTGAAATCACTGAACGGGGCTAGAAACTAGAGGTGGGCAGACTCTCGCTGAGAGATGAGAACGCTCAATTTGCAGCAAGCACTTTGAAAGATCACTTTTCTCAGTTATGTTTTTTTGTTGCTGATACTTCATTTACTGGTGGAAGGGACTGAATATGAATGCATATTATTTCACGAAAAATGTAAAGTCAGACTGTTCTTATGAGGAAGTTTCTTCCTTTAGATCTATTTTTTTTTTCTAGACCTGTAATAGCCCATCTGAAAGGCTGATGATCTTATCCATTTGGCTTAACAAATGCAGGATTACCATTACTTCATTAATTACCATTACTATGTTTCTTTGATCTTTGAGGGCAGTATTCTTCTTTTCTTCTAGTAACAAACGTTCTCAACATTTTATAGGTCTATTTCTATATACCCAAAATAGAAATAAACTCAAAGTAGCTTCTGCATGAAATAAATGCATTAAAGTTGCAATGAAAAGCTCTAAAAGACCAAAATCAAGACTACTTATATAATTCAAAGTCAAATTCTAAGGGAACCTTACCAGTTAAGTCCCAAATTTTCTGGCTTCCTCAGTTAACGTATATCTTTTCCCTTGAGATCCCATTACTCCYATTTCCTTCCTCTTCTCTGGAAAACACCTATTTCCTACCCCTACCATCCCCTGTATGTCACAGCTGACTTCAATGAGCTGCAGCTGCCAYGCAGTCATGCCCCAGGAAATTCAGCATCTTCTGGAGATTTTGCATACCTGGTATCTGGGTACAGTAACTCAACAGACTGGCCAGGTTTTCTCTGGTTTCCTGTTTGAGATGTTCCTACAGATTCTCACAGCTGACAGGAATGACAAAGTATCAGACCAGCTCTTTTTTGCTTTTTTTCTCCACCAGGCTTTTTTTAGTCAAACACTTTTCTAGTGCAAACACTTGCACTCGATGACTAGTTTTATTCTGTTATAAAAGAGAATTTAAGTTAGCAGAATGAATGCTTTTGCTAGCTTTGTTGCTGCAARTGTTCTGTTTATCTGGAATATATGGTACATTTATATGGACAGGATAACACTGAAGAAACTACACAACTACAAAAAAACAGCTTAATTAAATGTATATCAACTTACAGTAGAAAGAGAGCATAATCCAGTGTCATTCAATGTTATTCACAAGGCAAGAAAAATGAATATTTGAGGAACTGGAACACACTGAAATGCAAAGCTTATCCAATTAGCAACAAGCTGAAAAAAAAATGAGTGTAAAGATGCCTGGAGGTGCTAGAGAGCAGTAGTTAAAGCACRCAAGTTTGGGATCATCCCACTGACTTTGTCAAATAACTATCAGTCTTTATTACAGATCTGTTTGGCACCACCACTGTTGTGTTAAACTCTGCCTGCAACTCGGGGGCGGRGGGGAAGCACTTAAGTCATTAAGTCGTTTTGGGAAGTGATTAGTACAAACTGATGGAACAGTCCGCTATCTGGCTACTTAGATTCAGTAATAAATGTCAGACTGAGCTTCCCTTGGCAGAAAAGTTTGATTTAACTTTTGGCTCTGCTTTGAGCAAGGGCTTAGACCAGAYGAGCTCCRGAGGTCCCTTCCAACTTATTATTYTATGATTTAACTTAAATTATTCTATGATTTACATAACGCTCTTGAATTCTTGTTCAAATCAGCCTGAGGATGAGGCATTGCAGAATATCTTCTAAAAAGACATTATTCTGAAATAAAGCTTACAAGACCTTTTTAACAGCCATACTGCTAAAAGTTTCAGGCCATCATTTAAAGGTAGCTCAAAGGTTTTAAAATGGCACAGAGAACGATGGAATAACTCACTGAAGCACTAAGAACAATTCAGTAACCCAGACACTACATAGTAAAAACTAAAAGAAATAAATGTGGGAAATAATAAAGACTGAGGCATATTCAGGCCAGTTTGAGGTGTGTATTCAAGAGTAATCAGAAATAATTATTCCATAAAATCCCTACAGATATTTAGAAACTTCAAAGAAAATAGTAAGTGTGCTTTCCCTCTGACATCTATATGAAGCATTTTAATTGATATGAACAGATAAATAACCACATATTTAAACTGTAGATTCTCCTAGTTAATATTGGACTAGTAAAATGTCTAAACAAAAAGTTTAAGACCTACAGGCTGAAGCTAATAGTTAATTTATTATCAGTTTAGTTTATTATTTTGTTATTTCAGACACATCTAGCCTTTATTTATTAAGATTAAAATAGCCTCTTTTTTTGCATTTTGCATTTTGCTGTAAAGACAAATTCTGAAGAGGCTCTTTGCCAAGAAAAACTAAAAAATTTGGAGTGTTCCATCGTATATGAGGTTTGGGGGTTTTGTCACAAATAGTTTTTTTTTTATAGCTTTTTACAATTTTTTCAAAATGTTATATAAAATAATAAAACTTATTTCAGCAAATATAAAAATTCCTCATCAGAAATGACRGTCCTAGGATGACAGGATAATTCAAGTTGGAAGGATGTCTTGAGGTCTCTAGTCCTGCTCAAAATATGCTTTATCCTGTTCTCCTTAGCAATCTGCATAAAAAAATCTCTAAGTGACAGGTTACAGAATATATACCTATAAGCACATAAAGCTTCCTCTGTAACTGCAGATCTAAGCCAAGATCTGCAGTAAGAGTTATGCTAATGCCACTCATAACTCTCCATCTGAGATATTTCTTTACAGAACAAAAAAGAAAAAAGAGCCCTAGACAACATTTTTAATGCAACTCTGCAGGCTTGTCACCAAAAATTCAAAGAAAGGAAATCAATCCAGCTAAAATTGAATATGGAAGGGCATGAGATTTAAGGTATCTAAATCTGAGGTCTTCCATAGACAGCTTGTTTCTGACATCGTTCCTGAAACTGATCCTCACTTCTTGCCCATTGCTAAGCTGCACTTCTAGAATAAAGTATTATTCTGTGTAAGGGTGTCATATTCTCCTCCACTAAAAATCCCCAGATTACTGTATGTAAATATAGATATTTTAATTTTTCATTTTGAAAAGTTGTGTATATATTGCAAATGAAAATATTTGAATACACATTTTATCAACACAGTTCATGAAACAAAATTTGAAAAAAAATGTGCAAAGAGCGTACTCTCATGAGTTGTTTGAACTATCTTGCCCTCACATACATTGTAACAATACCTTTATTGTAAAAACCTTAACATTAAGCTACTTTCAGCATACCCATTGAAGTGCTATGTTTGAATATTTTGTATAATGAGTTTATTCACTCCAGAAACTACCCTTTGTACAGGGTTTTAGCTGTTCATGTAACACAATTTCTCTCAAGGAGAGTAATGATCTGAGCCCAAATTTTAAAGGAACCAGTCCCCTATCAGAAGAGAGTCAACACATGAAGCAGCCAACATCGCAAACAAACTAAAAATGTGAAATTGATTTAAAATTCTCTTTTTCAATACTTGCTTAAGATGCAACAGAACAAAATAGCCCTTGAGYAGAAGCACAGCTCAAGGACATCTGATTCATTTATTTCTATGGAATAAAAAGTTTTTTCAAATCCAATATATTTTTATTGTATGCTATCACCAAATAATTGAGCGGAGATTAGATCATGGGCACCAGCAAGAACCCTTAATACAGCAGCAAAGGCCTGGCCTGCTTTGCATCAAAGTAGATTATCTGTGCACATTTATTCCAATCTGTCACTTCCGCATGATAGTCCCCATACAGGTTGGGCTAGCCGAGTCATTACAGTATCTTTCTCAAGTGGCCAATCAAGAATTGCACCATAGAGCAACTAGCTTCAAGCTGCACTTCTCCCAGCGATCAGTGACCTCACTTACAACGTGACAAGACATGTGTTTGTATGATGATGTCCTGAGTGACCCTTTCTCATGGGGCCTCTTGCTGAGGAGACGGTTTGGGCTATTTGACAGCAATTAATTTGCTATTTAAGCCTGTTTTTTTTTCTTTCAGATTTAAAATAAAATAAAGCAAAGCAATCAGCACTCTCGAAGCATAGTGATTCTGACTTTTTTGTGAGAAATGGAAAGTTTAACATTAGAATCGCTTGCTCACTTTGGTATCTTGTCAAGGCATAATCTAAGATCCTTTATCTCTTTCCAGCTATCCAGCTGTGTAATGTAGGAAGAATCAATTTCTAAATCTTGGTTGGGTCACAAATGTCTTTTCTATTTGCCTTTCTTTATCAGCTAGGCAAAACAAAACTCTCTTCTACCTTGAAAGATAATTATCTTTATGATTTATTAAAAGCAGTGTTTAGCTTTACATTGCAACTATTAATGCTTTTACTGTGCTAGTGCACATATAGGAATTAGCCTTATACATCTTGTTCTTTTGGGCTTAACCCACATTTTGTCCATCCTCCCACSTACTCCTTAAAAAGCTTCACAGACTTGAAAAGGTCAGTGACAGAATCTCTCCCTATGATCCCTACAAGGAAGAGGATGGAGGAGGAAGAACAATCAACTGTTTTCTTTAGGATATCCCTTCTCAGTTTCTATGCCCAGCAGCTCCCTCTTCTTCCTCAGTGTCTCTGGCTCACGTGTCTCTGGCTGGGCTGGTGTGGAAGGTGTTACTGGTGCTGCTCAGTTGCACGTCCTGCAGACCGTGGTGGTCATCTAGGCTTCCCAGTTCYTGTGGAGCAGCTGTGGATCCACTTACTGGAGGAGTCTATGAGAGGCGTCCTTTGTGCCCTGGCATTCCTGTCATACCAGAAACATGATAGTGAGTTTACTTGTTTAACACAACCTACTACCTGCCTACTTGCACTCCTGAYGAATACCCTCCACCAAGGCCAGATGTTTCTCCCAGGAAGTCTTGAGTTTGAGAAGTCAGTCCGCCTTGTGTTGTACAATCCTACCGTAAGATGCGTGTTTGTGGCAGGGTTCCCTTCAGTGCTTTCACTGAATGGGACTGGAGGCTCTGAAAAAAATAATAATAAAAAGAGCAAGTATAGTATCTTAAGATTGAAACAGATGATACACAGAAGAATATGCCATAACCTCACACAGATAGACCCCAGACATAGGCAAAAAGCACTTTTAATGGTGCCTTGGTTCTACAAGCATGATTATTCTGTTAGATAGGGTTGAGGTTGCCTGTGAGCTTCTTAATGGGAACCACCCTTGCTTCCCCTGTGTAGGGAGCAGCTTCAAGAGATCTCTTTTCCTTCTCTTCAAACCTTTGCGTAAGGTCCCTGGCTGCTCTCCCCTCCATGAAGATTAAATAAGACAGCATCTGACTGAGTCACTAGTGCTCTGCACCTGCTGCCCAGATGATGCTGGGGAGCTCTTCCTTACAYGTAATCACCTCCAGGAGCACCTGGAGATAGGATATCACAAATTCTGGCAGTTGTGCAGGGCTCAGATGGCTTTAGGCAGAAAAGCCATCTGCCAGGTGTGTAGCCTGGCAGCTGTTCATCTCAAGGAAGGGTTAGCAGGTCACATCCAGCTAACTGCCAGATGCCAGATAGAGAAAGCCCAGCTGGCAGACATATGGAGAGAGGCTGGCTGAGTGACCCAGGCAGCTGACAACTTAATGCTGTGACCTAGAAGCTCATCAGAATGGTTCTTGGTCATTACCAAGAGCCCTTGCTTCAGAGGCATGGAGGTGTTGCCCCTCTTCATCTTTCTCCAGCTATGCACTGTGGCCTCATGGCTTCCCTGATCCAACAGGACCTTCTGGGACAYGTTGCATCTGAAGCAGCACTGCCTTCCTGATGTTTTCCATGGACATTTGAAATATGACTGTCTCAGAGTGGTTCCAGAGAACACTTCATCCTCCAAAGAGTGTCAAAAGCCAAGAAATGTTGTTCTGAGCATGCTACTAGGGGTGTAACAAAGCAACATGGTCAGAGCTTTAGAACAGAGGCARACAAGTAAACAGAACAAGTTCATGTTCTAAAAGAGAGAATAATCTACATAGCAGACGGTAAGATTGGGTAGAACCAGATGTAATTTTAACAATAATATATCTAAAATTCCTAAGTTTTCTCATCGCATACTAAGGGAAAAATGTGCATTCCAATCTCCAATAAACTCAAAGAATGGGCTTTTGTTTGGGAAAAGGGACAGAACCCACTGGCATGTCCCAGTGTAGCATGATACATCTAACCAATCCGCACCTGTGCCAATGCACTCAAAGATTTTTTTGGTTTAGTGCTATATTACTTATTTAATGTTATATATTACAGTGCTATATATTACATGATTTGTCCATGAGTGTAATGACAAAATTTAAAATCTTTCTCTTTAATTCCAGCCAAACTTGATTTTATGACTGCAAAGCGTTTTTCTCCTATATGGAAGAGAGATCCGTGCCCTGAAGGGAGATATGATTGTACATATAAGTCATTACAAGAAAAAAAGAAAAGAAAAAAAAAAAAAAAAAGCTTAGTCTGAAAAATGGCAGAAGAGAAGCTATTGCACAATTTTTCCAAGAATTACTCACTTCTCCATTGTGTAAAAAGGTGATCCTTAATGATTATAATTTTCAGTAATGTTCTTTCATGAATAAAGCATGAAAGAATAGAAGAATTTTAATTGTGTGAACCAAGGATAATTCTAACTTTAACATGTTAAGTGATTTAGAGCTAAATATTACAATATAACATACTTTTCTTATGATAACAAAATGCTCTTTGCAGCTTGATTAATGAGCAGAGCACTTTGATAGCACTCCTAAAGAAAAGAATCAGCACACACAAAGCTAAAGATACTACCAAATGCAATCATTATTTAAAGATTACACTGAATCCAAAGCAGAGGAAAAGAAAACACAACAGGAAAGAGACTTTTGTTGTCATAACCAAAAGATAGTCCTGAAACCTTTTGTAAAGCGATTATCACAAGCCTATATTCTGGGAACAGTTACAAATTTGTGCTGGAGCTACAATGAAAGGTTAATTCTATTTTATAACAATTACCAGAAAAGTATAGCTTTGTGCTGACCCTTATTCTGAAGCCTACACACTTTCAAAATATAGCATTTCCATGCTTCAGGTAGTCAGATCAGTGTCTGTCAAACCTGTAACTGTTATTGATAAACCTACATTAAAAAGTCAGCCATGACTGAACCATTTACTGGGTCCTATTTATCTTATTCAACAACTACTTTTTAGTTTTTATTTCCACAACTGTTATTGAATTTTGCTGCTATTTGCTGCTTTTCATAGCTATAAAGCTATGAAAAAAGTGATATTTAAGGGGCTTAAAGGAAAGGGAAAGAAAGCAGATGTGTTAGAAAATGAAAAGGGAGCTTATAACAGACAAGATAAACAGAAATGGAAAAAAAATATGACAGAGTTTGAAAGAGAGGAAGCTGGAAAAAGGGTCAGGGAATGATTACAAATAGGAAGAACATAAACAAACAACTGAAATGAAACAGATGAACCATCCTCATGGTCTGGATAATAATAGGATTTACTATCACTTAAGTGTCTCAACAAAGAATTTAATTTCATTACAATTAAATTTTATTTAACCGTTCAGATTAGAAGTCTAATAAATCTCAATTAGTTTTCTTTTTCCATATACCTTTGAATGTGAATGTGCGTGTAATATCAAATAAAACTAAGATGAATCATTTCCATGTAATTATCATGACATTTTTAATATATAAAGATATTCAAAGTTAGATTTTTTTAATCAAGCAAATATCTTCTTCAGGTCCCTAACRGATTTATAACCTCATTTTGTTTACCCTTTACCTACCTATAGGGTAAAAATTGTCACCAATATTATCTAATRCAAATTTTTATTCTTTACATGCAGTGAAAATGTCTGGTTCTCCCAACAGAATGGTCTGTTGGGGAGAACTGCAGTTTGTAGTTAGAACTCAAAAACTATTTTGATGACACATCACTGATACATTGGATACCAGAGGACAAGATGACATGAGCTATCTCATTCTCATCCACCCTTTGGTTCTACAAAGAAAATAAAGGTTTTGGAAGTTCACATCCACTTGGTCTTTTATTCCTTACAAAGCATAAAATATTCAAGGGACTTGGCATAACTAGTAAAATAAAATAGCACAGAGCCTTTTATTTTCAAATAATTCTTCTTTAGCATGTAGCACTGCATGTAAAATCAAACCAAAAGTTTTAAAATGCATCAAGTATTTCTTCTGTCTAGTCCACTGTACTCTACCCTACTGTACTCTGTAGTAAGACTCACAATAAGGATACTTTCGAGGTAATCAATTTTGTGTCCCTCACCCAAATCATTCACTAGATGACACTCTTGTATCATAGTAGGTGCTCTTAGTACATAAGATATCAGATTGTCTGCTTAAAATGATAACATATATTTTAATGACAGTAATTAAAGATAATGCTTTATTTTGTTATGAGGTGCTGTGGAGAGAAYAGTTCTTACTTATGAGCTAATATTAAACTAAAATAAAATTTAAAAAATCCGCTACAGCAACCACCACTAGAAAGCTGCTTAAAATCTGACAAAATAGCCCAGCAGCCATACACTCATCTGAAGCTGAGCTGTCATGTTCAAGGCAACAAAAAAAGGCAGGAGATTTACTTCACTTTTGCCCAATAAGTTACTGCAAATATTGCCAACTGTAGATTTCAAGCACAGTAATGGATTCTGCAGGAGTGAGTTGCTGTTTTTGTATGTGGCCCCTCGTRAAGAGCAGAGAGCTAATTGCAAAATGCAAGTAACAGCTTTCAACCATGGACATTTCGTTCACCTAATTAAATTGGGAGGCTGAAATAATGAATCCTATTACTTTTTCCTCATGGCTTACCTGAGAGGTCAGAATTCAAAGGATTTCTCCAGCAACTTATGACAGCTTCTTCTATAGTAGTGGAGAGAACCTTGAGCTGACAACAGCCACTAAATTGTTCCACTAAATATAAATTACAGGCGTATTTCTCCATCCTCTCTGCCAGTCTCCCTCCGGATTGGGAGACTTAACTTCACCTCAAGTCAAGGACTGCAGAAGGACAAACTTCCTTCCAGAAAGAAAGCGTGCTTTCTTTCCTCCCATGAGGAAAGTCTATGAAAACTAGAAGCCATTTCTTCCAAATGCTCTTTCTGCAGCGCTAGGAACAGAATATATGATGCTATAGTGGGCCCCTAAAATTATAAAATGCATATATCCTGAGAAAATACTCCACATCAGCAAGCTACCGTTCCAAACCTGGTCTAGCACAGATGGCGAAAACAGTCTAATGTAGCATTCAGAGCACTGCGAATTTAAAGTTACTCTTTCAGCAAGGGAAACCAGCAGCTACATGCTGTAGCAACTCTGATGATCATTTAGTGCAGACATCCTTTTAACCTTGGATTTTAAGAGAAACTATCCTCTTTTTTTTTTTTTTTAGAAATGTGCTTCAAGCTTCCTTTTTTGTAGAGGTGAATAGGATAAAGAGAGTTTAGAACTTTCTTTTCTTTGTACAATGTTTAGATTTTTAAAAATCATGTGCGCATAACTATTTGCAAGAATTTTAATTCTTCCTTTGTAAAAACAATATTCAATAATATTTTATTCACAGAGTACTTTACAAAATATTTTAAGTTTCTACTTCTACAAAGGTTTAAGTTTAATTTTGCRCTGGAAAAGATTTGTAAGCTAGTTTTGCAAAACATTCATATGAGCTAAATAGTTTTTTTAATTTTTTTTTTTTTTTAATCTAGAGATACAGCATATATGCAAGTTTTCAAATAGAAAACAATATACTTGGGGGAGAAATATCTTAGTTGAGGAACTTGTATCTACCTATGGCTTTTGTTATCAAAGTTTTGTCTATTTAAAGGATGATTGRTTTTTTTATTTGTTACTGTTGTTGCCTAGCTGGGGTCATAATGATGATGAAGAACACAATATAGTTTTTCATATTTTTAGACCGAGTGAAAAAAAAAAATAGTTCCTCATTGCTTATGTGGCACCATAGCTCCTGAAAATGCATTTTTCGGTTGTGGTTCAGGCTTTTTTTGAGGAGTAGGTAGATGTTACATCCAGTTGTGAAAGAGGTACGATTCTGTTGTCTGAATTCAAAGAGCTGAGGGGGGTCAAACGGAACGACAGCAGGGGCAGGCGAGCGGCGAGGAGGGCGCTGAAGACGAGCGTGCCCGCGCGCTGTCGCTCGCCGCCTCCGAAGAGCCGCGCGGGTGTCAGGAGGCGGCAGCCGCTGGAAGGAACCGGGTCAGCGCGGATGCCTGAAGAGGCGTCCAGCGGGGCCGAAGCACCTCGCTACGCTGCGAGGCCGGGTGAGGAATCACCCAGCCGCTTCGCCACCGTCAGCCTTGCCTGTAAAGGAAATGCAGTCTCTCTCTTCCAGTCCTGAAGGAGGAGATCAGTGTCCCAAAGGGCACAACTGCTAATGTTAGGGATAACTGATCTTATCGCTGGCATTAAGAACGGAGGATTCGGATGCTGAGCGTGCCAGAAAGCTGCGTACATCCTTCTGTCCTGAGCTGTAGCGTTTTAGTAAAGCAGCGCGAGCAAGCTATGAGGGCTGTACCTGTGCTCACAGGTTTCCTCTACATCATCACAATCATTTTTAAAATTCTATTTTTAAATTATAAATTATACACACACACACACATATATTCTGTTAAATAAAACCAAAAAGCAGTCATGAAAAGTCATGTCTTTAGCAAACAGAAGTGTCATGAAATCGTGACAATGCCACATCACTTAGACTATAAGAACAAACGTGAAGATGGCATTTAGGGTCCCAGCTAGAAGTAGCTAAGCTGCTGGCTTGTCTCTTGAACSCTGGAACTAGTATCACCCAGTAAAAGTACTCCTAAAGTTACTTCAAAAAAATTTTTTTTCCTAGCTCTCTATAGAGATTGTGATCCCTTTTTTCCCTCAAATCTCTTTCTCCTGTCATAGAGCAGAATAGCCACATGAGCTATCTTGCTTTGGTAGCTCTYTCACTTAATACCAATCCTCTATGGAATTCAAATATAGACATCATAGCTGGGTCTTACTTGACTGGCCCCAACTATTGACGGTTTTAGTGACATTTTACAAAAAAGCATGATTAATCAGGYAGATTTTATGTTTCTTCTAGCCTACATTATTAAACAGAAGAAAAAATATTATCGTTTTTGTATGTTTCCAAGAAAATAAAGCAGATTYCTGAATAGCTTTAGAGATTGAATAGACTTAACTTTTATAATATCAGACTAAATCTTTCCCACTATTAATCCACTGAAGCTGACCAGTCTTAATAATTAGGATTAGATGAATTTGTATTCATCTAATTTTGAATCCTGCTTATGAAATTGGCAACCAGTGTTATGAAAGGATGTGAAGTTGCAGGAACTTTGTTCAATACATCTTCCAGGTAATCTCCTATCATATAACAAGTTTTCAGCTCCAGGGCTCTCCAGAGCTTGATGTGGCTTATCTTTTTAGTAACCCTCAATAGTTCTCTGTTGTCTAGTTTCACCCTACTGTGAAACTAGTTTCACCTACCAACTGTGAAAAGAGTTGAGATAAAACATTTCTGAAAAAATACATATCTGCAAATCTTTCCATTTGCAAAAACTACAGTCAAACTTTGACATATTAAATCGTTTTTAGAAACCTACCGCAATGTTCAAGATTAATGTGTGCATTCATGCATGCAAAACTCATGTTTATAGAGAAAGAGGACAAAATCATTTCAAGCAGAACACACATTTAAATAACAAAAGGAAAAAGCAACGGCTGTATTTGAAGTACGAGCCTAGCTTTATTCATGATATGCAAGTCTCTTTCCAACATTATAGAAGCTGTGCATACATCCAGTAACTACCATAAAAAAAGTTAACAGGCCTAAGGTTGAACATAATGTTTTGGATTCTGGAACACTGTAACTTTCTTAATACCCTGATCCTTTACACTAATGAAAAGTGGGCCTGTGCTTATATATGAGGAATTGTATTCTTATTATGTATGATGGTTAAATGTGTTTACATATTTCCACATTTTCCTTCTTTGCTGACAAGAAAGGATATTTAGGTAAATCTGATAATCATTTTCTAATGTTAATTAATCCAGAATATGAGTTAGGTTTGACTGACTTAGAACTAAGTTCCTGAAACAAAAATTGGATCTAGTATTTCAGAAATTTATCTTTGCTACTCAAAACAGAGATTGATATTTGAAGTAAAATAGATTCCTATTCTTTGTTTTTGCCAGTCAATAACATCCAATTTCAGATGCTTAAAGCAGTTTGCTCAGCTATCTGCACTTCTGTGTCTCCATTGTCAACGCCATTAACAAAAACCCTCAATTTTCCCTCAGTGCTAACACTGAAAGTTGTTCCTGTATTCTTGGAGGACAATTACACACTGTCAGTGAAAAGCAGACAGACCTGCGGTCATCGCTACAGAAAGGTATCGGTTATCTTGTGTGGGAAAGCTAAAAACATTAAGCATGGTAAAATGACAGACATAGATGGCAGGAGAAATGATTCAAAGCATCATTAATTCCTCCTGCTCCATTAGGTCAATTAGGGCATATGAATATGTGCCAAGTAACGGGCTTTCTTCCTGACCCTATACAATTGTCAGTCAACTTTCTTTCTCTAAGCTAGTTAATTATATATGTCAAAGATGTTCTTTTATGAATTTAAAGACAGCTCTCAGGTTGACAGTGCAAGCAGATGTCTCAAACAATGATTCAGAAACTGGCAAAAAATGTTGCTGATAACTAGGCACTAAAACCAGCCCACTCTAAATCTGCTATTAAAATGAAGGCCTGTAGCACCAAGCTGCAAAAGAGATAAGCTGATATACATCTGCATTTGTTCAAAATAGGGGGAAAAAAGGGGGGGGGGAGGAATGAGTTGTTTAAGCTATTAAAAAACAGGCAGAGAAGACATGCTAACAAAGGTATCTCATCTTCAGACTCCACTGTCAGTAACAAGCAAAAGTGTCAACTGTTTGAGACAAAATTGTACTGACAGTTCTCACACTGAGTTTTAGTTTTCTACATTAAATTATGCTGCTCTATAAAGTGTTGATTGCTTAAGAAATTTAGTGATGCTAACCAAGACTTAGTAATTCCCCAATTATGCTACTCCCACACTGATGCACACTTTAACAGCAGGAGCAAGAGCCACCAAATACACACGAATAATCATAAACATTTTCATGATGAAAACACACATCAGTAATTTACCATATCTACAAACATGAAATGTCATCTATTTTAATGACATTTCTAGTTCTAGTCAATGCTTTGAAGTTTACATGCTACATAATGATAAATACATAAAATACCCACCAATAACATCCCTATTGGATAATGGCTTCCTAGGAATTCAAACATAACATATCTAAATTGGTCTTAATTTCTATTTATGTTCTACCCTCCCTCTTTTCAGGTGTTATCCTGACATAATTTGCTTCTCCTATATCTGAGCATTACCTAATCTTTTCCATATGCATTTGGGGCTTTACAATCTTCTGAATGCTTTTCTTTGAAAATACAGAGGGGATAACAATAAATTAGGTAGTTTTGTTGTAACAATTACTGTACTGGCCAGAAAAATATCGGTTAGTGTCTGCATTAAAGATTCATGGATCCTCAAATAATTTGAAAAACACCCTTCTGTCTCCTCTTAAGAATTAACATAGCTAGGTCCGGTTTTATTAACGTTCTCTTTGCCAGGCTTACTTTCCGCTGGGGGACTGGCAATCAAAGCACTGTGGTTTCATAAGAAACTGAATTGCAAGATGTTGAGAGCTCGTTTGGAATKAATATTTTCTATTACACCATAGAGGCGACAGGGTTTTTCTTTACAGTCTTGTATYTGGGACTGAGGCATCTGAGTAGCAGTTGAAGATGACCTTATTTTAGGATGCTCTCACCCCATTGCTATATTTCTGAGCTGACAAACCTGCAGGATGAGACAGTCCTAGCTTCAGAAAGCTGTGCAAGAATCTTATAACAGACCGAGTGGAAAGAATCAACACTTAGGAAGGAGACGGCCAGATTTTTCACACTGTTCTTTTGTCCTGCTTGCTACAACAAGCCTCTGGCAACCGTTCTTTTAAAAACTGAAGGCAAGTTTCTTATTTATACAGATGTTTTTCAGAAGCTATGGTCATATAGCCACCTGCAACAGCAGAATTCTCTTGATCCTTTTTTTTTTTTTTTTTTTTTTAGCCTATCGCAGATACTGTTATTAAAAAGTGATGCGTTAGTTGAAGAGTTACGCTGTAGCCACAGGACTGTCTCAATTTTAGATAAATAATTTATAATCTGTAGTGTTCCTCAAAGTCTGAATAGGCTTTTTTTTAACTCTTCATTTCATAAATTGCACTATTAATTACTATTTCATGAGCTGTAAATGATCCAAGCATCAGATGTTTCTTTTTTATTTCATTAAGTGTCTTAATGTTACAATACTATGATTCTGCCCGGCAGATTCATTTCCTGTTTTTCCTGTTGTACCAAGGGAGGTATACAGCACCATTTGTAAATACTTCTAGACTTTAGAGTTCAGAATAGCAGAAGTAGGATGCCTATAAAAATGTTTTATTAACATATTGAGAGCCACTACCATGTCTAAAGAAGGTGACATAGGGGAAACAAAAAAAAGACCAAGAAAACTAAAAACTTTCAAATGGCTCCTTGAGAGATGCTTCAGCCAGCCAAGTAGACAAGAAAAAGGGAGGAAAAACGTTGTTTTAAAATGAAAAGTGCCCCAACGAGAAAACAAGCTTATTACTAAACGAGGGTTTGCCAGTTGAGCTAATGTACTTTAGAAAGAGTTGAAYGATCACGATACAGGATGGATCCGTTATGCTCAAATCCCACCAGAGCATTGCATGTGTAGAGCCCTGTACGTACTCAGAAACACATTTATTTCATATTTATCTATGCCTAGTCAGCTGGGAGAGACGAGAAGGCACAAAGCACATATATTACTTTGCAGGAGCGGGTTATCARTCCCCAAATTTGCCAGCCTTGAAGCCAGCCGCACTTTATGTTTAGCATTAAAAATAAAAATCACTTTGTGAATTCTTAGAGAGCTCTGAAATAATAAAACATTGACAAACGTGTCAAGTACAGGTTCTGCTCTTCCCTCATCTTTTCTCGCCAGTGTAAGCCCTTTTCGCCCACTATCCTGGCCCAGCTGCAGAGGAGGGTGGTAGCAGGACACCGTGGAGCAAGATACCTCTCGCTAAGCCTCCGGATGGGAAATCACAGCAGCAGGGAGCTGCTGTCCTTCCCTTTCCCATTCCCCTTCACAGCTTCCAAGAGCAGAAGCTAAAACACTAAAAAGGGAAGTACAAGGCTAGTGATCAGATACTTTTTTTTTTACTCTGTTTGTGTAAGGTTTAATGAAAAAAAACAATAAAAAGGAAACTTTGTACCCTGACAAACTGCAAATATCTAGCACCAGTGCATTAGATAGCTAGGATTAATTATGCCTCTATAATTTTTTCTGGAAGAGAAAGTGGGAGAGCAGAACTTGAGTATATTTTTATTGTATCGAATTTTATAGATCTTTCTGTRTAAGATTCTGTGATGAACTTTTTCTTCCTAAAAAGACTAGCAAATAAATGGTCTGGAAAAACGATAAGGTACTTGCAGGTCTTTTTCTCTGATGCGTCATTCTTGAGAGCTCATTTGGGACCTTTCCATTTTTATCTAAGATGCCAGCAGATGTCTCTTTGCACTGAAACAAGTAGCCTAAAAATGCATAACTTGGCCTAATAGTTGAGATGACTGCCCAGAAGTACTGCTGTGCCAGCTCTCGAGGTGCTGTTGTGCAGCAATAACTTCATTAAACTAATTTTCGTACAGAACTTATGGTGTCCCTGACACAGGTTGTTTAATTTATTTAATCCAGTCACAGGGTTGTTTTGACATTGAGTTGGAGCTGGGAGTTCTTCAAAACCCCAGCAMGCACAAGTGAAGCAATCCTATGAACCGTTAAGCCTTCAGCAATTAATCGCCAATTTTCTGTCAAAAAARAAATCCCAGTACTTTTTGCTTTCTGGGTATGTTACTAATTATAAATCTGAAAGAAAAATCCTCAAACTTTTACTCAAGTCACATCGGCTCTTAGGAAACATTAACAATTCCCTTCACCTACTAACGTTGCCCCTTAGTTTATACATGAATGTCCCTAATTTTCAAAACTCGAGTGAAAGAGACGGGCCCTGCAGGATGTCCCGGGAGCCGAGAAGAGCAGGTCCCGCAGCGCGCAGGCGGGGAACGTGCCGCAGGCAGGCAGCATCCTGCACTGCACGGCCCGACAGAAATTTGTCTGTTCCGGGTGAGCGAAATTAGTGGAATCCCCAACGCCAGCAACATCTCTCAGCTCACAATACTAAAGAAGTCATCTCATCRGGTGAAATGTGTGACTCACAGGAACATCAGACATATGTTTATTAATCATTTTAATGAAAGACAGCTATATTCCTACTGCCAATGACTAATATTATAGCTTATTCTGCTTACTTTGGTGGATTTATGTCCAAGAAAAGTTTTTATGCACAATRTAAAATCCAAAATCTAAGTAACGGAACTAACAAAAAACCATAATACGACAGACCCAGYATTATTGAACACTTGGATATGCTATTTCCAAAATTATATTGTCTTACAGTCAACCAATTCTCAGTTTACTTAGTTTACTGCATCATATCTGTATATCCACTGCAGTAAAAGGTATGCTGAAAATTTCAGTTTAATAAGATATTAAAATATTGTTTGAAAAAAGCCATAGAAATGAGAAAAATTAAACATAACAAACCTTTTGTAGAATGGGTTTTTCCGTGGATACTTGAAAAACAGAAGCAAAGATCCTCAAACACGCTATACATAAAAATTAATAGGGGCTCAAAGATCACCATTTACTCAGTTTTCCAAATGGTCTTTTAACTTTTGTTTCTGTCTCTTTTACAAGACCTCTAGTTCTTTAGGATTGTCCTTTGCCTTTATCGTCTTGCAGCCTTTTATTTAACAGTAAAAAACCTACAGAGAAAGTATTTCTTAGCAAAGGGACTAAGCAAAGAGCTTTAAGCCATAGAGAAAATGAGATAACATGCTTTTTTTTTTCTTTTTTTATGTAGATAAGGATGCTATGAACACAGGAGAATGCCTTGAATAGCATTATTATCTTTATTTTCAAAAAGKCACTTAAATAGCATCTAACCAAACCCTGAATCACCAGCTGACCGATAYCAGTAATTTCTCTTCACTTGTGAAAAATATTACCTCTTTTTGCTATCTTTATTCACAGATAATCAATCAAGTGATGAAAAGCATCTGAAGTTTTATTCAATTGAAAGATAGATATTCTAGCAAATGAATTAGATTATCACCTCTGAAAGGAAAATCTTTTCTGAAAGTAAATTTTAATGGGGTAATATTGATCTAGGAAATCACATTAATATGCCATTAGGTTCTGTTAATATTTTCAGCTTTTCAGAAATATAAAAGCAGAATTTCAGGCTGGAGAATTAWGATCAAACGAGCCAGCTGATTAAGGAATGCTATGCTTGCTTTATTGGATGATGTAGATTCAATCCCAGCACCATCTTAGTACCAGATATTTCAATAAGCCACTTGTTAGGTTAAATTGTAATTATGTAACGATGGTAACATTGTTGATGTAGGATTTATGTAAATATAAAAGAGTAACTACTCTTTTATATTATTTGGTAAAGCCAATAAGAACTGAATGCCTAATATACTAATTGTTATGGCTAGGAAATGTTTGGAAAATTAATATGCAYAATAAGATAACAGGTTTATTTAAGGGAATGAATCTTTGGAGATATTTTTGGCAGGAAACAGTTCACCAGACTTTCTCTTTCTGCAGTTACCTTTATGCAGAATGAACTTATGAGTTCTGAGTACACAACCAGCTAAATCACAAGTGCTTAATTACCCCTGTTTAAATCTGAAACTACTCCAGTCTGTTGGCTGTTGTGTCATCTGTTTGAGGAAAAAGAAGGATAAATATGCGAAGATGAAGAAAGGCAGCTCAATTTTTCCCTAAAGCCTCATGCAGATGGAAGGACCTCACTATCATTGCTGTGAAGAGGAAACTTGGCCCTGCAGAAAATGCACTCAGCCAAATATATTGCATTGTTTCAGAATGCCAGAGAAAGGCAAGCAAACCAAGAAACCTATGATTGACTGTGGTATTAAGAGAAAGAGCTTATTTTTATGTTTTTAGTTGATTATTTTTCTATTTACAGAAGCAGCAGTCAAACGTCACTAATTAGCCACTCCTACTGGAAAAAAATGCAGATGTAGTTAAAATCAACAGAATTTTAAACACTTAAGATTTAATGCCCTAGCATCWGTCATTTACTAACTTGTCAGTTATTATAAATGGGTTTTTTGAGGGGGTTATATTTGGAACAATAAACGTGGATTTGCTATATGGAGCTGCCTTAGTAACTGCCAGTACTCTCAGCCCAAGATATATTTTACCTATAATAATGTAAGACGGAGAGAGAAAGAAATAAAGAGTGAAAACAATAAAACAAAAATGTTCTTAAAGAATTTCTACGGATGCATCTCAATTACTTGACTGGTGTGTTATATACATAACCGCTTTAATTTGTTGGAGTGCAAAAAAAAAGATGGAGCACAAAAAATAATTTTAAACATTGTATTGTCTTTGAGAAAACAAACACACAAAAAAAGTAAATATTATAGGGATAAGGAAATTGCCTAGAGTTAGTATTTTATATCACCTTCTCATTACTGCATTGGATTGTTAATGAAAACACYTACATTTTCAGAACTTCATAAAGCTTATTCTACTGGGACTGAATTTATGTACGAGCCTTTGAAAGACCAAGTGACTTTAGCCATTGCTCTGAAATCAAATTTAGGTAATTTAATGACTTTTTTGTCTGTATTTGATTTTTCCTTAATTTTCATTTGTATCAAATAGGAAGAAAATGAGTCAACAGATCCATTGCTAAATGCTTTAAGGTGACTAGACATGGGAGAAGGRTTGGGAATTTTTTTCAGGCTGTTATCTGAACATCAGACAAGGATGAAATCTAAGTTGTTCGGAACAAGAAACAGAACTGACAGGAAACAGAAAACTTCCTTCTGAATTACTGCAATCTTGCATTTTTTCCTCGGAGTTGTTTGTCTGATGGTATGGAACAGCCCACATGAATGGGAGCAAACAGTTGCCAATCATTTTCAAAACAAGTATGCTAAAATCTCTTCAGGTGCATCCATGTTCTCTCCACATCTCACTCCTTCATCACTGTATCCATTTTCCAGTCAATTTTCAAGGATGTTTAAGTATATACTAAGCACTAAAGCTTYTTTTTTTTTTTTTTTTTTTTGTCAAAATAGCATGAAACATATAGGTTTAAAAAAACACCATTCAAGATGAAAGATTCTTAAATAACTAAAGAAATTGAATATAATTTCTCATTTTGTTCATCTCTCCATGGATTTGGAAGCATACCTTCCACTTTCTCCAAATTCTGTTCCGCTTCTATTTTTCTATTTTTATTTTGTTCATTGGCTACCCTAATAAATATACTGTAATGTCACTCATATTAATCAAAATACACTGCCCTTAGTGAATTCAGATGAAATTGGTTACAAAATCTGGCACAATATAAYATGACATGGAAAATGTATTGTTAGAGAAGAAATATCAAGCATTTAAATTGTTCTAGCTTGTCTTTAATCTCAGCTTTTTTTTCATATTCCAGGTTTGTTTTGATTTTTCTGCAGATTACAAGCATATAAATGCTATTCCCATTAATTTAATGTGTCGGTTGCTTTCTCTAAAAGGCTTGTGATATGGTTATTTGAGATATAATGAATGATGTACTTGTGTATTAATCATGTCACTACATAGCCTATGTATATAAGAAGTGCTCTTAACTGGAGAAATAYGGATGAAACATAAGTTAATAAATTACAGAATAACTGTCTGTGTACTGTATGTCTTTTCGATAGCTATCACAAATGTGCAATGATTCTTCCTACCATACACAGGCAGCTGATACTCAAGCAATGAAAATATCAGCACGTAAAGCCCGATCTCTGTCAGGTAGTTCTGTTGACAAACCATAAAATTGAAAGAGTAATGAGACGGAGCAGCAGAAGCACTTGGGCTGAATGGAAGATCCCAAAGGATGCCTCATCCTTACTCCATCATTGCAAGGACCCACTCCCAAGGTAAAATGCACAACACTAACAGCAAACTAAACAGTGCCTCTCTACCTCAGCATATAAACTCCAGGCAAGGCACTGAGTTACTTTTATGTGGTGCATGATGCACTTAAAAAGTTGCTGCTTCGAGAGGGTTCTCYACATTTTCTGCCTCATGGATAATATATTGTGTAAGGCAGATGCAATACAGACTATTGACAGACTTGGGATTGAAGCATATATATACTGAATTAAACAGTCTGTTGTGACCCAGAGAGTATTGCCTTGTAAACTAGATCCAGAAATTAATATGAAAATGTTGTTTACCTAAAAACTTATATTTAATTATAATATCTAACATGGATTTCCAATGCTGGAAAGAATACAGGGGAGGAAATAAATCTGCCAAATCCCATTTTTTGGTGCCGCAGAAGATAGAAAGGTGGTGCTATACAGTGCAATGCCCTAAACAATTACCTGAGAAGTGCTTGAATACCTTTTATCCTTTTTTCCCTCAGGTGCTGAAAGCTGCTTTCTGCTTTGTGGATCTGATTTCTGAGATCCACACCTAATATGCAAACAGGTAATTCAGTGTTCTTGGATGCCCTAAAATCTGTCTGTCAAATCTGGTGCAGAATATACCCTCTAATAGTGGATTTAACGTCAATAAAATCCTTATTGTTCCGTTCAGGAACATTAGTTTAGATCTGAGCAATCTCTTAGGTAGGACTTGACATGCTATCAAGGTCCTGTCTTATCGTTCTTGAAAATATACAATGGGTGGTGATGATTAACTCTTCTTTAGAAAGGCTCTGATCACATGGTTTCTAAGTATCAGAAGGTCTGACCTATTGGTTCATCAGATTTAAAGTAATGATTTTTGTTTGTTTGTTTGTGTTAACATTAACCTGGATCTTTTCCCTAACGCACTTCAACACACAGCTGTGCAAAAGCTTGTGCCAACGAAAGGGAAGCAATGGCACAGAAGTGAGACTAAGCGAGAAAGGGCAGGCAGAGGGGAACAAGCTTCTAGCAGCTATACCAGCTTAGGCTGCCATAGAGCCTTCCTAGAAACCTAGCCAAACTAACAGTCCTTCTGAAATACGAGCAAGCTAAAAACCTGTGTTCTTTTGGACTGCGAATCCATTATATCCAAAGACAAGACAGAACCGAAGTAGGCAGGACACTAAATTCCTTTTATAGCTTATAGCGCAGATCGCTAGTCTACATCGCAGGCTTGGGAGGGGAGAGCGGGCTGGGACTAGGGGACACTCCAACAAGCACCACCACYCCCAGGGAGAAAATACAAGGGTCTCCCAAGAACATGCTGTGAAATATGCAAGGCGTTGGAAGCTCTCACCTCAGTTTGGATTAACCTGTTTGAAATGTAAATTAGCTTCAGCTTTTTCTACAGGAACTGCTGCAGTATGCAAGGAAGAATGGCTATATGGTTATTACAAAGTCAAAGAAACTGCTGTACTTTACTATGGTTAAATATGAATAGGTACTTGATAYGTCTGTAGCTTTCAGGAATATTCTTTAACTGGGACAGTGAGTGGCATGCTGATGAAGTCATACATTGGCATCTGGATTTAAGTAGCTGATATTTTGGATTAAGTGAGAAYAGATCTCTGTAAATAGGTATTAGCAATTTCTGCTAAGCAAGATCTTTTAGTAAAAAAAGGAGTTAATATAGCATAGCTAGTAACCATAGAGCTAGAACCTTGTTTAACAGTGTTATCCAAAGACCAATACAAATACATATGGTCAAMTAAAAAAAAAAAAAAAATAAMAGCAAAAACTGTCTAAAATTGTAAAAGCTAAAAATCTCACCAAAATGACATTAATTATATGTCCTGTTGTGGATGCTAACTAAAAGGAAGCCTTGTAGGTATTTTTGCAAGTTACTCTATAAAGCCTAGAAACATTCATCAGCCTTATGGCATAGCTTAAAAACAGATTCAGTGCACATGGCTTAGGATACCCTCATATGTGAAATCATTGGAGAACCCTATGGGATGTGATCCCCATTATCATTTGACTGTTAAACAAGAAAAGATATGATCGCTACTCGCAGATACATGTCAAAGAGAATCAGTAATTTTACAGTCCTATTTTAGTATTAGGCTATCTTTAAACAAAGTGAATATTCAGTCTGACATTTCTGTCGGAAAAAAAAAAGCTYATGGAATGAAACACTGAGTACTGGGAAAGTACAGTGCAAACACCAGTGACACAGTAATACTACTGAMGTGTGATGATACAAAGCAGGAAGAACTCTAATCTGCTTCTGTGCCATGCAGTCTAACCGTTTAGCAGATGGAGAATGAGCCACTTTGTCCAAAAGAGCCAGCCAAGTGGCGATTTGCATTGTTACGTAGACATTGCCTCATTAAAACTGCAGTGCCCAGATTATCAAGTCTCCTTCYGTGGCTTTGTATATTTGGCAGAGAATACATATGTGACTTGCCTCTTTAAACCTCTGAAGAATCCAGTTCTCTTTCAACAGTTGATGGAGAATGATTTCTTTGAGAAGTGCTCAGTGTAAAAATATACTTTGTCCAATATTCAGGTTTAAGACAGTGAARGATTCAAGTTTGGAAGGCAGAGAGAGGGACTGAAACCATGACTCACAAAACAATTCAGGATGAGAAATGAAGAAGAGAAGAAAAAAGTCATTCAGTGAAAGCTGATCCCAAACCTGTTCTGTCTAGTGTAAAAGCTCGAATGCAAGACACAAAGACATATCCATGTTAGGGACTACATCATGGGGTTATCTGAGTTTTGAGACAACATAAACATGCATTCAGATAACAACCTCCTCAGGAAAACTATGAAAGTAGCGCCCTTTTTTTCCTGTGTATGTGGCACAAAAGGAAATATGGATGCATATTTGAGTTATTTCCATTTATTTTCTTTGCCTACCAACGGTATTCTAACCTTTTGCAACAGCATGTTCCAAAGCTATTTATTAGAACTTCCACCAGAAGACAGGATTTCGTTGATGCTCTCGCTGTTGGATTGACTCCCACTGCCATCTGGACTTGGAAAAGGAGTTACCTCTGGGATGGCGAGTTCCTGACTGCCCTCTAAGGGAGAACGTTGTTTGTGCCATGTGTCGCACCAGTTTATCAATGCAACTGCAAGTTTAAAAGGAGACATCCCTAACTTATAATAGACTCTCTGAATGTATTTGTTCATATTCTGAACTGCCCATCTTAGGTATTCCCTTTAAAACACTGAAATTCCAGTCTACTTACTTGTTCCACTTTATTTCAGAGGATCAAGGGATCAGTGATCTTCACATATTGCTCTGACTTACCTTAAGCCTTGGCACAGCTGCAGAATAAGATCAGGGAAACTTAGAGCAGAGGAAACCTGACTTTTGGTAAAACCCATTAGTGTCAGATATGCAGCAAAATAGCATGGAATTGTGGATAAAGTTTGTCATTCAGATTGTCCTCTAATCTAGGGCTTTGCTGACGAAGTTTCATACTCATAGCCCACCGCTGAAGCGGCAAGGAATGCCTGTCAGGCGCTGTAGGGAACTGTGAGTTCAACTCATGACATGATTCATGTGCCAAAATCAGACCCTGTATTTTCTGGGATATATGCTCATATCCTGTTTTTCCCTTCTTGTCAGTGGTAAGAATAGATTGAGTTATTTTCCAAGCTAGCCGTTCAAATAAGGGCTCCTATAAATTTTCTAGTATTTGTAAATACAAAGYATGTTAGCTCTAAACTACTTCCAGATATCAGCAGTGACATAACTGGACTGCACTTTGTGGACTGCCTTTGCTTTGTTTTACTTTCAGTTTTGACTAAATGCTTCGCCTATCAATACAATGAAATTTTTCTTGGTCATTTCAGTAGGAACCCAGCCTTTCCTCTTAAAGCATACAATTTCATTAGTATCCCTGAAGCTGTTGTAGCACACATAATTTGGGGAATTTTTTTAAGAAGTTCCTAAAAAATCAGTTTTTACCACAGACAGACCCATTCAGTCCACAGATAACCTTTTCATGGAAAAAATGTGCTTAGCAATCAAAGGTATCACGAATCACAGTCCTAAATAAAAATGAGCTTAAAACTATGTGTAAACAAATGGATAATTATTAATAGCATAATTTTTATTGATATGTTTTCCTAATGCTTAGGATGTAAATATTACTCCCACGAACACATATTACGTGTTTCTTAGAACTTCATTAAACCTAACTGAAAAAAAAACTTGTAATATATTATGGATCTACAGATGACAGAGATGCTTGCAACTATCTCTAATCTATTATTAAGGGACTAGGGAAAAGGGGAAAATGAAGGCAATAAAGAAGAATGACCTCGTAACCTTGGTATTCCACTCAAAAACTACTGTCTGCCTTCTTGGAAAATAACCTGTTTGCAGGCACAGTTCAGTATAGGCTTCACCTCAGACCATAGGGCCTCACACTGAGGATTCCAAAACTATCAGGACTATAAAATTAAGAGTTCACATCCTCCTTTAGACATTTTTTTCTTACYTATACTGTGCATATCAGCTTTGTCCCATGAGCTGGATGAGACAGCCAATTTCCATTTTTCTTCTATGAATCTGTATTTTCAATAAAACTTGTGAGCATAAATACAGATTTAAGCTTGGAAATGAACACAAATGAAAAGGTGAATCATGCTGGTATTATGAAAACTAGTAATTCTTATTAAATATCAATAATGTATAAAACAAAATATTCAAATACAAATACAGTTCCCATAACCTTATGACCTTGAATAAATCTTTCCTGGGAAAAAGAGTGCTTCATTCTGTTCTCTGACAAATATGCGTGGGATCAAGGAACAGCTGAATGTAAACGAGTACTGAATGTAAATATTCATGAATATACTGGAAAAATGTCATTTCCAGATTTAAAATGCCATTTCMCAGATTGTTTTACATATATTTCCTTCAACTGAAATCAGCCAACAAATGCTGTMGCTCCAGAAACCTCCTGAAGTTTTGATCCAGTTTGCATGAGAGACAAAATGATGACTGACGCTGAATTCAGTGGGATTAGGAGCGAGACAAGAGAAATGACTGACTTACATGGCATCTCAAATAGGRCTTCGGACTACTAAAAACCTTATTTTAAAACACAAGAACTATTGAAGAGTTGGCACAGATTTTAATGGGACAAAAACAGTCTGTTTAACATTACTTATAAATGCAGTTGAGAAATATAACATGTAGTGAGAGACTCTGACATACTCAAAATCACATGTAAAACTGTGCTTTGGAAGGACACTCTTTAAAAGAACCTTCTGCTTTACTTCTGTAGCCAACCATGTTCTTTCTTGCTACTCAACAACGTTGAACTTGCAAGTTCTTTCTTTCTTAAAAAGAAAACAATAATTGGCCTGGTCAAAATTCTTGAATTAAACATTATTTCGCTGTCATCAAAAATCAAAATTTGGCGTGGGAGGAACAGGAATGATCATCATCTTTTTCAAGACTTCTCTTGAGAGATTATTTTGAGATGATACCAAAGATTGATCAAAGTTTATTAGTTTATTTAGGGTCAGAACATGTCCTCACCTTTTAAGAGTTCCCAAAAAAGGAACTCACTTCAGCTTGTAGAAATATAGCTAGTCACCGTATATTCAGCATCATTTTCTTTGTATTTTTTTTCATAGTAAGAAATACTGGGGGGAATATTTCAAGTTAATATCTTAATTGTTTCTTTGGTTTTATTCATTTTCTGAGTCAAAATTTCTATTCCATCAAGCTTCAAATGAATTTTCATTTAAACACCATTTTAAAGTATAGCCACTTTAACATAGTCTCCTGTACTGACTCCTTTAAAGTCAATTTTTGATCTAAATAGCTATTTAAGAAGTCAAACTTCCTTGTTTTAAGCTGTTTTTGAAAAGTAACTCATGTCATTCCAAGCTTGGAAAGAAAACAGATTCAATTTTGCCACATAATGACTTTGTCAATTAACATAGCTGTTCCATAACAGTTTTATGTCAGTAATAGCATCAATTAAATTTTTATTATTGTGTATAAAATGTCCTTTATCTACCAGAAAAGTTATATTGGGAAGTTACAACTATACATCTCAGAAGAAATTCACTTATGCAGAAACTAAGTTTCTTATCTCTGAATGTAACCTAAGTAAAATATTGGTCAAATTTGGTGGTATTCTTAAAGTTCTTAGAACAAGAAAATGAGAATACTAGTGAGATTCATTACTTTCCATAGGGAACTCACGTGTTTGGTATTTAAAATCTAATTCTTTTATAAATTTGCATAGGGTCTAAATATCAAGATTTTTCAGTAAATATTGTTAAATATTTACTGTAAATATTTATCTGTAAATATTGGTAAATATTTTGTGAACACTATATGCTGAAAAACAATTTTATCTATACCAGCTGATATATAAGATTGGTATATATTGAATTTTTACTTTAAAAATGTATGATGTTTTTCTTTTTGACCTATTCTTTACATTTGCTATTTATAGTACTAACAACTTATAATAAATGGATTTAGGAAAAAGGAAAGAAAAAAAGACCTGTATACATACTCCAAGATACAGAAGAATTAAGCAATTACTAAAGCAAAACAATTGTGAAAGATATATCTAGAATATGTGTAAACTGCTGTTTTTTCCATTCAACCCAGCAAATTTACTTGCATTATTTCCAATGAATCTGAATATTTCCATAAATAAAATTCTTGATCAAAGCTAAGTGCATGCACTGTGACTTTCTACAGACAAGATAGTATGAAAATAATTATAAGCAATTTCATTGTGGATATTGACCAAACATGAAAATAAGCCGTAAGTAAGTAGAACCATATTGCTGATATCAACACTGAGATTTACTCTACTAGAAAATCATTTTCATTTACTTTCATATGCTTTTCAAATAAAATTGAAGTGAATACATTTAGCATAAACTACATTTGTATATGTTTTTTCTACTATGAAAGATATATTTGTAAGAGAACACATAATTTGAAGTTCTTCAAACATTTAAGACGCTTTTATGCATGTATTGAAGCATTGTCCATTCTCTTTTTCCTAGCTACTCTCTGAAAGCTTTTTATGTCATCTAAGTCTGAACTTTTTGTACTTCTTGCAGCAGTACGTTCTTTGATATCACAAGAAAAAGCTTTTGTTAGTCAGCCACAGGAGACCTATAACAGAGCTTAGTATTTTCCACCTCCCTTTCAAACAGATGATCRCTGGTAACAAATAATATCTTCATGAAGAACTTGAAGTCTGGACTTAAAGAGAAGAAAGAAAGAACACTTCTCTATTTATTAGAAAGCTACTGATGTAATAAAACTAACATCATAATGTTTTAAAGATTTCCTACATTTCCACAGAAGGAAAGCCTTGAAAAATTCAATCTTCCCTTCTTCCCACCTTCTGTTCTGAAAATGCGCTGACTTTATGTCTACCTGCCTTCTCTATCCTTGATGATTACATCAGTCTCATCTTTTCCCTACCTATCTCCAACGGTACTCCCTTTCTGCCCATTACTCAGTTCTCTCTCTTTTTACTGTCCTTCCTTCACATCTTCCTAGCAAAAGTTCACAGTCAAAGGTATTGCACAGCATGGCTTGTAAGATTATAAAATATATATCATAGAAAAACAAGTATATAAAGGAGTCATCTGATACTGCAGAACATATTCCCTTAGGAATAAAAAATTATCACTCCTTCTGCTCCAGGTATGAAACACATTTCTTTGAATTTTTCTCTTTAACATTAACAGAAATCATTGTGAATGTCAGAAGAAAAAAAACACCAAAAAAAGACATTCTGCAGACATTCTGCTGTATACATTTCTTCCCTCGGGAGAAGACACAAGAACACAGAATCTAAGAGATATTTTAGTCACTTTGTTGARTGATCACCGCAGGAGGTTTTTGGATAATGAAGTAATAAACATTAACACAGTAGAAAATTCAAAGTAAAGGAGTTAAAGGTCTCATATTATCATCTTTTGATTAGTAGCCAGGAAGAAGCTTTCCCCATCCTTGTTATTTTATCCACACAAACATTTTATGAATAATATTAATTATTCTGAGAATTACTATGTGATTATCAATTATTTTATGAATAAGAGGTCCAATATGTTTTATGAATAGAAATTTCAGCAAAGACATTTTGCTGCAAGGAATAGGAATAGCRAAATTCTTGAAAAGCTGCATAATAAAGGCTTATGAATAAATCTGAAATACAGAAATGCAGTGACCTATTTTTATTTTTTCTCAAGTGCTACTTACTTTASTCTGAAGTATTGAAAATCAAAATCATTCTATCTTGCAGAACACTACATTGAATTCTAAAATTTCTAACATACATATTGTCCAGGATCCYGTGGCACTCTGTGGCTAAAACTGATATCCTCAAAGTTTAAGAAACTTGGGCAGAAGAGTCCCATTTTTTTGCATTAATGAGCAGTTGAATAGATACAGTTATTAGATAACGTTGCTAAATCATCCTAAACATCTCAGAGTCTTACTTATTTTGCACAAGCATACTTAATAGTTAGGTTAGTCCTGGGCATTAATAGATTTTTTTTTGTTGTTTTTATGAACTATGATGCTTTTTGTTTTTATGTGACAGCCAAGAATAATAAGTCAGCAGTATGGCTCCAAGATGATTATAAGCACATAAACACAACTTTAAATCAAGAACTACATGTCGTGAATTTGCCAATATTAATCTTTGCTTGTCACTTCTCTGTTAACAATGTTCTTTGCRTCCCAAGCTTATTTTCCTGAAAAATTTGCAAATGCAAAACAGAACAGATTTCTGACAGAGAGATAGAACCTCTGAGAAGATCAAACAGCAGATAAGAAGTAAATGAAAATGTATATTAAAATGATCAAGTATGCATTCAATTTTATTAAACTATCAGTATCATAATACTGGACTTACCTTAAGAAATTTTGTATATGCCTTATCTAAGAAAGTTTTACCTCCATTTAACTCTTTTTAATGYGATWGAATTGTTCATTGCTTGAAACCAAWAGATACATTTTTTTAATCRTCAGCAACTTTAAAGCAAGGATTGAGTAGACCATGAAACAATCGTAGACCACTGCAATAATGCGTCATGCAAAACCTACTAAGTAGTGAAATATTTCCAATAATTTAAAAACAAAAAATGTGGATTAAAATTATTGGAGATTTTATTTATTTAATAAAAATTGCATTTATGACACACTTGACAAAGGTCTGTCASTCTGCATAATAAACCTATAACCCCTGTCCCAAGTTCTTATCTCTAGCAGTAGAGTAATACTGTTACATCCCACAGTCTGTCATCTCTCTCTGTCTGGATTTAGATTTTTTGGTTAAGTTGAGCAAGAATGTGAAATAAAGCATGGAAAGTTTTTATTGACATTAGAGCCCACACTAATTAAAATGGCAAAAATGATTTCCCYGTTAGAAATCTWCATTTATARCTCTCATCATCTATAAGGGCAATGRTTGCTTTTCACAGAAAGCAAAAAATACATATATTACTACAAAATTTTTTTTCACAGGCAGGTTAAGCTGATGCAAATCTGTGTCCCCACAGAGAGCAGGGACCATTCCTCTTAACACAACCCCTTTCTAATCTCTGCTCCTCTGACACGTACATTCCCTCAGGTGCTGATCTAGGAGCTATGCAGAGCATACGTATTTTTGCAATTGGCTTACTATACATCTGCGTGAGGAAGTACAGCGCAAGGAAGATTGCCGGATCCTATGCGTGAAGACGGAGGATGCCAGAGTCACCTCCTCCAGCTAATCAGAGAGGCACCGAAAGGACTGGCCAAAGCAACTTCTGGGCATCCTGCGGCTGAGCGCCAGGAACACAATCCACTGCCAAAYAAATGACTATACCACAAATCACTGTAACCACACGTATTAATGAGTTAACTAGCAAATGAGTTTGTTTTTCAATATAACCAGCATAGCCCCAATTAAACCATCCATCTCAAATTGTTGGACATAAAGAACAGACAGAAAATATATGGAGAGTGTGTTTTGATGGAGTATTTTACAAAAGCAGTTTTCATTAGCGTATTTTCCTAGGTATTTATTTTRCCTCCTCTGAGTTCAGTTCTCACAAGATTAAGTGCATTGTTAAAARTGGAGATTAATATCAGGTTTTATGTATTTCATTACTTGCAGAGATTTTATTTAATTTCTAAAATTATTTAAACATAAAATTGAAATTAATTTTGATTGAAGTTCAATTTTTACCAAGCCAACATTTCATAGTTTTCTAGAATCAGCCCAGATGTTTTGTGCAAAGAATGTGTCTTTGTGCAGGAGATACAGAATTCTCCTACAGGAGTCCAGTTCTTCTAAAGGAACTACTTCTCTGTAACCTAATATATAGCAATAGTATTTGGTTAAGGAATTGGGAGAGCAGTACTTGAAGACAGCACAACAGACCATATAAGATTCCTCACACATTCGCATTACTGGTTCTTCCTCTACACACTATCCCTTAGAAAGTCTATGTCTATCCTTTAAATCTATCAGATGAATTGCTTCCAAGAGTCAAAATACCTTTTATCCTCCTCAGTTTATCATCTTTAGGGATCATAAAAACAGTAAGCTCACAATCTTTCCTTAACTAAGAAAAGTAATTCCTAAAGCATCTTTTCCAAGATCCAAGACAACTGCTTATTAAGAACACGTTAAATTGATAAATTTAAAATAAAGTAAATCAAATTATGCATTGTTCCTTTTCAATTCAAAGAAAAGAATAACTATTAGAAACATTTTGATAGTTATATGATGTAAGGTAAGGCTGTGTGTAGGCATATAGGAAAATATAGTTATTTGGAACAAATTTTCAATTTCTTCTGCTGAAAAGAGACCTATTATACTCTTGGCAATATATGAAGATTCTGTCCCCATCAAAATAGACTGACCTATAGTTAAAATGATATGTCATTCTGTCATAATCAAATCAGAGATGTTTCAAGTGTTTTCTCCTTAAAAGTTGTGCCAAAATTGTTTTTCTGAATCACTCTCACTGTCTGATGCTTCACATTTGATACTTAAAATGAAGAGCAGAGAAGTTTCCTCATGAGCAGAAGCTAGGGCGTTTATTGGTATCTTTAGCCACGCAAAATCATCTCTCTATTCATTACAAAAAGTGAAAAATTGCTTCTTTTCATGAAATGGTTTTGCTAATGGAAGGTTATCATCTTGTTCTCACACTCTCGCACCATCAAGTGATGAAAAATATATACAAAAATACATTAAAAATACTTAAGCTCAAGCACTATTTATCATCACTCTTGTCTGCTGTTCATAAGCTATTCATTTTGTGTTCCTTGCGTCACTCTACCCATGTTCTTCAGTTTTCATCTGAATGGATCGTGTAAGATGTAATCCTTATCCTAGAAAAAAAGAAAATTAATTTGTTTAGCCAGTTCTACCTCAGTAGTCTAAAACCTTCCTTCTGCACTACTTTCAGCAATACCAAACCAAATCAAATACCAGCGGCCCCCGATGAGTAAGTCACATAAAGCCTGTGTTCATTTGTATTTAAAGTCTGAACTTTACTGAGAAATTTCTGTAGAAGTCAGGAAAAGTCTTTCTCCAGATCCTGCCAAAACAAGTGGACTTACCACTGTGCTTCAGCCTACCTTGAACCTCAGTTTAAGTTACTTACATTTTTTCTATTTCTTTGCAATGGCCTGACTGATTCATCATCTCCTTTCTTGTTCGCCCTCCCCTCAAAAAAAGGAAAGAAGAGCTATCCTTCAAAATAAAAAATGGGTCATCGTGCTATTGAACTAAGCAAAGGACTCTTCTTTTAAAGACTGTGTGGGTGGTTAACCTAGTCAAAATTCCCAGAAAAACCTGAATCTGAATATGTGAATATTCATAATTCCCTTGAAAATTAATCAATTTTCTATGAAGTAACTGTTTTTACTGAGAGGATGACTATCTTAACAATGGTAAAGAGCTGATACCAGAAATGGTTATTAACTCATGAAAARGTCTCTTTTTCTGAAAGTCTTATATGAAAAACCTCCATAGAGAAAATCATTTTCTCTGTATATTCAGCCAGGTAACAGGAAGGCATATCAATCAATATACTGAACATCCCTCCTTTCCCTTTAGAGAAATGGACATTAGTGTAAAGCCATTTATCTTTTGTTCTCAAGATTACTAACACAGGCAATTCTACTTGAATGATTTTCTATTTGAAGATTAAATAAATGAGATAATTTCAAGAACATTTGTCATTATAATTTTCAGTGAATTCTATTTATTGTGTGAATATTGCACACACCTGCTCCAAGAGAYATACCTTGCCCAGAGCTATGTAAAGACATATGAGTTAAGCCTACTGTATATATACTATGACACCAAAAAGAAAGACCAAGACGCATCCTGCAAGAAGCACTGGAGCACTTTATATCATTGATGTCAATGACTAGCTCACTTTCCTGCATCTGTAATTCTGTCAGCTACCTCATCTCAGGTTTTGAATAAAGACTCAGCTATAATTAAATGACTTCCTGGTTGGAATTCAGAGGTTTAGTCAATATTTCTTTTGTTTAAACAGTAGCTGTTGAATCCTATACAGCACCTGCCACTTCCTGCTTTGAGAAGCTTAACAAGGATGCTCAATCTCCTTCAACAGACATCTCCATGAAAAGCCAATGCAGGTAGTAGCCTATATTATCACATTGCAGTTAATTGCCTTTCTGTATGCAGCCTTCCTCCCACCTGTTTCGCATGTAGTTATTATTAAACCATTACATTCTGATAGCGCTCGGATGCTCAAATTGAAACCACAGACCTTTTTGCTAGAGATTGCACAAAGTACACTTGCACTGTTTACTGTAGATTAAGAGTTTGGAGTCTAAACATACAAAACAGACACTCATAAATAGAGAAATGCTCTCACATGGTAGAAAAGGCTCATTACATGTGCTGTCTTTGTTAACAAGCACAATGCTCAGTAGTAAGTCTTTGCAGGATTGATTCCTAATCCTGACCTAACTAATGAGACTTTTTTTTAATGACAGTGAATGAGAATTTTTCAGCTGGCTTCAGAGAGATCAGGATTTTATCTTATGAATTCAGACCGTGTATGACCAGATCTGATGTGTTCAATACTTTAAATGCAGATTGTAATTGCCTTAAGAATACTTTGTTTCATAGACTTTATAGAATAAACTCTTAGTAAATGGCTATAATCTCTCTCATCTCGATTTCTTGTTTTCTTTTTCCTGTCTTGTTATCTTTTGTGATATGGCTTGAGATGGAACATAATAGTGCCTAAATCACTCTAAGATTAGTCCTCAAAAATAGGACAGGTTATTGATTCTATCACCATGCTTAGTGACATAAAAAATCATGCCTAATAATGGTAAAAAAAGAAATTATACTTGATGACATAACATATTACTAAATGTTAGAACGAGATGTCATGCTGTTTACATGTATCTGTTACCTTGTGCAGGGAACAAAAAAAGCCCTAGTCATAATTTTCTCCCCCTCACATAGGATGTATGTGAACAGCAATACTTATTATTTTCTGCAACAATACAAATAGAAATGATAAATTAAGCAAGCAAATGGATTAGGGCCATATATTTTAAACCTTTTAAAGCTAAAAGCAATTTTTTTTCTTAATAGGGCTCAATTACAACTTCAATATAGATAGTTTAATTATATATTCAGGATTTAGATGCTATAGCGATAACTGCAGAGAAACATAAGCTAGACAAGTAAGGATGTCCTCTAGTTGAACTGCATTATGAAACACTGGATTTAAAGGAAAGCTGAAGACATACAGAGTATGATTATATGTATTGTACCTGTTCTGCTCATAGGAATAAAGCTCCAGCCTCTGTCTCTGAGACTACATGAGCACCGAAATTCACATCACCTAAAAATAAAATGTAGTGGGAATATCTTAGCTGATTTCCTTCTACCAAACCACCATCTGCAGATATTTACAGTGTTTTTTTTTTTTCAGTATCTGCATGTAAAGAATTTTGCAATATCTTATCAGAGGCTGATATCAGCTGATAGTTCATCCTTCCACAGAAGCAAATTAAAGAAAAAAATAAAATCTTTGTAAAAATATTTTTAAAATCACTATAGTTAATCAACAAGTAGCAGTTCCTCTTTATATATCATCCCGTGCTCTCTTCTGTTCCTTTCCAAAAATCTGACCATAGCAGCAGGAAAAACAGCTTTACCAGTAACAAGGAATATTATTTTATTGGTTAAGTCAGCTAATAATATAGATAGGTGTTTAATCCCAGTAACCATCTAGAAAAAACAATTTACAAATTGTTTTACACAGAATGATTGAGGTTGGAAGGAACCTCTGGAGATCGTCTAGTCCAACCCCTCTGTTCAAGCAGGGTCACCTGGAGCATGTTGTACAGGATCACACTCAGGCAGGTTTTGAATATCTCCAGAGAAAGAGACCCCACAGCCTCTCTGGACAACCTGTTCCAGTGCTCTGTCACCCTCACAGTGAAGACATTTTTTCCTCTTATTCAGGTGGAACTCGCTATATTTCAGTTTGTGCCCATTGCCTCTTGTCCTGTCACTTGGCACCCTGAAAAGAGTCGGTTCCCATCCTCTTGACATCCTCCCTTAAGGTATTTGTAGACATCGACAAGATCCCCCCTCAGTCTTCTCCATCTCTCACAGCCTTTTCTCATAAGACCCCTAATTATCTTCATAATCCTCCACTGGATTCTCTCCAGCCGTTCCATGTCTCTGTCACAGCTGGGAGGCCAGAATCGGGTACAGTCCTCCAGATGAGGCCTCACCAGGCCTGAGTAGAGAGACAGGATCACTTCCCTCAACCTACCGGCAACACTCTTCCTAATGCACCCCAGGAGACCATTGTCCTTCTTGGCCATAAGGGCACATTGCTGGCTAATGGTTAACTTGTTGTCCACCAGAACATCCAGATCGTCTGTGCAGAGGTGTTCGTTCTCCAGCAGGTCAGCCCCCAACCTGTACTGGCACATAGGGTTATTTCTCCCTGGGTGCAGGACCCTGCATTTGCCCTTCTTGAACTTCATGAGGTTCCTCTCTGCCTAACGCCTGATCAGGTCCCTCTGAATGGCAGGACACCTTCTGGTGTATCAGCCACTCCTCCCAATTTGGCATTATCAGCAAACTTGCTGAGAAGGCACTCTGTCCCTTCACCTAGGTCATTGATGAATAAGTTGAAGAAGACTGGCCTCAGTACTGACCCCTGAGGGACATTGCCAGCTACAAGCCTCCAACTAGACTCTGTGCTGCTGATGACAACCCTCTGAGCTCTGCCTGTCAGCCAGTTCTAACCTACACTTCCTGAGCTTACCTGTGAGGATGTTATGGGAGAGAGTGTTGAAAGCCTTGCTGAAGTCAAGGTAGACAACATCCCCTGCTCTCSCCTCATCTACCCAGCCAGTCATTCCATCATAGAAGGCTATATCAGATTGGTTGTGAGTGCTTTCCCTGTGGTGAATGCAAGCTAACTACCCCGATCACCCTCTCTTCCTTTGCATGCTTAGAGATGACATCCAGGAGGAGCTGTTCCATCACCTTTCCAGGGATCGAGGTGAGGCTGACTGGCCTATAGTTGTCTGGGTCCTCCTTCTTGCCCTTCCTGAAGACTGGAGTGACACTGACTTTCCAGCCCTCRGGTACCTCTCCAGTTCTCCAGGACCTTTCAGAGATGATGGAGAGTGGCCTAGGAATAACATCTGCCAGCTCCCTCAGCACTCCTGGGTGCATCCCATCATGGCCTATGGATGTGTGGGTGTCAAGTTTGCCTAAATGATCTCTAACCAAATCCTCYTTGACCAAGGGAAAGTCTTCCTTTCTCCAGGCTTTCTGTCTTGTCTCCAGGCTCTGGGATTCCTGAAGGCTGTATTCCTATATACTCTGACAGTGTTCCTATATTCCTCCCAAGTGAGGAATTGTCCCTTCTTCCACATTGTGTACACTTTCTTCTTCTGTTTGAGTTTTGTGAGGAGCTCCTTGTTCATCCATGGAGGTCTCCTGCTTGACTTCTTACTCACAAGGATGCACTGATCTTGAGCTTGGAGAAAGTGATAGAATGATATTTACAGTTAATGCATACATGCTTTTAAACTAATTGAGTATACCCTACATGATTTAGCTTAAAAAAAAGTCTTAATATAAAATGTTTTATTAAGCAAAAGAAAGAGAGAAAAGCTGTGAACTAATGTATCATCATGCAGAGAAATCCTGAACTGTGCTGCATTAGATTCATCTAATTAGGCTCATTCATAGCACTAAGAGTTATTCCAGAGGTAGCTTGCCAAGAAAATAATTCAGGGACTGATATGAGACATAAAAGCAACTTTCAAATATGAATTATTACTTGGCGTATTGAATAAGATATCTTTTTTTAAAAAGGTGGGGGTTTGTGTAAAATAGAGTTATTGTTTATTTGTCAATCCATTAATTTAAAGTTCAAAACACTTTAGGTAATTAATCATGCTGAAAGTACAACTGCTTGAATGAATGTTCCTACCAGGCTCTTTCTTCTCATTCACTAGGCATGAGCTAATCTCTTTGCTTCCAGCTTTGGTGTGCACTTAGCACTTCAGTAAGACTTAAGCATGTGAATAACTGCTTTCCTGGACAGAGACACATTTAGTATATGTTCTATTGAAATGTAGCGAGCACCAGAAATTCATACAGTGTAAATGTAAGCAAAGGCAATTAAACACCCATTGAAATGGTTCATCATCGTATTTCATGCCTGTAGGAGAGAGTAGAGAATTTGCTTCCCAAAATGGTACACAGTAACTATTATTTGGCATTAGCAAGCTGACAGAACTGCTTTCTGGTTTGCATTTCTGCTGAACTGCACAATCTACTTGGTTTGTATTTTAGTGCCAAATATGTGATAACACCTAGATTTTATATTTTACTTATTTTTTACTATTATTTTACTGTTACTACAGTTTTTATTAGTAATATTTCTTTGTATTATACTGATTGAAAATGAATAGTTCAATTTCCTCATACTTTTCAAAAGAAGATCATCAAAACATTTTATATTAGCAGGTCAAAAGCATTATTTTGTTGATTTGATTTTGTTCATTTTGCCTTCATCTTTCACATATATTTATTAATGTACATAGTCTAATATAAATTCACCAAATGAATTTTTATATGTAATAAAATGATGAATCATAACTTCATTGAAACAAAATGTTTCAAAAGTACCATTTCAAATATGTTACTGAAAGCATCTAAAGTTTGTCTGTTTTGCCTTTTCCTTTTGCTATGGAATAAAAGAAAAAATCTAAATATTCTGATCCTTAACCTGAACTGTATTTTATGTACTTTTAGTGCTCAGATGAAGATCCAGAGATGAAGAGAATCTGGATTTATCTTCCATGAAATAAGGTATCAAGGAATTACAGTGTAGACCTCTCATAATTAAAATTACTATTTTAATGGTAGTTATAAAAACACGCATTTGCTTGATTCCTGTTTGGAACATAATGCACTAATTTGATCCTCTTACCTTATAAATCATCTTTGAGTGACTTTATAGGCATGTAAAATTACATTTTGCATGTATGATTTTGTTTATCTGCCTTCTTTAAGGTGGATTTATAATTTGTAATTAAATTATAAACTAACTGAGACAGTGCCTGTCTTTTATTCTATTCATGCAATGCCTATCACAAGGCGTCTGCAGTCCTAATCAGGCCTCCAGTAATAGTTCCTCTGAGTATTTTAGGTTTTTTACCCTGTCTTTTATAGGAGGTAATTGTAGTAATGCTTGGTATTTCATAATAGCTAATTGTATTCATGCTTTGATTTTACCTTTGTGAATAAAATGAATGGAGAACACACTAACTGCAAGAGGCTGAGTGTTTTCATGTTCGCTTAATTTAGTTTTGGAACATAACACACTGACCTTAAAGCATTATGTTAGTAAACAAGAGCATTAGAAACACACATGTGAGATCTTACATAAAAAAAAAAGTCTTTGTGTGTGTGATGTTTGTTCATCTTTATCTCTCCTAACCTCATTTTATTATAATCTATGCCCAAAAACCAAGTGAGGGCAGATTTTCTGCCCTTTGAAACTCTGGTGTTTGCTTCTGCTATAACTCCTACTATTCCACTTTTCTTCCTGGACTATTTCCAACCTCTTGCATATATATATTCCTTTTAGGCTATGTGCCTGTAGTTATTACTCTCATCACTGATCCTAAGAGGATGTGCTTCATCCCAATCTCCATTTCCATATTTTACTGCAGGACAATTCAGCTGAATCCTGCTGTTTCATGTGATGATTTATTCATTCATTATTCCGTCTATTCCTGCCCCAGTCCTCCTGCTGCACTGAAGCTGTATGAAGCTAGTCTGCACTATGTCCYGGGTAGTTTGACTAGACTTCCAGGCTACTTTTCAGCTGCAGAAGTAAGTTATGAGACTGTTAGCATTAACTGCTTTTATTACTATTCTTATTTCACTAACAGCTCCTATCTCTGGTTTAGAAATTGCACATTTTATCATTCCTCAGCACATACATTCCTCCTGGTGGGGTTGGTACTTATTTTACTCTTTGCTTCAGCTTCTTTGAACACAAAATGCAGCTTTCCAAATGAATGCAAGGTGGTCCCAGGCAGGTATTTTATTCACAGACCAGCTAAAGGCAACAACATCCAGATTTTCAGCAGGCGCCCAAACACAGCCTGCTCGTATGTGTGCTCTTGCCACAGTACGATCTGATTCCCGTTTATGCCTTGCAATTCTAAGGTCTCTTCATCGCATGTCTCTTTAAAAGTTGATTAGATCTGGCCTCAAATTTCTCARGACTCCTCTTAATTCTGAGCCTGCTTGACTCCCCTTCATTGGTAATAGAAGATCACTCATTTTCTGCTCATGATGACAACTTACTCCTGAGGGTGCTGCATGTCCTATTAAATTAATCTATTTCTCCTCCCTCAGCTAGGTGTTAGGCTTGGCTAGTATTCCTACAACATGACTCGGCTCTCCCTATACAAATCCCCTCGGTGAAATCTTATCCCTATCAGAATCACGAGCAGCAGATCATGAACACYACTCCAATTTATTTTCCTTGTGCCGGGCTTTCATTATGTAGTTATTTCAAAACAAAATTAATCTGAGAGACTGATATTCAGTGGTAATGCTTTTACCACTTCTATTCCCTCAAYGTCATGCTTTGCACAACTATACTAAATTCATGTAATTAGGGTGGTGTGAAATTTATTAGCCTAAACCATTTCTTTTTACCATTCTGTTGGAATCATTAATTTAGTCCTCTAACAAACAGCAAACTGTGCCAAAAATTTATGGAAGAAGCGTTATATAGCAATATACCTAGATTCAGAATACCTGTTCTTTATTTATTTATTTTCAAGTATACGTAAATGTTTCACAGTTTATCATAAAATRGGCTATTAAAATGTGTTTTTTTCATGATTGAATTTTCAAGCTTTAAAAGCTATTCTCTTATTTTAAGTTTGAAAACAGAGTACTGAATAAAGACCTAAAAACCTATACCTGTAGGTTTATTATCTGTCAATACAAACAGGCTTAGAAATGTTAGAAAATTACAACTACAGTAAAGCATATCAAAATTTTCTTATTATTCACGAAAATATCTAACAACCTCCCCACCTAATATCCCAAGCTGTGGTTAAAACAAAATAAAATTATACCCGAAATCTAGAAACATACGTGTTGTGAATAATAGCAACTCTAAAACTGTCTAGACTGGCAATCTTCAACCTGTAGACAACCCTCAAAGGATGAGGAAGAAAAACAAGTCAGTTTAACTGTACTCTTAGTGCAGTTTAATTGCCACTATATATTTCAATAGTCTACCCGAGGTCTATGGATTTGCAAATCAAAAAGACCAAAAAACACTGATTAGTCTGTCATGCACTGTATCACAGGTCATTAGATCTCAATCACATGCCCCTGTGTGCAACTGCAGTAATTGGTGTTTAATTAAGAGAAAATTTTGGGCAAGCTATACAGCCTGGATTTGGCATGGAAATCACTTTAGGAAGAGCGTGAGTGTGATGAGGCAGTAGCCACCAGTACCACAGGATTTCAGCCTGAGCAAGTGCACAGCATCCTATGTTGTGGCTTCTTCCAGCCACACTGAAGACTTTAAAGATGGTGAATTTATCAGAACTTATTTCAGCATTTAATTATAATCACTGTTACAAAAATGTGCCCTATTCTGAATAAAAAATTTCTGTGGTTCAGCTAACAGACATTAGTTAATGTCTTTCTCTGGTGGATTAATTACTCTGACGGACTTAAACTGCCTTTGCTCTCTACTTAAATATCTCCTCAGATGTTTTTCTTAAATGCTCTTCTGGCCTCTGACCCATGGTATAGTAAATAAATGCTTTTGTATGGCTTTCTCTTCACCGATACAGCTTTTTTTTTTTTTGAATGATCACCATGAAGAGTCAGAGGTCAGTACTTTGTTGCTCTACTCTGTGAATCACAAAATCATAGCTCTGGAAAGGATCTCAACAGATCTTCTAGTGAGTCAATGTTTTTTTTTTTTTTTTTTTTTTTTTTTTGAGAAGCAGATGTATTGCACCATGTGTCCGTATCTCCTAAAATCAGCTTATGATTTCATGCTGTTGACCGAAAGTGGTATAAGTAAAAATATCCTGACCGAGCAAAAGATTCTTCCAAAGGGCAAAGCCTCCAGAGACAGCTTGAGGAYACCCAAGGTAAGCTAATTCCTGGGGGCTGTTCTGAAAATATCCACGGTTTGCCCATACTCATAAGCTGCTTCAGAAATCGCTTGGGACATGGCACCAGTTTTGACTCATCACTCTTCCCTTCCACAGACAGACAACTGCTCCARTCGGTATTAGTTCTGAGCAATCTTTCTTCGTTCAGTACTGTCAGGCAGACGTTTTCCTCTGGTTCCACTTTGGCAAGCTCTAGGGAGGGCAAATCTGGTATATGGCTAGGATTTGCCTCTGACTGAAGAGTCAGAGACCTTATTAGATTGTCCACTCTTCCTATTTAAAGAAATTCATATTTATATAGCTTATAAACTAGCTGTGTTTGTGCTAGCTGTCTTTTTGAAAATAACTTGAGATTTTTCACTGTATTAATATGCAAAATGAAAACCAATGATCCTGTCCAGGGCATATAACAAAGTTTATTAGAGTTAGGAAATATCTTGTAAATGCGTATTAAATCTCCACCATCTCAACCGGCCTGATTCAAATAATTCTGTTGAATCAAAGCAGCATTTAACCTCAAATTAAACTCAGACTTGTTACCAAAAAAAATACAATTTATTTGAAAACAAATTTGCACATTAAATGTTTCATTTTTTATTTCCCACATTTTATATGACTTTTTAAACTAACTTTCAAGTTTTATAGAAATATTGTATGACAAATACTTTCATTTGATTAATTTTTTTGTCATCACACTTTCTTTAATACAGCTCTATAGCAGTCCAGAAGATATCTGCATAATGTGCTCACAGAAGCTGAGGATGTGAGACAAAAGGTTTGCATCAGARAATTAATATTGATATCAATCCTTCTTGAAGAATAAATTAGTAATTTCATTATTACATAATGAAATCTAACTTACATAAGATCACAGTACAAAAATACCTTGCGGCCTCAGAAAAATATCATTACTATACATAAGTTTTTGTTCTGGATATGCATCAAACACTAGTTCAGGAGTATCTGAATTCACATATAATTTTTTAGTGTGAAAACATTGTTAAGTATACTCCTGTGTATACGTAGCCTAAGTCTTACTTATAACATAAGCATTAATAAAGTCAGAAGGGAACACTATAGCTACTCTGCAAAGTATCTTCAGAGGCATTTTCTATGGTTTWGCTATATATGGGTGTAGAAGTCATGCTACTTTCTAAAAGGATAATTTATCATTTCTCAGCAATGTAGTATACTTATTGGTGAAGTCACAATGTTAATTTCTGTACAGCAAAAATATCTGGATTTTCTGGACTGAAAAGCTATGCAACACTACATGAGCTCTCTGGGGAAACATAAGAATACTACGAAGCTGAAAAAAATCAAAACAATCTATGATACACTTTTCCATATCATTAATGCTTCTCACAGATAYCATTCTCATACTACTCACATACAGCAGGGCACATACAAATATAGAGCATATATGGAAAGCGGGTGAACAAAGAGCTAGTGATTGACGTAAAGGACCCATTAGCCAGCTTAGGCAAAAGCRTGTTAGAGATATTGTAGCAGGCTAGGTTAAATACGGAGTGAGTCACCAAAACAAGTTCTCTTAGAAGTGGATTTCTTGCAATAAGACCTTGAATTGGCACTATATATCATTGTAAAAGATGAGTTTCAGATTTGCCAGAGTTATGGTTTGAACTTTTCGGTTGAAATCAAGTTTTTGCTATTCCAGAAGTCAGAGAAGATGGTCATAGAGATACTTTTTGACCTTAAAATCCATGATATGGAAAATCTATGATATTCTTTTAAAAGAGCAGAAAGATACTGGTATGTCTAGCTACAAAAAGCTTGCTTTTAAAGATGAAGAGACTATAAAAGAGATGTATATGGAAATATATATGTACGTACCCATAAATGTATGCATACAAATGTACATAAGAGATATATAACAGATAATCTTTGGATTTGCTTTCTTCAAGAGTCATTTTTACTATAATAAAGAGAAAAAAGATCAATTTCAGAAATCATCATTAGAAATTAAGGAAGGAGACAGGGAGTCTATGGAAAATACAGAAGATTATTATAAAGGTCATGAAAGGGAAAATGCATGTTAATCTRTGTTTGAATTTGTTACCACAGAACCACACCAATATTCTTACAGGAATTTTGATACTCGCTTTATATTCCAGCATGAATTCTGAAATTCAAAGCATCTTGAAAAGACATTTCAGGTGGGATTTGACAATGAGTGTAACTTGCTTCTAACATGCTCTTTATAATGCTTATTTGCTGGGTTTTGATGAGTACTAGCTAACAGAGATCTTTCTGTTTCCAAAATATATACAAATGACAGTATATATGATCTAATTCTAAAGCAGTTTAATATTATCCCATATATTTTTCTCATTTCAGACTTTTTACCCAGAATAACTGCCTAGCTACATCCTCCCATTAGATATACATTTCTGCTCTTGGTATGAAAACTATTGATTCACTGATTTATTATCACTAGCTGAGTCTTGTTAATACCAGCATAGATATATGAGTAAGCTGTCGATAAATAGAATTCATATTTGCATGGCAGATGGGATTATYTTTCTTTTAGTAAAGTATATTTGGGTTTCCATGAACCCAACACGAATGCCAACCAAGCTGTGGGTGCTAGGTCAAGTGCAATGATCCAAARTACAGCAGGGGCAGAACTAAGGTTTGATTTTCACGTGCTGTGGATAATTGAAKGTTGGCACCTCAAGCACTTGTGATTCTGTTGCCATCTGTCGCCAGCTCCTCAAATCAAGGTTATACTGATAGTTATTGATGTAATTAAGAATCAGAGACTAGAAATAGAAAGGACTGAGAAAACAAAAGCTACAGCTAGTCACACRAGTACTACAGCAAAACCAGACAGATCTACTCTGAAATCAGTATTTTAAGGATAACTATGTGTTTCTGTGGCCGTCTGAAATGSGATAGCACTCTACAGGGAGATTCACTTTCACCTTGATCTTCATAAGAACTTTTCTATATCACATGAATTCAACAAACTAGTAAGCTACTCCGAAAACACCTTTGCTCTAGGCACATGCTCAGCAAGGAATWTCAAGGACACTCAACCTATTTCATTTTAAAATCTGACCGTTGCTCAGTTAAGTTTCATTTAATGCCATTTTAATTCAGCCAGGTTCTTTGAAGATTCTCTTTTTAATTCTCTTTTTAATACGTGCTTCAGGTATTTCTCTAAAAAGCTCTCTGGGAGCTCTTGTCATGTTAGCTGCAAATTAAAAGAAGTGAATTGGCAGCGCCAAAGTAAATCAATTTTATTAAATTAATTTCTAAACACTGGGGAAACTGTAAAACAAAGGAGACAGACTAAAAGCTAAGCCAAATCTTTATCCTTAAAAAGCCTGTCATTAAAATTGCCATGATATTCCTTATTTCCAGTGTTCCCTAATTAATTTCCTAAGTGCTACCCTTTTCTCTGTATGGTCTATCATGAATATAGGAGCACACATGATTTGAAACTCTACCGCTTATTGTTAATGTATTAATAATATCTTTCACATTATCTATTATGGGATTTGTTATATTGTTCATCACTGTTGTATGGCAGTGGCATATATTTCCCCTAATAAAATGAGGCAACTAAACCTTACAAAGTGATTCATCTTACCTAAGTCACTCATATCTACCATGGGCTCTGTATAYAAACTACCTATCCTGAATATACGCAGGACTCACACCCAGCCCACTAAGATGTCTGATCTGTAGCTGGTGATTCACCATCAGAAGTTAATCACCTAATTCCTGCGTATCCTATCTGTAATGCCCTGTTTAATTCCCCTCAGCTCAGACAACAGCTAGTCACTAAAAGCCAGTTCAAAAGCCACACTGTTAAAAAGGCAATGAGAGCGGCTCACTACTATAAAAGCCATGAACCTTTGCACATTTAACTCTGTCTCAAAGTCAGGGAGGCAGTTAACTGYGTATGAGAGATTTATATTATTTTTAAATTATGTCATTGTATTCAAATGGATGAGCTGCATAAGTGGTCCTGGAAAAAGTAGAAGAAAATTTAAGACACTCACCTAATTCCAGCTTCCCTAACCTATAGACAAGACAAACAGAATGACATGATTTCACATACTTTATATATGATTATAATAAATCAAACTCAAAAAATTTGAGTGTTCTAAAAGCCTATACAGTCTATTAAATTCCCCATAGGAGTGGGCCTACAACAAAACAAAGTGAAGAGAAGAAGGCTAAATTTCACAGAAGGTTATATTTCATGGAGTGGTAGGTAAAGCCCCTGGAGCTTTAGGCACCAACAAGTACATATAAAAGATCTGACAGAGGTTTCAACATCTGTTTACAGTGTATCAGCACATGCTCCTTGGGAACTGCATTTTGCTAGCCTCATATCCAATGGCCGTTTCGTCCAGGAGTAAAGCTAGTCCTTCAGGAGTTGTGTCAGCCCTGATCTTCTCATCTTTTACTAATTAGTGCTTATTCTTTTGCCTAGACCCTCAACCCGTTTCGTTTCCCCTAGACTATACCAAGCAGCGCTACAAGCAGATATATGGCAGACCAAGTGTGAAAACAAGCTGTAATCAGAGCATTTTGGACAGCAGGAGCATGACAGAAGAATGAAGAGGACACACGCTCACACAGACCTCCACGGGAGATGTATTTGAGGGAGCAGGGAGGCTGGACTAGATGATCTCCARAGGTCCCTTCCAACCTTRCTGATTCTATGATTCTAYGAAGAAGAAAAACAGTCCCTTAGCTCTGCTCTCAAYGTGGTGATCATGTCAGCAGCTCCCAGGCTCTCAAACTTCCTCTGCCGTGAAATGCAGCTTTCAGCCGTTGCTGCGCGGAGGACACTCATTACTGCTGCTAAGTTTGGCACCATGCATGGTTTAAACGTGAAGCCTGGCTGCAAAGCATCTACAAGRCCTGATCCTGCGAAGGTGCAAAGCTCAGAGTAGGAGACTTTCATTCAAAGGATTCAGATTCAATGAAAGGAYTGCAACCCTTATGTGTGATTCCCAGTAAGATAAATGTGTTTGTACATTTGAGGAGAGTTATAAGCTCTTGTGGATACGACAAGAATTTTTGTATCATACAAGTTCTGTTTACTTACCAGTAAATTTGAATTTAGTAGCCTCTTCGCTTCAGATTTGGTAGGATATTTAACATTTTCACTCTGACTGCAAATTTTAATACCTGCTATTACGAAATAAAAACAATTAATCTCTTAAAATATAAAATACTAGAAATCTTAGCACTCTCTATTTTTACTTGCCCTGGAATAAATCTAGAATAAATCAAATTATAATAATGAAATTACACTGTGTAAGTCGGTAAGTGTATTATTTACAAAAGCTTTTCCTATTTCTTTTCAATACAGACTCTTTTCCGATACAAATTACAGCAGCTTTTTACTAGAAAAGAGCATGCATACTGAGTAGCAGATTTTTTATTTCCTCCTGCTTGTACTGTAAGGACATTGCAGTATTGTCTTTTCTAGTCTTCTCTTTGTTTTCAAACTTAACACCTGTAAATAGCTTATAGATTAATCTATTTATTTATTATGGATTGGCTAAGTCTTTCTTTAGGATATTAACACCCTTTGTTCATACCAGGAGCTACTGACTGACAATAAAGAAAACACTGAAAATAAAGTGAAGCTATCAAGTTTGTCTTCTGCAAAAGGGTGGGTGAGTAGAATCTTTCCTCATCACACAGRCAAACAAATCCACAAATACAATGAYATAGATACATTTAAAATGCTGTTCCATTTGCAACATGAATTTTAAAGCTATTGAGGGTACGATTTTCAGTGCCTCAAAATCTTCTGGTCTGATTGATCCAACCATTGTCCATTTGYTTCCTTCAAACTTCCTTTTAGGAGTACTAGCACATTTCAGCTGCATTATGCTGTGGTTACTAAAGCAACCAGTGCGTGAAGCAGGCAGAAATTGTGATTATTCACTTTATCGCATTCCAGTTTCAGAGCAACCCTACACAATGATGTTCTCAAAAGCTGTATTTTTATATACAAGAAGCATATAAGTTTCCCTTTTTTTTCCCCCTCCTCCTTTTTTTTTTTTTTTTTTTTTTTAACAAATACTGTTCTGTTTGTGGAGCAAGGAAACACAGGTTTCAGAACAACCAGGGTGGAAGTATTACGCAAGGTAAATAAAAAGTATTCTAGGCAAGTCATCCAAGCCCAAGTCTACAGAACGAATAGAAGGTCCCTATCAACTACGCACAGTGTGATGCAATAACAGAGTTTTGTACTAAAATTTCCTTGCCTGACCACTGGATGATGACAACCTGGACACCCATGTGTCAGGCTATATTGTGGGATCTGGGGAAGCTTTCCCAAACCCTAGGTTTGGATGTGCCCTGCCTATATATGACTTTAAGTTTGAAAGAGACCAGATTCTCACACCTTCAAGACCATTCCTCATGTTCAGTTTTCCTCAAGAAAGAAAGCCAAGTAAATTTTATTAAAATATTTCCATGTTTAGCTTATGATAAATATATTTCAGAAAGTGAATTCTTCTGAAGAGCTAAAGAAAAAAGACAGTAAGCTTTCACAAGTTTTGAAGTTACGGAATGGAATCAGAAGGGAGTTGCCTGACATGATGCCAATTCCATGTAACTCAGGAATATCTGCAAAACGCCCTGCCCTGATCTATAACTCACTTCAACACTATAATATAAAATCTCCATCTCTCTGATCCATTTCTCCAAGTGCAAAACTAATTAAACCTCTGTGGAGGAACACAACCTCTGAGGTTAGTGCCAGTGAATTATAGATTGTGATGAAACTGCTGAAATATTAATGTAGAAGAAATTATCACATTACACACCAAGGGCTGAGATGGTAATTGTATCTTGCATCTTCATCCACAAAGGTATGAATTATACACAGAAAGCTATTTAAAATGACAAAGAGCCTGGCTTAGAGGAGGCAGTACACCTTAAAGAACAAGTAGGACAACTCTCCTCGTTTGGATGGAGATGCCAAGAGAGCTTGTCTTTGGAACGGTTGCTTCTAYAGTGAAAAAAAGCTGCCAGAAACGAATTTGTTTAGAGCTAGTCAGAAATTTTTCAGTGAAACAAAGTCCCATCAAAAGTGCTAGCTTGTTGAGCTTCAAATTCTTTGTTTGGTCAGCTGTGTTTATTCATCAGTTTCCAACTCAAAAGACTTATTTGGTGTAAAGATCTATTTTAAACACTAAGGAGAGRATTTGCATGTCTACTTCCAAACTACTCATCCAAGCCTTCTTTTATGGTCATCAGAGAAACTGGACTTTCTATAAAGTGATTTATCTGCACAGTTTTAGCCCAGTAGGAGGAGAGGAGTTATGTCCTAATCGTGCATCTTTTTCTCCACTGACCGGAATGGAAACATAGACAGTTGGCTCTTGTACAGGAATCTCTATTTTGTCATACAAATTAAATYTTTAAAGAATCTCATCTACCTTTTTCTCTTGTCACTATCTTCCTGTCCTCAGAAACCTCAGAAAAGGATTAGAGTGGCTGACCAAGTAAACACATGTGAAATTTCTGTATGAATTATAGGGAATTCCTGTAGCTGAGTAAGATACTTAACAGAAGCCCTGCAGTGAACGACAGAAATACAAAGTAGTTCTAACACCTATCTCTGCTCATCGTTGCAGCAGAGAGAGAATCAGGGTGGTGGTTGTGACTGCTGAACCTTAGGAAGCCTGCAGCGAGCTGCAGGTCTGTTCTTCATCACAGCATTGAAGAACCTCATGGTAACATCAGCTCACTAACTGTGCACAGCCAGCTGTCCCCCCCCTTATTTCTTCCTCTGCAAACACATATGATCTGGACTGAAGAATAAGATTCCCAATTATTCAGGCCATCCGCAATCAGAAATTACTTTAATGTGAAAGAAAGAAGAAAAACACATTTTTCTAGAAGGAGCTAAGAAAACCCATGGATGTGTATTTGTACTTTAGAAATTCTCATTGAGCAATTCTGAGGCAAGGCAATACCAGAAACAACAGATTTTCTTTTTCCTGATCACTCCATCTCTGGTAGGCTGTATGTGAGATACACTACTTTTTAGCKGGGCAGGGTGAAACTTTCAGCTGGGCAGTTTTCCTGTCTTGGTCACAGTYGATCAAACTATCCATTTAGTAATGAAATCCTGTTAAAGTCTAGTGAAAGTCTGTTGTGCTACTGAATCATGTATTTCAGAARTGTGACTGGACAAAGTGTGGTAAAAATGTGTCATTGTGCCCATTCTTTTCTCAGCAACATGTTGTTTCAGAATGACATATGCCTTTAGCTAGTACATGTTGGTTACACTCCTTAGGAGCTGCAACTCAGTCAAGGGTCAAATAAATTCAAACACACAGCCAAACATTTCCACAATCTGCACCTTACTGACCAGTAAGAGACCTGCTGAAAACAGATTTTTGTTTGCTGCCATATAATAGATTCACATACTTAATACTTTCTGTGCCTCTCCTCAAGTGAATTCTGCTCAGGTCAGTCAGACAGTACTAGAAATCATTCACTTATTTTTCAATTTAATATGCTAGGACTTTTGAAGGTTAGTTAGGATGAGATTAGGTAATTCTGTAAAAATCTTAAATGACAAAGAAGTTTAAAATATAAATATATTTTTATTGATTGTATAAGGATGTTAATGGTTGCATAACCACAAGAAATCAAGGATGCAGTATATTAGCACTTASGGTACTAACTGATTTTGGTGTTAGCCCCAATAAAATAACCGATTCAACTCTTTTGAACTAGAAATGTCTTACTATACTTGARAGGAAGAAGTGGTATGCAAGCATTCAGAGCTCCAAGTGGTGCTGCTCTACAGCATTTCTATACAGCTACAAATGATAGAACTGAAAATGTTTGTAGAGAAACTGTCATTTCACGTCCTTTCTGTRGAGGTGTGTTATGTGTTGTTCCTAGCAGCTATGCACGTGCACAAAGACGACTGCTCAGTGAGCAGAGCTTCTGAGATCTGGAGTTCTCTTGATGCCTTGTAACGACGGTCCTGATCCTCAGCTTGTGTAAACTGGAGGAAATAGTGAATCACTGAAATAATGATTATTTTATCTAGTCTTCTGGATGAATATTTAGTTTTAAAATCCAATCTTGYATATTAAAAGCACCTGGTGAAAATACCAAATCACTCGTTAGTGAAATGAAGCACACTAACATATTCTAGTTGAAAGCTGGTTCTTTGTTATTAATATGGGTATTTTAATTTCAGAAACAAATACTAATGAACAGGATTTGAATTTCATATTAAGTAATAACTAACATTTAGGCAGAGATATAATTTCAAAGCCTCTAATGACACTACTTGTCCATAGACTGAGGTTATGAGTTAGTATGTACGATCAAGTTGTAAAACTTACCGATTTTAGCAGTGTCACGCCTTTTCTTTCAAGGATACTAGGACAGTTCTTTTCCTAAGAAATATATTGTATGTGTTAAGGCCAAAAATTAAATTGCCAAAGCACAGGAAAGTGGTAAATATGTTCCAGAAAATCTATTGAAAAAAATAAAGCTTGAAGCAAACTGAAAAATCTCCCCTTGAACATCTGAAAGTAATGAATGGTTTTGCCCTGATCATTCTATATCATAATTTCAACCTTTTAAAAACTGGAATAATACTACCTTCTTACTTCATGTGATGGTTATAAAAATGAATGAATTATATTCATAAATAATAGCAATATAAGCCACAGAAACAAYCATAGGGAGGACTACAATGTTTCTGCTACATAAATATATCCTTTCTCCATCCAGAAATCTTGTCAGATTGATTTTGGGGAGTTCTCACGTTCACCTGAATTTTCTGGAAGAGCAGCTCCATTCCACACCGCAAAAGTTTAATAACTGGCATGTAGCCTCAGAGAGTACAAAATCTGGATCTTCATGTAAGTTTAAAATAATATCAAATTAATCTTTTGTTCCTTTGTATTTTTGAGAATTTTTTGCTGTTGGATTTTGCCACCAAGCTCTCTGGGAACCACAAAACCAAACTTCACAGCTGATGAATGAAACAGAGTTTTCGAATTGCTAAGGTGAGCTTATTTTCAATTATTTACTTGATTATTAATTATCATTGGACCTTGAGTATTCAAAAATGACATAATGCAATAGCTGTTTATGCCATCTCTTTGCATCTTCCCTATGTATCATAGTGTCTGGAGATGGTACTAGAGAAATATCTTTCAGAAGCAAGATAGCTTTTGGAATTTTCAGCTCATAAGTGAAAGAATATATTTTATGAATTCACAACTGCAAGCAGCAAAATAAAAGTAATTCATCTGAACCTGCTAGCAAACARCTGTGGATATTAAGAATATTGGACTGACTTCTGAAGCTCTTATTCAGCTTTCTATTGCCAGAGGCATTAAACAACTTCCCAATACGCACTATGCACAAAGGTGGAGTAACACTAGTGAGACATAAGATTCCGTATTGAAAACTTTCTGGCAACTTAATGTTTGTCTCATTTCCATGCATATTCTTTCTGTAAGAAAAAAAGAAAAGAACGAAATTTTAAGGAGAAATGCTTAATGTTTCGCCTTGAGAAAAAGAATTTTGTAGAGGTAAGAAGGAGGCTATAGAAGGGCAGAATCTTGAGTTAAATCAAGCAAAACGTCTTCAAGATGGCTTTGAAAATAAATAAAAAAAAATCTCAAGTTGCTAAAGAATATGAGCAAATTTAATCTAAACTGTCTCTATAACATCCTCCTAGAGGATGGAGAGAGTCCAGCGTAGGGCTACAAAGATGGTCAGAGGGCTGGAGCACCTGCCCTATGAGGAACGGCTGCAAGAGCTGGGCCTCTTCAGCCTGGGGAAGAGCAGACTGAGGGGGGATCTTATCAGTGTGTACAAGTACCTGAAGGGAGGGTGTCAAGGGGACGGGGACAAACTCTTTTCAGTTGTCCCGTGTGACAGGACAAGAGGCAATGGGCAGAAACTGAAGCACAGGCAGTTCCGCCTGACCATGAGGGGGAATTTCTTCCCTGTGAGAGTGCCGGAGCACAGGCACAGGTTGCCCAGAGAGGCTGTGGAGTCTCCTTCTCTGGAGATCTTCAAGGCCCCATGCCCTAGGTGACCCTGCCGAGCWGGGAGGTTGGACTAGATGATCTCCAGAGGTCCCTTCCAACCTTACCCATTCTGCGATTCTATGATTTAAGGCTAAATTCAGTTATCTGAGATCACTGGAAATTTTTCATTTAAATCTGATGAAGCTAGACTAAGTTCCAAACAACACTAAATTGGGCAAAAATCTCTACTCTTGGTGGAGCTTTTCGGATTTAATATGAAAATAAGAAATAAAAGTAGCAGCCTGAATCTGTGCCACAACACTAGGGTACACTAAAAATGATCAGAAATAAAGTAAGAAAAGCATCTAGTGTGAAAACAGTGCAGCTAGTAAGTCCTTAGGAGAATACTATTTTTCCAAGCAGTTTGAAAAAAAGGAAGAGAATTATTTCCCAGACGATACATACATTGGAGTGTAATTTGTATTTTTGTGCAAGTATTATAATTATTATAGATTGCACATAAGCCTGGAGGATATTGCATAATTATCCCATAAAACGTAAACAAATATCTGCTTAAGCTGCATCTGCAGGTTTTTCCCTTTCTATAAATACCCTAATGAGAGCAGAAGTTCATTTTAGCAAATATAGCTGGCTAGCTCCAGTTATTCCAGAGCTTTCACTCTGGAAACCTAGTTCCAACAGCTACCCACACACAAGCTGAAAACATGGCCATTGTGTACCATAAGAATAGATTTGATTTGGAATATTCTCAGTGAATAACTTGAGTAAACAAAGCAGACTGAAAATTATTTCGCAAGCTAGATTGAGCTTCTATTTTAAGCTTTACCTAAGAGACTCACTAGATACTATCTAAAGACAAAACTCTAAGAAATGCCTTGCATTCAGACAGCCACAATTAYTCTACAGCTTCTTGCTTGCTCCTCAGGGGTGATATACTTCTCCAGGCATAAATAATTTTCCTTTTGACAGTTTAGTTATATTTGCTAATGTAGGGTCTAGGTGGGTCCAAGTCTTTCTATTCGCTTACAACTCTGCTCTTTCACCAAAATGTGTTGTGATGTCTGAGGACTGTAAACATAACACATTATTGCAAGAATGCTTTGGGAAGATATGTCCAAGATTTCCAAATATATGGTAGCTCAGTCATAGCTCATTTAAGCCTTCAGGAAATCCTAGGCAAATGGGTGAAGTTTTGCTAGACAGAATTGCTGGTAGAAACAGAAGGTGTTTCCATGATGTGGTTATCTTAAGGAAGCACAAATGACGTTCATGGATTCAGATGTCTAGAAGCGAAACAAAATTCAAGAGTTACTTTTATGCCCTTTAAAGCTAAGTCACAGTGTAACTCCAGGCTCAGAAAATGTGCAATGGCCTATAGACTTAGAGATTCTTCTGTGACAAAGACGGCCAAAAAARTACAGCCCTCCTACTTAATGCCTGGCACATTCATTGCTAGCAAGTTCAAAAATTGACACTCAAACAAGTCTCTGTACACAAGATTATCAGCCGAATTAGATGTTTATCAGGTGACAGCGTGTGTACATAGTTTGCAGCAATTACTTTGTCCAGGCAGATTATCTAGGTTTAGGGAGAAAGTGTTGTTAGAAAATTGACAAAAAAGACCAACTATAAACTCAACAAGAGAGAGTTTTAATGTTAAAAAAAAAAAAAGAAAAAACACCTACAAAATGATTGATTTGATCCAAAAAGAAAAATTTTGTTAATTTTTGATTTAGGGAAATTTTTATTTTAGATTAAATTTCAGAATAAAGTATTTGAATTTCAGAACTAGGGCATTTTGATTAAAGAGATTTTAAAGTTTAAATTTGTAGGCCTGGGGAATTAGTCTCTTTTCTAGCAAAACAGTATTGCAATACTAACATGATTATAGAAAATGTTTTGTTTGATGCAAATCTTTCATTCAATACATCTATACTTTTCCATCAAAAGAAACTTGACCACTACAAAATGATTTGCAGGGTGCCAAAGACAAAAATATGATGTTGCAACACATATTTTCATTTTCCTGTTAAGACATGACTCAGTTTTCATTGAATCCTTAGGAACTATAAGCCACGGGTACAATAGACATACTAACCTCATCATTGTCTTCTTGCTTCTAATAAAAAGCAATACTGTGAACACTCAGACCTCAAAGACCATCCCAGAAGATGCTTCAGGGCTGACAGTGAAGCCTCTTTCCTAATCCAGAAACAAAGATTAGCCTCAAGATTTTGAGTCAAACCAGAAAGATAAACTTAAATTAGAGAGGAGGCTCAGTTTGGGAGCTTGGCTTTAGCCTGACATCTAAAAATACCCCAAAATGTTCCTAAATACTGAGGAATATTTTCAAAATTTTCTATGAAGAGTTAGCTGTACTTCATATACAGAATGAACAGGCAGACAGATGAAAAGAACAGCCAAATTTTTTAAGAACATTTTCATAATAAGATGTCCCCAATAGAAGCAAGCACGGATAGGTGATAGCAAAGAAAAAATAACTCGGAAGATAGAAACTGAAATACACAAAAACTTCAAATATCCTAATCTTAGTCAGCAAGTGCTGTTTCAGTTCAGTTTTTTATAGTCATGACTATAAAGATTTACTTATATCTCAAAGGTTAAGTAAAATAATTCTTTATAATAGATACCATTGAATATTTTGCTGTCATTACCGCACAGCTAGRCAGTACATTTGTGAGATCTGCTGCCTTCTCACAGTTTGGATCTACAACAGCAAGAAATACATTTTCTCCCTTTGTACTACATCACACACAGTTATTACAACTTTTTGAGTATAGATGAGAAAACAGGTAACAATGAACAAGAAGCTCAGARGAACTGTTTTGATATATGTGGCAACAGCTCCTACGATATTTTATTTTTTATTCCAGAAAATTTGAAATATGAATATTTTCTTAAGAAATACATAGAATTAACTTTAAATATACTTCAGACTGTGATAGCAACACTTTTATATTAATTTAATTTCAAATACTAGAAGCAGCCAGTTTGACTCCTGGGGGGGGGTTCAGAGCAGGAATTGAAAGCAAATTCCCAGAAATAATTAAAGGAAGATGGGCAGACAATGAGCTTTCTAAAAGTCAATTGCTACACTTAATTTATTAGCTCCATCTATTAAAACAGAGTTACTACGTTAGAGGTGAAGCGAGCAACCTGATGATGAAATACAACTTCCTGAAAATCTCTGTAATTTTCAGGCTCTGTAACTACCTATGCAGAACATATTTCTAGTCTCCATAGGAAAAGAAAAGAGATAATTTGCAAATAAGAGCAAGATACCTCTTTCTCATTACAGCCTGGGGCCTGCTTGAAAGCATTCATATTAGATCTAAGTTAAAAATATATATTTTTCCCTGAAGGGAATTGATTCTTACCTTCAACTTACTAAAGTTCAGTAATTCTTCAGTTTTACAGATACATATGATCATAAAATTCATTATCACTTTTGAATATGTGCTGTCATAAACTAAGATCATCTACATATATCAATAAGCAGAAATAAATGCTCAAAAATAGTATTTAATAATCTTTAATAAGACCTATTCTTCTCTAATAGTCACTTATTTTCCATCAGTATTTCCCATACCGTCAGAGTCCAATACTCTCTGACCAGGTTCTTTTAGGTATTCCACACATACAGAGAGTGCAATGTTTAATATAAAAGTTTAATTTAAAGCTGTTTGATGTTACACGGGATTTTTAATTTAGCACAGTGATACAGTGATATACTGAAATCACAATACAAATGCAATTGCTATTACTAGTCTCTACAGCATTCTCACCGTCACAAMGTGGCGCTTCCCCAGTTGCCGGGAAGGAGTACGTGGGTTGAAGCCAGCTCCAGACATCTTCAAAACTCTTTTTGCTAGTTGTTCAGGTTTTATACTCTGTGTTGGGCTGAGCCAGATACTTGCTTCTCCCATGCTGATCTGGCTAATCGCAGAGAGACATTYGCATCCTTTGTTCATCTCAGAAATAAACTATTTTTTTCACCAAATTTATGGCTACTTATCTAAACCAAAGGTCACTCTCCAGCCCTCTTTGTGTTAAGATAAAATCATGCAACAGCTGTGATTACTACGTTGCATCTTCCTGAGCTTCAAGAGCATCTYGCATGTGTTTAKCTCCTCTGAGCCTTCTTTCATTACAGGGGGTTATCGGTCGTTACACATACCTCAACCGCAGTAAATAGATGTAAATGCATTCCTGGTAACTCAAGCTTAGGATAAGTTTCTCTTCTGGTCAAGGGCCTGGTTGTCTAMTAAGAGTTGCTAATGAGACTAAAGTTATTTAAATCCTTCACTAATAAATGTACTTTTCAGAAAATTAAATATCTACTTCTCTTTAGGTTAGCTAACAAGGGGATCATAAGCTATTAGGAAAGTTAAATTTTCGTTAATTCACAGCAAACATTTTGCATAATCACGTGTTGACACTAAATACCAATTAGAATCCCTCTTCTGTAGAGTTCAAGAATACCTAAGGACTACTGCTGGTATTATGTGCACAAGCATAGTGCTGTGGGGTGTGTTCATTGCTCTAACTATAATTATAATGACCATATGTTAGCACACCAGGCGTCYTCGTTCAGGTCCCATCCTTCCTCATGACAGTAACGAGGAGCCCCTTTCCACCGGTGATAGGAGAGGTGGGACCTTACGGTGCATCCGCACACWCGTTCAGCCCGGGCGCGAGCTCGGAAGCAAGCCTCCCGGCCGCCCCCACGCCGGAGGGCGGCCCCGGAGTGCGCAAGCGGGATTCCTTCGGGATGGAACTACACCAGAAGATTTCCTCCACGGAGCTGGTGTTCACCCATTAGGCTTCTAGCTTTAACAGGCATTCAGAGTATTCCGAGCTTTCATCTACAGCAATTTGTTTTACCTAAGAACCACASCTCTCCAAAAAGCTCAAGCAACAGAAAATTCAATACATCTGTAGCATCACAGCTCATCATGAGCACATCATCCTCCAGATCTCCTCTGAATAACGATTTTGTTTTATTCAGAGTTTCTTTTACAGTCTCTACTTTGTGCCTTAAAATTTACGTGCATGACCTTTCAAAATAACACTGGAAAATTAAACTGATCTGGGAGAAGAGAAAATAAATTCTTCTGGGATTAATCTCTAGCCCATGTGATCTAAAATTAGAAAGAATAAGGCAGCGCAAGAACAAAATGAATACAATAACTTTCTCCTAATCAGTTCTTCACGTGCCTGCACAACCAGTCAGAAAATGCCCACTTACATAAACAAATACAAGTCAAAAATCAGGTCAAATGGAACAGATTTGTATAAGCTATTTCAGTGATTTCTTTCACAAGTTAAGACATGAGAGAGGTTGTGATGCTGTTTCTATTTGTGTAAGTACACGGGAGATGCCTGGACACCAAGTGTAGAACCTATCTAAGTAATTAGATACGTCTACAGGCTACTGTTAATATTCTGCATATTTTTTATCTGGACATCATTTGGTTAGCTGCGGTGCTTAACCTTACTACATGCTCAGAAGACACAGGTTGATTAAAAGCAGCCAATATACATTTGTTTTGACATGTATTTTTTAAATATTTCTTGGACCTTTCAAGCTCCCATGTGAAAGTGAAGGAAAAGGAGAAGAAAGAAAAAACACGCTGGTAAACATCATAACAACTCACACAGTGAGTCAGAGYAAATTAGCAGAATTGCCAATACGCACTTATCAAATATATAGCTGAAGGTACAGGTAACAAGAAACAGCAGCAGTTTCAACAAAAGAAATTGCACATAAACACTGCCATTAATCCTACCTCTGAGAAAGATGAGCCACAGTGTCATTTGTGTCGTAAACAGCTGTGTGCTTGTTTAACAGCAGTGCGTTTTTAATGCTATTCAGAGTCTCTGCTACRACTTTTTGTATGGCGTCTAACAATGTTGGTTTTCATTGTTGTTCCTTAAGTACTCTAGTAATCAATATGGTTAGCAATAGTAATTATGATAAATGAGCACTATGAGTAATATTTTCACTGCCAAAAGAATCAACAATCAGAATTTGTGTCTGTGCTAATTATATTTCCAGTATTGCTGGTAGATAACTAGAACAGAAGAAAAGTCTGAAACATATGTTTAATGAACCAAATCAATCTATACCCTTTTAGCCAGCACAGAATACAAAGAACAGGTTATAATGGGAGCATCTTTTGATGCARGTTTTCCTGCTAAGCTTCAGACCAGAGTGAAGAATAGATGAGTGTTTTGAAAGAGTCTGAGGATGCTTGGAAGTGCTAAAGGCAAGAACGCTTGAAGGGACGCAGCTCTGTCAACAACTTCCTGCAAAAAACAGTTCTGAAAAGGCTCTCAAAAACAGTGTATGTAGAATCACAAAAGAATACACTCCTACAGCTGCACTTGCCCCTCCTTAGAAGGTATGTATCAACAGTCGCATGGAGGGCACGTAATCATCCAAAAGGCATTATATTTAGAACAATATAGGAGCAGAAACTATGAAATGGAAAAAAAGGAATATTCAACWTTTAATTTCCAATTTTCAGCGGCAAATCTGTGCTACATGCATAACTATGTGCATCTGTGATGCATCGTATACATCCACCCATTTGCAAATTATCATGAAAATAAGTGTGCATGTGTGTGTGTGCGTGCACATTCAAACGTGAATGAATGTTACTGAGAGATTAATTATGCACACACAGAACTCGAGGCCTGAAGGAAATTCCTTGGAAAAGTAGTTAGATTTGCCTGACCTCCTACTCAGAAGAAGTTCCCTTACTTTAAAATTTTTTTCAGTTCAACAGCAAGTGATAGTAGTATAGCCTTGCCTACTGAGGCGTAGTTGGACACATTGAAGATGCTGGAACACATCAATGATCACCTTCTAACCTTTGTCCTACCTATGAATTAACTGCTGCAAAACCAGACTACAAAAACCATAAGTGCTGTTCATCAACAAGAAAACAGCCATACAATTCAGTGAAACAATGTGCTAAGTGGAGCTGCTGCTTAAGACAACCATGTCTGGATGTTTATGATCTAGACAACCATTTCTGTTAAACCTACCCTACTATTTTTGGTCAGAATTATTAAGATTTACTTTCCTAATCTTTCCTAGTATGGATACTTGATTGCCTGAAACCAGAATATTTAAGAAAATAGTACATTTCCTGTGACACGCAGCCACAGTAAAAATTAGAAAGAGCAAGTCCTCATTATCAATAGAAGCTGCAAGCAGGATGTTTTCTGTAGGGATGCCTCAGCTACAATTCTAAACACAAAAGTTGTCCAGAATTATGGAAAGAGGCTTTTCTACCTATTTTTGCATAAATAACAGGATGTAAGTGTAAACTGTACATAAAATCATTTTTGCCCATGTCTTTATTTTTTTTAGTGATGGGCTTATTGAAATTGAAATTCAGCTCCTCTTTTCATCTCATGAAAAGTATAGCTCATTAAAATGGGAAACAAAAAGAAAAAAAAATCCTTTTCATTTTAAAGATTCCACACAAATTCCCACTGCAGGAGGGGGGAAAAAGCACCTGAAATATTTTATATAGTCCTTAAGAGAATGCACATTCATATACTAAGAAGTATGTACACCAACTCACAAAGGCATGAGAGAGTGGCAAGAGCTCATTTATTTTACTTTTGGCAAGTCCTGACAGATATATAGTTTCTTCCTGCAGAAAAATAAAGAAAATAAAGATGAAAATAAAGAAGTATAAATACTGAGGTAAGCAGTACTTTCTGGTCCTWTTTTTCATTTTCAAGACCTTTTCACAGAACATTCATATAATTTCAGCAAGATAAGGCCATCCAGCAGAGAAAAAGAAAATAAAAAGGGATAAAACTTATAGGCTAGATGTTGTCACCAAACCTCAATCTGAACCTGATTCATGATGGAAAAATATAAGCCATACAATTAGCCTATCCTCAATAAACAATTTGCCTTGTGGTTTTTCAATTGCTTGAAGTTAACCACCATATATTGAAATAACACATTACTCACTTTAAAAGAGGGACCAAAAACRCATCCGTGGACAAGTGCTCAGGAAACAAAGGAGTGTCAGGTTTTATGTCCCACTCAACAGCTTCCTTCCCCTTCCAGTTCACCTTGAAAGTCATCTGCTGAGAAATACATCTATACAAAATACAATAAGTCTATTTTAACAGCCTCCCTTCAAAAATGATGACAAGTCAGTAGCCACGTTAAAGATGAAAATGTTTATTGCAAATTGGCAGATGACTTGCACACCTGAACTGTTTAGTTATGTTCCCTCTAACGCAGCAATTTCTCTTTGAGATTTTCTGTGCTTGCCTCTAACATATGCAGCAACACATTGTCCAGTATCTATTTAATGAGCCACATCTCAATATGATAATGTGTGGARATCTGCACAAGAAGTGCATCTGCACAAGTGCATCTGCTATATGTATAGCCACTAGGATAAATATTTAAATACTTTCTGTTAGTATAAAGACAAATAATCAGACTGACTATTCAAAATGTTCTTGTAACAGTGAATAAATAAATAGCTTTGATCTAACCACRTTAGCTTCTAGAATTTTTTCCTACTTTACATAGTTATATAAAGTACTTATTTGTGAATAGTGAATTCTCTTATGTGCATCAGAATCTAAATAAATTATGTTTAGACATGGATAAAAATCAACCTCCWACAACTTATACTCTGAGATATTCATTGAAAGAAAATGAAAAGCAAGGCTGAGTTGCTCACTCTTATAGCGATCCAAGTAATGACAATAATAATAATATGCTTTTCTCTCTCTGCATAAGTCTTGTCTAAGATGGATGCTAAACAGGAATCTGCATATGTATCTTGTTCTGGGAATCACAATGGCAGGCAGAGCAACAAAATGAATAAAATTCTTCACCACTGTAGCAAAAAGCAGCATTTACGTATATTATTAAATCAGTYTACAAAATAACATTATTTCCCCATGGTTAAAAAAGGGAAGACATATTAGCAGTCTTCTACATCAAAAYGGCTGGAGCAGGCTTAGACTTTGGCAGAAAGACAAAAGGAAAACAAAATGACTATGTACGCAAGACAGCTCTTTGGAAAACTGTATTTTTCCGTGTATTGGATTGCACTGTTTTGCTGACAAATATTTCACCAGAAAAATACAATTTTCTTTTTCTTTTTTTTAATTAAACAATACTACGCTATTCAAAGATAGTGACAGTCGAAAAACAGTAGAGTAGTATGGCCAAAGACTCTGGAAGAAGGAAATGTTAATAAACAAAAAGATAATACAGAAAAAATATAAATTCTTTTTAACAAAAATATCAGACCTCAGAGAATAGTTACAAGACTATTTTGTACAGATATACCATAGCAGGACTAGACCTATATCAACATGATTACCTCCAGACACAAAGAAGGGATATAAAGTTCCTCCAAGCAGATTATCATACATTAAAACATGTATTTAATCAAACTATCTGTCTAAGGAAATATATTAAGTGGCCTATAAAAATATGTCCCATAGACATGCAACAGGAATCTTAAAAAATACATAAGTAAAAGAAACAACTCAATATTAATTGTTATCTACAAAGATTGCATTTAATTTGGGGGGGGGGGGGGGGGGGAAAGCTATACTTTCTCCAATAGGAGAAGCTGATATCAAAAAGAAATGGAAATTCTGAGGAACACAAAGAGCTGGAGAAAACTGAATGGAAGAGAGCCATACGAGTCAGCCGCTTTGCCCGGACATCACCCTATGAACACCATGCCCATTTCAGATATAAATCAATCGCTGTAAGCAGTTATTACGCCAGCRGCAGCATTGCTCCTGGGGGCAGCGTCAGCCCCTCAGTTGCAGGTGCCGAGGGGTGGGAGGACCTGGCCCTTCTAGAAGTGGAGCTGTTATAAAGCAGAGACTCTACAGATCTGCCTGAAAAGGTCTCGTCTGAACAACTACCAGAGGCTAAAGCGAAGACACACAATGTTCCCAGAACAAAAAGGGGTAGACAGCAGTCGTCCTGGTATTTCGAGGGAGATCCTCGGGTCCACCTAACAAACCTACTCACTTCAGGGCTCTCGAGCAGTTCTCCAAGCAGATGGGAAGGGAAGAAGCTCCACAAGACAGACAGAACTGAATGGATTTCAACAAGGCCTTGCCAAACTGCAGAATTTCCTGTAAATTATTTCAGGTTCAGTGAATTAGCATTTTCCGGATATGTCCTTTCCACTACAGAAGCTCTGACTCACGTTACCAACAAGGCCAACACCTGTCATGCCAAGATGCTTAATGTTACCCATCACAGAAACTCAGTTGCTGAAGGGTATTTGTACAGGTTCAACAACAGGCAAAAGCTCTTACAAGATCTCCCACTTGTAAGCAATGAGAGGGCATAAAAGGCAGTTCACCTTTACAATCCTCAGAGTGAGCAATACATGCACTTTTTCTCCAGCTATTGCTACCTCTGCTCCCTCATAGTCCCACTGCAGCAGCCACTCCTGCTCAGTTAAGTACATATTGCACTTAAATTCCACCGCCTAATTAGGTTGCACTTTTGCTGAAATGCTGCCAGGAAGAACTGGGGCAACAATGCAGCAGGATACCGTCATATTGCAAACCCGTGTCTCCTTTCAGTGTCCTCTCGAGACTCCAGTCACACCACAGTGCAAGAGGCAGAATTTAATCGCTTTCTGCTCTAGTAATTCTGGCTATTTGGGAATTGAGATTGATTTTCCTCATTTTGGATTGTGGAGATCCAGTGTGAGCCTGCTGTCACACAGCGTGAGGTAGCATCGAGCGCAGAGGAATTTGATGCACTGCAGCAGCTGTCCAGAGCCTCAGTGCTGGCAGCATCAGGAGCAATAGCATGAATACACTGTCCAGCTACATGAGTCTGTCTCTGCTCTGTAAAACCAAAATATTCTCACCAGGTCCTTCTGCCTGTTGCAATGGATATTTTAGCTTTTTCTGCCTCATATTTGAAATTTTGCAGGTTTGATTAGAATAGCTTTAGTATTTACATCTATCAAATCTGTTTAGTAGATGTTTCCAGCACTTGCAGAGACCACTAAATAAAACAGAAGGATAGTGGAACACATAGACTGACATTTTCAGTTTGTTTGCAAGGCCGCTGGGACAGAACAGTAACTATACTGGTGCATCAAGAAGACCTCAGTAGAACACATCAAAATTTTTTCCTGCAACAGCAAGATTAAAATGTCCTAATCCAACTGTTGTGCAACTCCTTCARCATCAGTGAGGATTCTAGATAATAAAACAAATCTAAAATATATTATATACTGCGTTAATGCTGATCTTTATACCAGCCGGTATGAGCATTCAGTTAATGCTTTACACCAATCACTTTTCAAAACATGTTGTCATTTTTTCAGATGTTTTGGACATTTGAGATAGGCAGTAAACTAAACTGCATCTTTTGTATCTTGTCATAGATGGTAGATTTGCCAATGTGGTAAATTTCCTCCAACGCTAAAAGAGATAAAAGAGAAAACAGTGTAATTCTTATCCCACATCAGTGTAAATCTCGAAGAATTCAGTTAACTCGGTCAATGAGAGATCTTCATCAGGCCTCAAACTTTTCTATATAAACCAAGTAGAGAGGAGAGTTATATCGCATATACTGAAAGAGATGGAGAATTTTATTTAGAAAACAGTAAAAGATATTAATAACTAATAAATTATGTAATTAAGTTTGTGGACTGGAACAGAGGACAAGAATGCAGACAGAGCCTAAATTTTTGTTATCATAACAACCACCTATTTTTAGTATTGAAGAAGAAAAAAAAGTCTTGGGGACAGATTCATTTCTCATATTACTTATGAAGGGGTTTCAAATTTGCTAACTTCAACTGCTCTGATTTACACCAGGAAACACTGCAGCAGAGTTCTCCATTACTGTATCTACACACCATTGCTTTTGTCTCAGCCCAGTGACCACGGCTTATCAGGTAGGCGTGCTGACCTTACTTCAATGTGGTAGCACGTACCTCATCTGCCTGAACACAAAGCACATTCTGGTTTCTTTTGGCTCACCTCTGTTCCAGCATTTTCCAGCTGCATAAGTGTTCTTTGCTGTCTTCATGCTTTTCTTGTTAACATGCTTTATATATATGCATATATACACACACACATGTATACACACACATATGTATATACATGTGCATATATACATACACGTGTGTGTGCATATGTGTGTGGGTATGTATATAGAGAGATATATACATATATGTGTGTGGTTGTGTGTATATATATATATATATACACACACCCACACACATATATATTAAAAAGAAATCCCCAAGACAAGCCTTTGCTAGTAATATTCATTCCCAGATGGTAGCTCAGAGAAAAGAATTGTTGATTTCCTGAAAAAATTGCTCTAGCAAGATGAATCAAATAGAGTTTATTTAGATAAGAGATAACAAGTATAATCTTACAACAGATTAATAGGCATGCAACAGAATACATTTGTGTGCAGTTAACTGTGTGTTAAAGACGTCCTCGGATTTGCTTTTTCTACAAACATTATATTAATAACTCATGGAAGCCATTTTCAAACAATAATAGTTTGGGGGTAATGAAGTAAAAAATTCAAAATAGTATTCTAGTTAGCAGTTGTATATAGAATGTCCTCAGAGAAAGCAGTAGAATTTTGTGAATGTGGAAATTTAATTATAAAACCTAACTATCATATTTTGAATACGCATTACTGTATTGATTAGTGAATAGATGTCAGATCTGGCTGGAACTATTAGTTCAGAAAAGAAAAACCTGACCCTAACTGTAAACTAAGCTGCTTTTTCTTTTTTATGTCTTCTATAAACTCCAATTATTAGCATTTAGGAATCAGTGATGTCTAACACAAAGCTTCCCATGTGTTTTAGTCTAATTAAAAACAAATCGTCTCTTAATACATTAACACTTTGCCTTTAAATGCTTTCAAGAGGCATTTTTGCTTGTTTTTCTCTTTAATCACTATCTTTTCATCCCTTCCAGGAACATGTAATTGGCAAAATGTTTGCATCCTGTTGTAGCATTGAGACAGGTTATTTTCCATATGCTAAGGTGTTTTGACCTTAGATATGATAGATAAAAGGTCTCTAAGAAACAGTGAGTTCAAATCTATACCTTAATTAAAGTTATTATGACCTTAGGGTCACGAAATTTAAATAGGTTGCCACCGGTCCTAAGGAAACATTATTCATTCTCTCAAAACTGTGGAGTTTCTGTGCCCAGAGGCCTCAGTCAAAATCTAGTTGGGTAATTGCCCTGCTTGTAGCTCCAGTTGGATGAGTAGCCTTCATTTCTTCTCAGGGTATATTATGTTCAGCTTCTCTGCYGCAGTTTCAGCTGACAGAGAGCCCCAAAGTAGCTTCATTTTAATGTACTGGCTGAAAGCATTTGGGGATTCTCTGCACTGAAAAGCTTTACATAAATATTATATTCAGCCATATTTTTCTTTAGTGAAAAATACAGTTATTATACCGAGTAGGATGCTTGCTGCCTTTAAATATTTTTATATGATGAATAAATGATACAGAACAAAAATATTTATTGTTTCCTAGGATGTCTAGTACGTGATGTGCAGACCTTCTAGGTGCTAGTGCTTACACCCAATATCAGAAATAACTATATTTGAAAAGCAAGTTCTTACAGTCTTCTGGACTGCACACGGTGGTCATTTAAATATCATGGTAATGGCAAGGAACCTACCAGCTTGCCAAGTGATTACTTATGACTCAACAACCAGAAGCCAGCTCGCAGCAGAGAGAGTTGTGCCCTACACATGTTTTATGTGCACCAGGGCATAAATGTTAAGCATAAGTTCTGGAGCCTTAACCACTTTCATCTTCTAAGAAGCTGTGTAGCTGAACAAATTATATCTACAGGGCAAGTTATTACCCATTGCAATACCTCTGATACAACTGGTTTGTTAAACAGTATCCAGCCCAAGGAGTGATAACTACACTTGAATCCTAGTGCTATAGAGGCCTAGCAGGACCCTCCAGGCTGCTTGTGACACTACTTTGGGCTAAGATACAGCTATTTGTGTGTATGTGGAAGGAGGGGAAATTCACTTTGAAGAGTCTAAAATAAAGAGAGCCATGTTGCAATTCCAACTTGTCTTTTTATAGCAAGAAAGTAGCATACCTAGGGATTGATGTGAACACACATAGAGAAGATTTCAGATAACAAAGCACAATAAGACAGTACAGAGGAACTGTACCAGGCAGAAAATAGAAAACTGGTAGAGTCTTATTCGGAGCTCATCCTGCAGAAAGCTAACAGAAATACTTCAAAACCATGCTGGGCAAAAAAAAATATCAATTTACAGAACAGTCAGGATGCAGTGCTTGAGTTCATTCCCTGGCTTTTTAATTAGCAGTGCAGACATATCCAGAGACACTTATCTTGTACAAAACTATTGAGAGTTTCATAGGACACTAAGAATATGGCAGTAGGGAGATGCTGTATTTTTGAAGTAGAAGACCAGTCACAGCTGACATCAAGATGTTCACATTGCCAGAGCTTTTACTGAGTTATTGCCAAGTCACTATTCCTTCTACTTCTTCTTAACGTCTGCCTAGTGTTTCTAAACATCAGCCTGTACTTAAAACTASACTATACAATCTAGCAACCCAGCTACTACTAGTTAACAAGAGGTGGTAATAAATGATCATTTGAATTCTGAGAGAAAAAAMAACTAGATTAGTCAATAAAGTCCATAAACTCTGGTTTCTGGTAGTAATTTAAGCAATAGGCAGGAGTGTAGGGAGATACTGTAATTCTATAGAGCCACAGGAAAAAAAACCAAAAAGCATCTTACAGAAACTTAAAACTTTACATGGTGTAAGAATATCAGAAGAATGCAAAATATTGTTATGATTGGAAAATCCCATTAGTAAGTGCATTAGCTAGGTTGGCTATTCAGACAGCGTACTCCCTAAATCATCCTGGTACTATGGAAGCAGAATTACGAACTTGGTGTTCAGCACTTTTTTTAATGTCTATATTAGATCAGTATGATACTAGTGACAGTACCGCATTCCCAAGGAATGCTAAAGCTGAGATCCCATATGAGAACCAAATTACCAAATAAGAAAAAAAAATCATTAAGAAATCCTGTTTTATAGTTGAATTTGCTGCATTTAATTAAAGGGAAGTTCTTGACCCTAATTTACTTGTACAGGTTCTGTTRGCAATTGTTGGCTAGGGAATAGGCAGAGCCACTGTATTTTGTAAGTTCTACTTTTCAACTTGAAACAAAAAGGCATTTTTCCTTCAGGGATTTCTCACAGGAAGCATTCCTCTGAGACCTTTTTCAAAAGTAAAGTGACTTATGTATGAACTCTTATTCTGAAGAGTTTTAAAAGGAACACTATCTTTTTACAGTTTGGGCATGTTTTCTGCTTTAGTTTTTGACTTGAAGGAAGAGCTTTAGCAGAGCAAACTTCATGACTACCTCCGCATAGCCTATCTCTACTGACTTGATCAACACTGTGAAAACCATCCTGCTGCTACAGACCACTTTTTTAAAAGGAATAGATGTATCACTATATATACAGCGATGTATATGGAGGTAGGCTGATTGATAGAGAGATAGAAGTTAATTTCTAACTGAGACTGCAGAGATGTTCCAGATAATAAAGCAAAGATTTTCAGTACTTTTGCTAAATATTCACTGTGGTCCATAAARTAGTCTGAGTATTTCAATTCTGAAAAAGCTGACTCATGGCTGTGTATGAACTAATTTTCATGCAGAATTAGTGTAACTCTTTGTTAACCAAGTACAAACTACTATTAACCATTTTAAACAACAGAAATATCTTTGGAGAAAACGTCTAGAATGTCTTGTTAAACATCTCAAAGGAACATTAGCGTTTCTTCAAACAACCTCAGACAATAGTAACCTACTTTGGTAAACAAAAAGATGCATATCCATCTCTTGCTCCAGCAAACTGCAAAAATAATTTTTCTTGGRAAAAAAAGTGATTGAAAAAGAAATAAAGAGTGTTGAAATGGAACACTTTCAGCTCAACAACAGAATATTTAGTCATCACATAATCCTTCGGTCCACAAAAGCTATGGCAAAGACACACATGCAGGTTCAGTCTCACGGCAGTTACCTCACTAGCATACATYGCTGCTTAAATGATGTATTTTCAACAACCACCTACACTTTGTTTATCCATGAATAAGCCATTTTGATGCATTACTTTTGGCAAAAGAGGGGGAGGAGAGAGAAGAGAAATAAAGACTAATGTTAAAATATCCTTATTGCTTGAAGGAAATCTAAAACATTTGTTTAAAGCTGCAATAAGAAAAAATGTGTTTTTTGTTACAAAGAGCTAATTAAATATGATAAATAACATACAATTTTGTAGATTACATTCATGAACTTTTCTAATTCTTAGGAAGACTGATAAAAATTTGATGTTTCTTCCAAAAAAGACATGTGCAGTTCATGCATCCTACCGTCATGCTTTATAGCTCCTGGGATTTATTTTATAAGTGACATGCTCAAACAGAAATGCTGCTTATTTTCAGGGGGTGAGTSATTTCAACAGTGACAAGTTTTGCTGGAACTTGTTTGTGCTGGTAGTACAAATTATCACCAACAAGAATAAAGAGCTAAAACAGAAAATAAAATTTCACAACCAAAGATTTAAAACATATATGTTATGAAATATTTATAAGCATCTACAGTTATTTTACTTTCTCATTMACTATTACCATAAACAACAATTGGGAAAGCATGAAGTCTGCCTTGCTGTCACTCTCACCTCCCACTTCGCCTTCCCTTGTGGAAGAGTCTATGCSTGCTGCTCCTGAAACACAAAGTAGGTACTCAATTTTACAAACACCTGGAGGAATTATTTTAGAAAATCCTTATTAAAATGCATAAGCCCTTCCTCCCCAACACACACTTATCTCTCTATTCTTTGCTCTATGCTCTAGTTCCAGCTTGAGTGTTAGGTTCCCCTTGAAAAAATTGTACCTCTAAAGTYACAAAATAAGTTAAAGCTCCTCTTTCAACAGTGGCACAATAATTTATAAAGCRTAGCCACTATCCAGCCACACTGACCTTCACTTACATAATGAACTCCAGAGTTTTCAAATATTTAATAGAATAAAAGCTTCTAAAATGGCCGTTTAATTGCAATTTTTGAAGCACTTTTTAGCATTTGATTTTTTTTTTTAAAGGACTAAGTGATTGAAATTTAAATCTAAACATCATTTAAATACTTCTCGTACCACAGAATAACATTCGTTAACATAAAAGAACTCACTCTATAATTTATACYAAGATACAGCAAATATATTTTGTTCTTTAAGGAGGGATTACGGAGGTAGCACTTGTCCTAAAATAGTTACCATTTTCCAAAATATATACCAACATGTATATGTGTCTATGAGATGACAAAATCTTGCCTGMAAAAATGCAAGTTCAGTGAATATTTCTTTCTAGAATAAAGAATTTCAAGTGAAATTTCAAGTCTACTTGATAAAATTGTAATATCATACCAATTTTTCATTAATAATTTTTTAAAAATTTAACATCTAAAATTTTCTAGCACCAGTCAGACATCATAGTATTTTAGAAAGTGAAGAAAGTTCACTAGCAGAAAACAACAAAGGTCAGGAGAAAGTGTTGGAAATGCCAAAATTGCAAAAGTGWTGGGCTAAAACATGAGACTAAAACATGGGCTTTTCTGTCATTTATGCCCTACATGACCTGTGTTATTACCCAACTTGAGCTACAGCACCTGATGGCTTGAGTTCCAAGAAATTGCTCTGGTTTAAGCATCTTTAATTCTGCATATGTTTTACTCACAAATTTCTAACTTGAAAAGTGGTCTCTAAAATTGTTTAAAATAGTTCAAAGGTAGAAATACAAGATCCACCTGTCCTTCATATCCATTAGTAGAGATTTCTCTTAATAACTTATTTTGTCTTTAAATTTGACAGCTAATGTTGCAACAGTTTGGAAAACATTAGAAATCATTAAAATATTATCCTTTACTTCTACAGATTGTTGTTGACATGGGTAGCAGAAAAGCATAGTCTTTCTTTTTAATTGGAACGGTACTATAAGTCTCCTTAAACTGTCGGTATTATGCAGACAAGAGCCACCTTTGGCCAGCTTGGTCTAGCCACAGATCTGTCTGGAGCTGGTGGAGAATCTGGAGCAAAATATGCCACTTCAATATTCTTCATTTCTAAAATCAGCAATAGGACCAGAATCAGATGTTACTAAGTCTTTCCTCACTTGGCTTGTTCTTCCTCACAGGGAGATGTGTTTGGATATATACATGCTGGGGTAAAGGTATTTTCCATAATCACTGTCATTATTCTTAATAAAATATATGTGGGCAATATATTTAGGTGTATGCACATGTACTTATCTTTTATTATCAGCCAGCAAGTGGTTGGCAACTACTGTATTATTTATCGCTTAAGTGTTGTTAAATTTTACATGCTGCTGTTTTAACAGCAGCATGTGAATTATGTTTCTATCACTTTTGAAAGGCTTTTGTATTTATACGTGAGCTCCTTCTGCTGGGTCAGCTAGAGGAAAGAATCTGRCTTTGTGTTACCTGCCGCATTACGCACAGCTAGGCTAGGCAGGCAGAAATAAAAGGCATACACAGATTTCTTTCATTTACCACTTACATATATTTGTTGTCTATGCAACACGTACACATGAATACAACCCCTTCAGTAACTTTTCTGTGCAGACAAGCCAGAAATAATTACATCGATATTTCCTGGAACATATCTTTGCTGGTTTAAAAAATATCTAGCTTTATGGTTGCRTTTTTGTTTGTTTATAACACAGCAAAGTCTTAGTAGATTGACTGTGTAAGTCATGTTTGAATGATCGAGATACACAGCCCTTCCTCCGCATGTAGCTAAAATCCCCGACGTCTGAGAGCAAAGCGTGGGGTTGGGGGCAAGGGGCTGGGATGCRGCAGAAGCTGGGGACGTTGCTGAGCATAAGCAAGGTTCCCAGCTATCGTAAAGCAAGCCTGSTGGTACGTTTTAATTCTCCTGCCCTCGTTGTTGGACTTCCTCTTTGTCGGTCGCATAACAACAACACACATCCTCCAAGAAGCAACCTCCRTGCCCTAGATTTTACGATCGCCCTGAGCAAGCAGAGCGTTTGAACAGGTATCTCTGTGCTCCTTTGAACTTTCCCTTCAGCTGCTCACTCTGCATTGCCACTTTTGCAGTTTAATATCTCCCTCGTTTTCTGTTTTGCAACAAACGAGAGGTATTGGAACTGACTCCCCCTGTAAGCAGGGTGGCTGCAGTATCAGCACTACGCTGGTGAGCACAGTTACGAGCTTGCAGCATTTTGTCTACCCAGTCTAAATGAGGAATTATCACAAAGAAATGCTGGTGGGAAGGATTTTTAGTTAGCTCCTTTTTTATATAAATAATTTATGTAACGATAGTATATCCTCTGATATTTTTGTTACACARAATGTGACACTGAGACCCTTATATAGCAGCTCCAGCAACACCAGCGCTCCCAAGGTACCCTCAACTTCCTGACCCCCCTAGGAGAGCCCCAAGCAGCTCCTTAGCTATCTCGCACAGCTATCTGAGGCTCCAGCTGGTGAGACAAATGAATTTGCTGGGGAAGCTCTACTGAGAGAAATGTCTACACAACCACATGTTTAATCTGACGTTTAGTCTCGCAGAAACGCGCTGATCAGCGCTACCCTTCCYGGGGCAGCTCCAGCATGCACACCGTGGTGCTCTCTTGAACTTCATCCTCCTGCTGCTACGTCTGAATAGCCACAAAACCGGCCGTGTTTCAGAGCTCGCGAGCGGGCGCCGAGCGCTCGGAAACGCACCTCTAAACTGTGCTAACCAACCCCAAACGGGGAGGCGACTGCTCTCCTGGGCGAGCTGCTCCACTTCCAACTTCACTGAAGGTGGCAAAGCAGCTTTCCCTCGCGTGTCTGCTCAATAACATCTTTTTCAGAACAGTAGTCCATTAAGTTAATGACCTGGGAAATTTTAGTTTATTTTACAGAGCTATAGATGACTTAGTATACTGAAACTTATAAAACAATCAGTCTTCRTTTGTTTTATAAGTAACAAGTTAAAATATTCAATAATTTCCTGAGGAAAAAACAATAAAATAGCCTAAATTCCTACCAGTCACAGAATCTCTTTCTAATCAATGTCAGAATAAGTTGCGGTTTTTATTATAAATATATATACACACTCACATATATTTATATACATATATTAAATATATAAATATACTTATGTAAACTACATGTTCATAACTTGAGTTTTTTGAAGTGACTAATGTTCTTTGATTCTAGTCCAGTCTTTCATGTTAAAAATTAAATTCCTCATTTRGAACGTGCTGTTAGAATTTTCCTCTAACTATACCATTAGAAACATTTTTTTGCCTTACATCAAGGATTTAAAAATGTAATTACAAGTGATAGATATTTTTAGTAAGAGTAGATATACATTATTATTCAGATACAATTTTGTTTTTGGAAATCTGAGTCAGAGTCATTTCAAAACTATTGCATCTGTGCCATATATGATACAATAAGATGTTTCTCAGAGATCCACTTATGAATAAAAAGAGTATTTTGCAACCAATTAAATATAGTGCAGCATTGATTCTAGTGTCTCAGCAAAACAGATCTTTCTGATTACAAAGCATGAGATAAACCTTAGTACAGACTTAAAGCAAAAGCCCAAAACGTGTGTCATTCACGTACAGCATATACAAACACATAATATTCTGGGCTCCGGCTTTAGAAGAGTCCATATAGCTGTTCTGTTGTGCATTGCCTAGCCTCAAAGCTTTTTAAAATCCATTAAGAATCTGAAAAAGAAATGAGTGTACAAGGTTGCTCTCCTGGTACCTTGTTTGGAACACTAATGTTTATATCATCTCTTGATCTGGCTGTAGCTTGCATTTTTTTTTTTTTTAATTTTTTTTTTTAAAAATGATCTTTTCATCGTAAATCTTTTTGCTACATAGTCTGCTGTTCTATCCAAAGCTCTTGTGGTAATCTAGCAACCATGAAAACATAGTGATCAAATATTTGTTTAGTAAATTTCTGTCATGATATGTATAATAGCAGCATAAGACATATTCATCTATTCTTCTTACTATTACTCTTTTACATGGTTAATAAGCTTTGGCATCAATGTATAACTGATCATATATCACTTCTTATCTATTAACATGAATAATAGTATCAGCTGATATTAAAAAAATATCAGATTTCTTCCTTTACATCATACTATTGTGAGGGTGATAAATTATACTTAAAAAATCCCTCACAAAATAGATAGCACACATCCTTGTTATTTAGAATTACTTCTGCATTGATAAAACTACAATAAATCATAAATGGTTAGTTTAATCAAATTATTGTTGCTTCATTCCACTTTAAAGAGAAAATTATGACCCTTAAATCCATAAAAATCCCCTGTTCAATAATGATAAAGTAATGATGGATGAGAACGGTTATATTTTTGTATTTAGTGCATTCACCCAGAAAAGAACTAGTCATTGTAAAATATTGTTCACCGACTAAAACAAATAAGTCTTTTCTGATGAGATAGTGGGGATACCAAATGGAATAAATAAATTTGCTAGAAAGATATTCAGTAGTTCTAGATTCCCTGGGAAGGAATATATTGCTTTTTCCGCAGAAAAGTAATATATTGAATACTACCATATCATTATACTATTCCAAAAACATCTGCATTGGAAAAATAATTAATTGGATTCCCATAAGACATTTAAATTTATGTCAAGTAAGTGTACGTTTCACTATCCTCTATGGACAAAAATCTTTTTCTTCTATCAATATCTCTCCCTAATTCTTATTACCACAACGAAAATATCATACTGTATTTGTTGGATCCCTGGGTACTCACATTTATTTCTTTAGTGTATGGAAAAAAACTGAAACTGAAAAAACAATCTAGTGCTAAAATAGACRAAATTGTTTATTGCCCAATATTTATTAGCTCTGGTTTTCAATACTACAATAAAAAATAACATTTTGTCCTATCATGTAAGGGGCAAAACTTTGTAAGTTGTTCAGAAAAATAATTTTCCATTTATTAGCCATGTTTCTACACATTTAAGTGTGAAAGCTTACATTTTTCTGCTGTATGCCTCTTAATGATGGTACATAAAAACCCTAAGCTTTTTAAARCCAGAATCAAAGATAGGTTTCTCCTACCAAAAAGCTATCTATATAAACAACATTTCAGAGCCTGAGTTTCAGCATGTGCCTGCTTGGTTTCTTTAGTGGCCGGTTTGACCAAGAAAGAAAAACATCTCAAGATCAAGAATCCTGATCAACCAATATTCCTATAAAAACTGGCGTTAATCTTGGAGAAAAAGTTTCTCTCGTGTGTAAGGTCAAAAGTTGCCCCAGCAAGAAAGGACAACAGCTCTTCTTGCTCTTCTTTCCAAGAATACACCCACCAAAAAGGCTACTTTAAATTCCTTTTAGAATACAAAAATTGAAAAATTAACAGAATATCTCAGAAAAGAAATATTAAAGAAAACAACAAAGACAATCTAGCAGTGTAATTTTCAAATATTCTTATGATACTGATAATTCAGGAAAACAAGATGAGAGTTTCCATCTGAGGAATAACAAGTCCTCCTTTTTAAAGAATGTTTGAATCACAAAAGTGATGGAGGACATCTGTCTTTAAAATATATTTTAAAAAAAAAAAAAAAAGGTGGTGAAGGACCAATAGCCCTCAGTCCAGCCAACAACTGGCTCGTCAGAAGCTGAAGGACCACAGAACTGAGGAAGACTGCTAAATGAGACTCATCTAGGAAGAAACAAGAAATATTTCACATTCCCTAAAGACCTAGCTCTACAACTCAGATCAAAGTCCTCGTTGGCCAAATTACTTGGTTGCTCATCTTGTTCGGATTTATAAAATGGGTTAACAATAATCAATCAATTCACTTAACACTTGTGCTGAAGACTTTCCATTATTTTGTGAACATTGAAGAATGTTTACTCTAAAGTAAATTCTCAAACCATCAATATTCCCAGTTCTAAGCTATATAAACTAGCTTGCAAAGGTTGATACAATTATATGAGAAGTTCTGAAGACTTCTGTATAGTCTCTTAATCATCTCTGAAAATAGCATATYTTTCTCCATGCAGCAACAAGAGATGAACAACTTCAGATGGCAATTCAGAAAAGTTAACACTTAGATTTATGGGAGGCAGACTGTGCTCTTAGCTTAGATGCCTTTGAGTAGCAGAGTGAGTAAATGCCGCTACCTCCCAGCCACCGCCTCTATGTATGGCAGAGCAAAAAGGAGTAGTTTTATGGTATGCGTGGTACCAGAGTGCCTCACTGCTAAATAACTTTTAAAAATTTGACTCTAGATATTCATGTGTTTGACCTTGTCAGGTCAAGAACATTGAGCAATATTTAGCTCAATRTTAGAAGTTTCTTCCTCTTCAGAGTTTTCTTCCTTTTCTACTTTCCTAATACAGTCATCTCCAAGTAAGTGTTAATTTGATACCAATAGTGGCTATATAAAAAAAATAAATAAAAGGGAAAGGAGAACTTTACAAACCAGAATTTTTAATCTCCTACTGAAATTGTTATGAAAGTCAAATTTAGAAATAAAACTACTGACAGAATAGGACCTTTTCTGACTACCAAAGTTTATACTACTATGGTGTTACTAACCAGGGATCTTTTGTTAGGTTAATAGTATTAAAATAGATGTAATTTGTTACAGCAGGGCAACATTTAAGTTTGAATTGAATGATTCAAGTAACAGTCTAGATGTAGGGATGATGCAGGGATCTCATGTAATTATCTGTTTTCTCTATATTTTAAACGTGAGGCTACAGACCTGCCCCAATACTCTTCCAATTCCTTTCAGTAAAATTTCTTCTTCTTTGAATACAACGCAAATTTCAAGTCTGAAAGAGAACTAGGGACAAAATCTTGGAATAAAAAGTAATAAAGAGATTAAAGAACATACTTTAGATCTTAAATTTGTGTGAACATTAGTTTTACACATGGTTCCTGGATTCAAATAATAAGAAAAGGTCAAATACAGATTTTTCTGCAGTACAACACTTTGAATATATAGAATTGTATATAATGGGTAATTCATTGTAGTCTTCCCTTTTTAATATAAAATATAATAAAATATAAAAATCTAATACTACATAACTAAGACAGCTGCCCCATCCATGGTTTCCTCTTAATCTACAACTGCATTCATTACAGTTATGAAGATGCTAAAATACTGCAGAAGAGCAATCTATCTAGAACTAAATGGGTTGCTCGCTATGAAAGAATACAAGTTATTCAGGATATTCCTTGACCTGCCCTAGCATTGTTGGCATTAATTATTAAAGGRAAGTAATATCCACCTGGGTCTCACTACTTATAACATTTTCCTCTTTTCATTCAAACTGTAGAAAGAACTGTAGCTTGGATTGAATCTAACATCACCAGTCAAGAACAGAGCAGACCCCACATTCAAATGCAACCTCCTATAATGCTGTCAATAACTCTGCAAGCCTGAGCTTCGAAGATGGCAAACCTTAAGTCCTACCCCAAAACCTCAGTATGTGCCTGATCTCTTCATGCTGTCTGGATGTATTGGGAGTAATCAGAGCTCATTTTAACAAAATATATATTTGACCCTTCCTAACAAGTTGAAGGCTGGAAGGCTGAAGAAGAGGAATGGAAAGAATAACAAATTTGGAGATAAGAGGAAAAATGAACTCGAGTTCCAGACTACAGTAGATATCTTAGTTACAAAATAAATAGAATTATATAATTCAGATCTCTGGTCCACCTTTGCAGGTGGCCTCACAGATACCAATATCAGGTAAGAATAATTCAATCTAGTTTGCTATAATGACGAAATTGTGAGAACTATAGCAATCTGAGAGAGAGAGRGAGAGTTATGAGCCATTCTTTCAGCTTGTTTTTTTATCGAAGTCTCTCTAATCATAGTGCTATTTCAAAATTTGAGATAGCAGAACTCTAGCTGGAGTTGAGTTTTGGAGAATAAAGTACTTGGTTTTCAAGCACTTCAGTTGCCCATGCAATTTCAAGATTTTGTTTTTCTGATTGACCAAAGATAAGAGCAGAAAGGAATTTAAGACATAAGGAAACTAGTAGCAATCAGTGGTCTTTAAAAAGGCTGCCTAGAAGGGTATATAGAGTGAAGGGCTGACACTAGCTGCAGCAAATAGAACCTAGAGTAGCCAGATATGCACCCATGTGTGTATATATATATATATATATATATGTGTGTGTGTGTGTGTGTGTGTATGCACATGGCTCTCAAGCAAGATTTTATGCCCTTTTTTGCCTCTATATACATGGTGGTATTGTGTGGTCAGATATTCTAACACCAAAAAAAAAAAAAAAAAAAAAAAAACATAGGAAAGACTGTACAGTCTCACATATAATCCAGTAGAGGAAAAAAGTGATTGTTCTCGGTGTTGGATATTTTCCATATCTAAGATGCAATTTCTAATTCATTATCCTTTTTTTATATCGTTGTGAACTACAGTCACCAGCATTTGTACCATAACTACAGCTGACTCTGGTGCGCACTATAATTTGTTCCCTTACCACCCCACCAGCACAAATATCCAAGTGGGATATAAAACCAAAGAGCACATCTCACCCATAGTGCTCAGTAAGATGACAGGCAAGGCTTTGGGACTATTTAAAACACCTTGGCCATAAATATTTTACTTTGGTGCATTTACAACCTTAAAAGAAAAGGGTATGAGAACATATTCTGTTAGACAGCACGGTTTTCTTTTTCTTTGCTTTTTAGAATATGAATTAATTTTGTAGCCTATTGGTTTATTTTACATTTAAATGCCTTTCAAGAAAATATCTAGAAAATGTTGCTAAATATGTACCTAATATAATAATATATTTATTTCCCCAAGATGTGTCCTTCTGAAATAAATCTACAGAAATCAATCCTATTTTCGTATTAGGCATGAATTCCAGATATTAATCATAACTATTACAGCACGGTAATGAATAGAGGTATGGAAATAAAAAGAGAATATGTTAATAAATAAAAGAGTATGATATCTAAGACATTTTTTGACTTTTTGGTCTGTTGTAAACTGCTAGGTTCTTTTAATCAATTTTAGAAAGATCTTTTAATTACTGAAATATAATTTTTAATTACCGAAATGCAATAATTTAATTCAATTTAATATTTATTATAAGCTTAATATTCTTTATTTAATTTAGCCATCAGATTTTGTCCTACTACTATCTATAATTCTTGTGTCCTGCTCCCACTTGGAAGATATTGCTCAAGAATAGTGATTGTTGCATGCAGCACAAAGTTTTGAAGCATAGTAGCGCTAAGTCCTTCTAAAACAAGCAAAGACTATCAGAAGTCTTTTGCTTACAGAGTTTTATCGTAGCACGCTGCAAGCACTGGTACACTGATGTATTGTAAGCTCCTCATAGATTGTAGAAAGAAGATTTCAAAGACAGAAAAATGAAATGGTCTTCTTGGAAATTAAGGTGTCAGGATAACTCAGATAAAAGACTCCTTCAGAAATCCAAGCTGAAATTTCAGCAAGTCCTACAAAGAGGCAATCACATGAAAACTCCTTACAGTTATTATCCATTATTGATGATGAAATGTAACTTTGCTATGCTAGGCTTTTTCCCCACACACAGTTGTCTTAAAACATGCTTTTCCTTAATAAATTGGATTTCTTTTTCCATTTAGTGAATAGTTCTCTTTTATGTTACATCAATGCACAGCAACCTTTTTAATACTGCAGATGCCAACAAGAGAATATTATTTTGAAATATTTGTCATCCTGAGCACCTTTCTTATCAAGAAGAASAACAGGTATCTTAGGCTATAAAAAAGCCTGTATTACTGTTTATTACAGACATAACATACACTCCTGGATGTTTTTAGGAATTTCTAAGGAATCTGTCTATAAACCCAGTGCATACAGTATATTAGTCTTGATTATGTGATATCTGATCACTTCACAATGTTTACATGAACTGAGATGGTCTTGCAAGCTTTCTTTTACAGACGAAGAACTGGGATATAACTGATCTGGTCAACAACCTAATTTAGGGAAAGGGAATCAGCAGTATGCACCCCGCACGTCCTTTGAAATAAGATGTTCAACGGCTCAGTTCCTTGCTCATCTTAAGAGATACAGACAGATTAGAAAAGAAAACACCTATGTTATTCTATTATTTTCTATCTTTCAAAAAATTAAATAGAATGAATGTGTTTTCTAATTCTCAGAACAGCTGATGGAGAAAAAAAAAAAAACTCTGCTACTAGTAGGAACAACTATTTAAAATATATGTTATGAGGAACCTTGTTTCCTGTAGTAAACGTTCCATTCATTTCACTAGTGTATAAATTCTAAAAAAGCTAGAAATTAGGCCAATGACTAAACCTTCATCTCTACATTGTCATACTATATGGGAGAATAACTAAAGCCATTGCTATGCGACTGAATTAACAAGGAGCAAGTCAAGCTGTCCGGATGCTGAAACTTTGCGATGGCGCAATGCAACACCTGTAATTCATACAAACTCTGCTCCAGCAACACACATTTAGCGCTTGGTATATCAAAGACAAACTGACACGCTTTCAAATACTTACTTATCCCTGCACAGCCTGTTTCGTTTTCATTTCCTGTGTACAGCTGCTACTGCCCAATTTGTTCCAGCTTTAATCTTCAAGTTTTGCACCGCTGCTCACAGTCCATAGCCTCAGTGTGAGGCAGTTCTCTCAAAATGAGTGGAGATTATTCATGTGTGCAGAAGCAGAGTTGGAGAAAGAACTGCAAACAAACAAACAGTCCTGAGCTTCACTAAGGAGAAAACATGATCTTTTATAATGTTCCGGCAACTTTAAAAATGACAGCTATAAAATATTTTAGAATAAAATTAACTTTGAAACTTCTACAGAAATAAACGTGAACTATTTTCACAAATCTTAGTATGCCCGAAAACACCAACCGTGGGTTCATCTTACCTAGAGAGTAGGAAAAGATTTTAGAAAATGTATCGATATTTTTAAGAAACAATTCTCAAAGGATAATATAGTCTAAGGCAAAAGCTGCCAAGATTATGTAAAATCAGCACTGCACATCATAGCTGTGTCTTAAATTAAAGGTCCAGTTTCTCATGAGCTGCTGTGCTGCAAATGAGGCTTGTTTCTGCTAGAAAAGATCTTTCAGGGAGTCTCAGTTTCTGTTTTTCTAAAGCAATATGTGCACACAATCTGGCAACTGTTGGTGCAAACATCTCTTCCTCTGCAACTTCTGCCATCTGAAACTGTACTCCTGTGTCTCATCCAAGCCATGTGTTTCTCTGCAATTTTGGAATTTCATCCTTTTCCTTTTTGTTATCGCTAGTTAAAAACATTAATTCTCTAGAACACTTCAGAGCAGATCTTGTGCTAATGAAGTTTACTAAAAATTATCAAAATCGATACATATATTTCTCTTGATTTAAATGAGCTCTGAAGTCATCTTTCAGCTGTGTACCTAAATGCATTACTGCTTTTACTTTCTGAAGCTGTCCTCCTGCCTCTAAGTGACATGGCTTGGTATACACCTAAACAGAGCACATTTCTCAATTTTAGGGCATCATGGCTTGGGCAACATTTSTCTTGAAATAAAAATCCCTCTACCAGCTATTTCAGTATTCATATCTTTGAGAGCACAAATTTCAAGCCCTGAAAAAATCACATAATATTTTCAGGGTTTTCATAAACTAAGTTAGTATGGAACATAAAATGGTCGAAGTAGCTCAGTGGATTGTATCAGCAACTCTGACTGACATCAAACTAGACCCTAAGAGAGAAAAATTATGGTTAACGGGTGTAAAGAAAAGGTGTCAAACATTGAACAGCCACTAAAGCTGTATTAGCTCCTGTTTAAGTCTTCTACACATTCACTTTTTCTGTTTGTTTGTTTTTTTCAAACTGGCAAAATACAAGGCAAAAATAGCCTCGGACAAATACTAAGCTAGTGCTAATCTCAGAGAAAAGCAGGAATCTCCTCTCCAGGGCTAGGAGTATTGCTGAGATGATAAAGGAAACTCACCTCACTGAACCTGTACATATATGGAAGGTTTCCCTTACCAGAGTGATACAAGCTTTTCAACAACAAAATTATTGATTTTTTTAAAGTTAATTTCAATACAACTTTAAATTAATTTGATATTAAATTAGCTTATGAAATAACGACACATAAAGACTGAACGAGCGTGGTTCAAGGCTTTTAAAATGTAGCTATAATAAAAGAGATCAAATTTACAGATGCAGATTGATTGAAAGGGCAGGGAAATCAACATCCAGCATTGTTAAAAATTCCCCAAAGACTTAATTTAACAACATAAAACTGGTTGACAAGAAAAGAAAAAAAAACTATAATATATAAACAGAAATAATGTTGCAGTGACTGCAGCTGAAGCATAGCAAATTGTGAAAAAGAAAGCTGTTGACAATTCAGAGAAGTTATATGGATCTAAAKCAATATTTTAAACTGGATTATCAAGGATATTTCCAGTATCCAGGATACTGAGGTATCAGCTTTTTACATTATGCCTTTCTTTGGGAAGAATTCTTCAGAAGCAGCAGAGGGAAAGGAAACATTCTCTAAAATCCTCCAATTAAGAAAACTTAGAGTTCAAGTCCAAAATGTGCATCTCTTTTTGTCAGGGTGATGTACTCAGACTTCTGCATTAACTATGCTATGGTCTGATGTACTGAGCCCTGGTACGTTTGATGCCTGACACCATCTTACAAGAAGAAAGAGTGGTATAGATAAATTAAGAAATTAAGGATGTTGCATTCTTTATGCAAATACTCATGGCTCAGTGTCTTTATTTCTTCTTCTCATCTTTATTATACCCTAAAAACACTGAAGGAAATGTGATCAAAACCGTGTCAAAACAGGATGAGGTTACAGAATGAGAACTGGAAACTACACTTACAGCATTGTAATTCAGACTCATCTGCCCAGGTCTGCTTCTCTCTTAATACTTAGTATGGTGAACCAGTGTGTACAAATTGTGGGGGACAAATTGTGACATCCTAAGGGAATATGTTTGGGGAGTGTCAGATTCTGGAGAATTATCACTAAACATTCCTCTGGACATAAATACAGACGTACGTGCAATRTTCCATCTGTTGGATTTAAATATTTTGGGATAATGTTGGAGAAAAGTAGTTACAGCCRTTTAGCTAAGCTAAGGACCCACATTGTTTTTTRTTTAAAAAAAGAATGCTTTTTTWAAAAAATAAAAAACTTTGTCTAATTGGACATAGACTCCAAAAAGACTCACTTTCCTTGTGCTTTCTGGTGAAAAAGATGTGAGTTACTCAGATATACTTGCTTTCTCTATAGAACCACTCTAGTCCACAAGAAACAAGAAAGATGTCCTCAGTCTGACAGCCTGTGGGAWCTGGTGAAAGATGGGAAGCTGTTTTGGAATCTAAATGGAACATTGTGTGAAAAATAGATTTTAATGTCACCCTAAAAAAACAATCTCATATAAAATTGCTTAAAAGTTGTTGCCATTGCCTCTATAAGCATGCCTGCACCTACATTGACTTACATGTAGTATATATTCCTTTTTTTCAGCTCTTATTACTGGACAGTGGAAATGGCTATTCCACTGAATCATGGTGAGATGGCCAATATGGTTTCTTGCTTTCCAGATGGCTTTCTGGGCTTGAGGCCATAAGACTGACAAATGTTTAAATTTAGAAACAAAATGTAATACGTTAGGAGAGATTCATGCCTGGTGGATGAAGGAAAGAGCAACAGATGAAGGAGTATCTGAAGGCAGAGGCTTGGCAACAATCAGAAGGAACTATCAGTGTGAATAACAACAAAATAGGTTAAAAAAAAAAGTTAGCATAAAACCTCAGCAGTCAAGGAAATTGAGGTGGTTTCCCCAAGCAGCAACAAGTATTTCCACAGTAAAGCAAAAAGCCTTACAACAGAATGGAAGACCTTTAACTACTGCAGAGTATGAAATAGGTTCTACAGAAATCATAAAAACCTGATACAGTGTTTATAAGAACAGATTGTTCAGTAAAGACAAATTAGCATAAAGAAGCTAAAACAGCTAYGTGTCAGAGAAATTTGAAATTGTTCATCATACTCTTCTGGCACTGGTCTCCCAAACACTGCCAAGTAATTTTGTTCCATAAACTGCTGAACATACTCACTGCCAGCTTTGAACTCCACTAGCAAGACATTTTAGTGCTTACAATGTCCATAGCATTTTAATAATTTTGGTATACCTTTACACAGAGGCCAGAGTTTCTTGCCACCAGCATATACGAGAGAAATTCAACTTCAAGTTCAGAAACTTACATTTCAGTTATCACAGCATATAAAAAGTATATTTCCTACAGTATTTTAATGTGGCTTGCCTTTCACGCTTAAATGTTCCACACACTTCTATTTCAGCCRGCAGGATCCTGTCCCCCTCCATGCTCCAATGCATCAAAGCATGCTTAATTCCCCCAAGAAGCATGCAATTTTTCTCATGCTTGGGGGAAGCAGGAGTTGTTGCACCATAATACAAGTACTCATCTGGTTCCAGGGTGTATTCATCTGAGCATCTGATTTTTGAAATGCCACTAAGCTGCTTATCTGTAAGAAATGGAGGTGTGCTAGGACTCAAGATCAGGGGCATCATAAATACAGCTAACTAGTTTATAATGTATTTGTGTATAGCAGAGCAAGAGAGAGGATTCTGGGACCTAAGAGGGCCCATCCAGTCCTACACTCCTTGCTTCTATTGCTCAAAAAGTGAACAGTGTAGCAARTATTTTATTCGTTATATGTCTCTAAAAGATTTTCCTGCAGGAATATTCCCTTTTGCAGTCACGTCCCTTCAGTATTTATACATAATACATCAAAGATTTCTGCTTACATTGGGTTTACTTTGGGTCACAGTTGCAGAAAATGTACTTTAATTCACATACTGAGCTCTGTGAATTTGACACAAGCACTGTGTCTAACCCAGCTTAAATGCAAAACATAGTGCAATGAATAGTGCTTTATAGCTCCTTTAAGCTTGATATTGCTTTATCTTGGAAGAGCCCATGAGAGAAAACATTCTCCAAAAGATGAGACTGTCCAGAAATAGCAAAAGAGAAAAATGCTCAGTGCAAAGAAACTTCTGGGTTTTACAAACTGTTTATAAATTCGCTATGAAAATATTTTCCCATGTTCTCTTAATCGTAAAATCCTGAAAATTCCTATGAGAGAAACAAAAGAAATCACTACTATTTCAAATGTAATTAAACCACATATGTAAGTTGTCTATTAAATAAAAAATCCTTCAAGAGCTAAAAAAACATGGCCATGTGCTAAAGAGCACAAACAGTTTCACAGCTGTTTCAACCTGTCAAATCCTACAGTCATAAATATAAATAGATTACTAGTAAACACACTTCAGTTGTGATGCCAGTAAAATTAATTATTGCTCATGAAGATAGGTATTTGCTTTAAAAACATTTGCAGGACATTTTTATGCAAACAGTTGTGTGTGCATTTCTCATGCAAAGTTCACAGACGCTGTTCCCTGGAAACTCCTTGTCTGAAACATGGACTGTTTGTGTCACATCATAAAATCAGAACATATTAGAGATGAAACAGAGAGCACCAGACTACATTTCAGCTTGTTTGCATCGGCCTCCAAACAAGCTGAAACCAGGAGAGGAAAGAAGAACAAATGTATATTCACAGACTGCTGTAGCCAGGGAGCTACAGCCTTCTGTTAGGTCTGGTTGCCTGATAATACTTTCCCTAAGGAGTTCACAAACAGCAAAAAATATACAGTCATGGAATATCTAGAGAGCAGCATCCTGCTACATTTGACCTTTGCTTGAAAGGTGAACATACTTAACTGCAAGGAAATTTAGAGTGTAAACACCAAAATGTTTGTTTCCAAATATGCAAAAAACAACTGTTAATTTCATTATTTCTCAAGTCAAAAAGTCTTAAAGAAAAGTTCGATTCACTTACATTTTGTTGCTCTTCAGTATGCTGTTGATACACAAATAAAAAAAATTTCAGTGAAGGTTTACTTTCTCGTAATTCTGAGCCAGAATGAGAAAAATAAATACCCTAAAAATCTCACAAGGTTAACTTCAGTTCTCAGGCAAATCAGAGCTTTCAGCCAGAGAAGTGAAACTTTTTGCATGCAGAAGATAGAGTTTCCCAAGAACAGGATGAAGATGGCAGAATGAATTCCCACGGTACAAATGTGCCAGTACAAACCTCCTTCACTCTCTTGAAGCACCACCTCATACACAATGCAGACAACAGATACATAAATCACAATGTTTGCCAAAAGAGCCCAACAAATAAAAAAGTGCTATCAAAACAAGCCACTTTCTCTTTGAGGTAAAGGCAAAGAAAATGCATTTGTCATCTGTGAGCCCTACTACTAAATGACTGCTAAAATATTCAATTTTGTTATAGATTAAAGGCTTCTATGGAACAGAAAAGGAACAAACAGAAATAAGAATAGTAAGAAATAGAAGTTGGATGAGCACTGATGAATTTCTCTCTTCATTACCAGTGAGTTCCCCTGGAACGTGCAGCAATAGGTACACTGCCAACTGCAGTAAGACTGTATCCCAAAATACATTCTTATAACCCATGTGCATTTTCCACGGTGGTATATTTGAACAACAAAAAATGTATTAGGGTCCTTCTGTTAGTAGTTAATGCAAAGGCTAAAATATCTGACTCAAAATCCAATGTGAGCAGATAACATTAATTTTTCCAATAATTCAATATTTTGAGAATGCAATTTTGCCATGAAAAGAATAAAGATCAAAGAGTTCCATTTGAGCAAAATTAGCATAAAATTAGCATAAAAACATACTATATTCAAGGATGAAAATAAATTATAAAATGGGATAAACCTTGACAAAACTATTTTGATTTAATGTCAGGCATGTAAGGCAAAGTTATATTTGTTTGCATTTATTTCAGAACAGCTAAAGTAATGGTACTATAGGGAGGTCTAATTTTTTTTTTTTTTTTTTTTTTTTTTTTTTTTTTTTTTTTTTTTGGTGTTCAGCAGGTTCAAAAATGGAACATCTGAGAACCAAAAGTTTCCCAAGAGGTCAATAAAAGACATTGGTAAAAAGGAAAAGCAATATCATTTGCTTCTTGTTTATACAATAGGCCCTTTTTATTTCTCAACTAGACTCTCACAGCAGATAAGTTTCTTCTTCTAAAATCGCGAGACAAAAGTTAGTAGGATGACTTTATTTCGGCTAATCCACATGGAGAGCTGAYTGATAATAACCACAGCATGCATTCTCCAAAGCATTTTTCAGAAGCAGCTGGTACCTGGTTTTCCTAATTTATTTCACTGTGACAAACCTTTTCAGCTGTCTACATCAACAACAAATGGATACTCGATACCTCCAAAAATATTAAAAACAATAACCACTTGGCTAAGGAAAAGCTACAACAGTCCAGCTAAATATCACTTTGAAGGTAACGCATGCAGAATGCAGGCCTGGCAATTGTCTTAAGAAGTATGACTATTCATGGAGGATTACCATGGATTATGGTCATACAGAAAGCTGGGGAAATTACTGCAAAGAGAGCAGAAATATACWTATTTAATTTATACATATAAATATATCAAAATCAGAGAAATCATATCTAGAAAAAAAATCATATCTATGCAGATAGAAATCATATCTAGAAATACATATCTAGAAAATATGGAAATATGTATAGAAATATCATATGCATAGAAAATATGTTTCTATATATATACAAGCYATACATATAAATCAAAGAAATCCCAAATTTATGATTGAAAAGAGGAAATAATGTAGAACTTACATCTGACAAGGAGATAACATCAGATCATGAGAGAAAAGAACAAAAAATAATGAAACACAATTGTTCTTCTTAGCTGAAAGTGAGATGGCTAGAAAGCTTGAGAAGCTTCCAACTGAAGGACAAATATATTCTTCCCCTGGATTTGTTATTTCTATTATTTATCATGATTCTATCATTCCAGTTTTATGATTTTCTTATCATTTTTCTTTATCATTTTCTTTCCTCTTGCATTTAACACATCATTTGATTTGTAAACATGCAATTCAGGCTTTTTTTTTTTTTTTTTTTTTTTTTTTTTTTTTTTTTTTTTTTTTTTTTTTTTTTTTTTTTTTTTTTTTTTTTTTTTTTTTAACTTCTTTGTACTCAAATGTTTGGACAAAAGTGTGAAATGTCTGAAACTAAAGTATCCAGAGAACAGTTTTAACCGTTTTAATGTCCTTCAAGGGCATTTCTGTATAATTAAAAAAAAATGTACATAAGCATTAACATTTATCTGACTCTTCTCACTTCTGTTTTGTACATAGTACCTACTTTYGTGACTACTGTAGATGTCCAGTTTCCTCCTCTTTGTTCTGCATTCTCTCATTTATGTAGTCTTACTTTTCCAGAATCTGTAAGTTCTCTACTCTGTGCCAAAATGAACTAAAGATTTCTGAAATGTTGACCTCTACAAGCTCTACTTTGCTCCTTTTTGCCATTATTGTCCTACTTCAGTGGTATTTGAAACTATTTGAATAGGAGAGCACTGTTTATTGTCTTCTTCTTTTAAGAACCTCACACAATATTGTGGGCTTTGCAAGAATGCTTTTTTCATTAAAATGTACTGAATGAAAAGCTGCTGTTTGAAATACTCCAGTGTTTTGTAATCTGAAGTGTCCAGCATTATTTGTGCCTTATAATGTCAAAAAGCTAAAATATTCATTGCAAGCTGTTGATGGATGCTCTTAGTATTCTGCAGATACAATGGTTTACTCTTTTTTTTTTTTTTTCTTCCCCTGGTTTAGCTGAACATATCAAGGGATTAAAAAGGAGAAGTAATGATACACTCAACCTTACAAAAATCTGTGTTTTTCCTCAGTACTCTCTTTGTAGTCAAATTCAGGTGATTCTTACATAAATCCACAGTTTGTGAGAGTCAAAGTCTTTCAGGCCTTCTTCCCCAGCCTGTTCCTTTCATGACACCTGCTGCAAATATGCCTTCACTAATGTGCGCTTCTGGAAAACRCAGAAGTGAAGCAAGACAGGGAGCATCACTCTTGGCAAGGTGGGGGCAGATGGCAAAGTACAACACTTGGGGAGGGGAAGAAGGGGAGAAGGACGCGGAACTATCATACAAGGATGTCTGCTGGGAGGCTGGAAAGCAAAGGAGGTGAAGGCTGATGTCTTTATTTGAAGGCAGGAAAGATAAACACCTGCAACTGAACTATAGCAAAAGGAAAGAGGAAAGGCACGTTTCCTTCTGTGTTGGCATATAGCCAACCCATTTCTACTGCTCTTGCTTATTCATACCAGTCATACCAAAAAAACCCAAACAAAAGCAGAACAAAAAAAGAGAGATCTCTGAAGTTAAGCTTATTAGGGTTCAGTTTTCCTGCAGTTTCACTCATTTTAGTGGTTATTTCACCATTTTCTCCTGGTCACAGAAACATATTTGATTACCCACTGTAAAACCACACAATGTGAAACATCTGTGAACTTAGCACATAAACGGATTTTATTCTGGTGGATTTACAGCTTACACAGGGTGTGTTCAGAGGGACAAAAGCAGAACTTCTCACCACTATTAACAGCTAGCTTTAAACACAACTGTTGAACAAAATACCCAGGCAAGATGTATAGTGCTTCTTCTGAAGCCAGGCATGTCTACATGACTTCAATAGGATTGCAGTGGACTGCATAGCTGTAAGCCTGAGTGAAGTTCTGAGCCCACAAAATTAGTTGCTTAAACTGGGAAGGCATATGAAAAAGTATTATTTTTCTTTTTGGTTAGTCTGTAAGAACATTCTCATACTCAGTCCCTCAAGAATCATTCAATTCCTTTAAACACCTAGAGCATTAAAGACAAGGTGTCTCCCTTTAAAGACAGCATTACTCTGAAATTCAGGTTCTTTTTTATTTTAATGCAGTGATGGCTACACTCATGATTGTAGTAAATTTGTCATTGACAGATTGCTCTCAATTTCATTTAATGGTAACTATAGAAACAGAGTTTTGCAATTACCAACTGTGAGTGCATGTTCCATCTAAAGATATCATCTGAGTTATGTCTTTAATTACGCCTGCATAATTAAAAGCTAATCACAACAATTTTAAAAGTGTCTCTGCATTACTGAATTTTTAGTCTTGTAATAATGTTGATATTTAGGTATGTGTTTAACTGCAGTCTGAAAATGTGCTGCTAGCAGATGAGTTATTGTCTCATTTCATAAAGGCAAAACTCTCACTGGGTGGAAGATGAACCTCTGAAAATGATAACATTTTGATTATGAGCCAATTCAGTTGCACTGAATAAAAAGTACATGAGGGATTAGAATCTACTTCTGCTTAAGAGAGAGAATTCAGCCCCCAGTAGTGGTAGGAGCCAAATTAGTCCCCAACTCATGCACTCCTACCAAAGATATTACAAATAGAAAGGGAAGTTTTCCCCTAGAAAAACAAGGTGCATTRGTTGCAAGAATATTTATGTCACACGAAAATGCAGTGGCTTTATCTAAAAATCAAATTGCAAATAGCCTATATTTTATTTTGAAAAAATGCTAGAGAGTCACAAAAAAAAAGCTTAAAACAATGCATAACATTACTTGACACGAAATCTGACTCAGAAATAATGAAGTTAAAATTTTTGTCTGAGTCTGTTGATTTCCAGAGCCTAATATTAAAATGAACTACTCACAGAATTCATGTTTTGATTCTCCTCTTATTACTCCAGAACTGATTTTCTTAATAAGTCACCTGCATCCTTTTTAAAATAGAGTGGGAGGATCACGATTTTCTGCGTTATGCCCTGAGCAGTAGCATCATCAGCATATGCTTAAGTTTAGCATAGAGGTGCAACAAAGGAAAGCAAAAGTGATCACTCAGTTCCAAATATCAAGTTTAAGGCTAGATGTGCTAAGACACAGTAAGTTAAGTAAATAGCACCTTTCTATATTTATTATATCATTTTCGATAAGCTTAAAAAAAGTTGTTTTTCTAAATCTAGTGTTTACTGTTTATAATTTTTAAATTGCAAGCTTCCATCTGGTTCTTTACATACAGAAATTTCAGTAATTTTGTTTCTTTAATTGCTCTATTTTCTTAATTCATGACGTTTAGTCATTTGAACATTTCAATATCCATCAGGATAAATTTCAATACTGAAAATATTAATGCACTCTTATGCCATAAGTAAAAAAGAAACTTCAGAAGATTACCTCTTAATATAGAATTTTTGTATAGATAGTGTTTAGCTGAATATTTTAAACCCTCTATTTTACCTTACTTCTAGAAATATAAAAAGAATATCCATGTTGTATGTGTGTGTCTCTCTCTCACTGTGATAATTACTGCACATTGAAAACAGTAGGAGAGGAAAAAAAGATTATATCTGTGGTGTGTTTCAAAGGTACAGTCTAGGGCTCATATGTCCATAAGCAAACTTTAACCATCCGAGCACGGACACCAACAGCAGCATAGGTGTTGCACTAGAGCCTTCAGAGCAACCTCCACAAACTTGCTCAGCTCAAGTGCTCAGTAGCTACACTGATTCTGAAACTGAACTAAAATATTAAAGCTGATCCAGCATTAAATTGGAGGTTTGTTTGAAGTATGCTGCATTCATATCTGCCCATTGTAATAGAGAGAATATTACATATTGAGAGAGAAAACTACATTACCAGAGAGAGATGCTATTAAATCATCCTTGAATATTTTAGCTTCAGGTAAAAAACATTGATTAGTTTTCTTGTTCTGTGACACATTGTGAAAGTTGGGATAACGTACACAGAGGATAGGCACAGATCAATACATGCTGTTGCAGAGATAATAGGTCTTTTGATTGCTTTAGATACATTTGGTTGCAGAACACTTTTGCTCAGTTTGCTGCTAAAAAGCAAAGACCGTTCAAGGCAGCACTGGACAGCACTGCCGACTAGAGTACCAGCTCGCGACTAACTCCCAGTGGCTGTTGACACAATCCTTTCAGGTAGATATACACTGGCCGAGGAATTAGGCCTGTGCTGTGGTAAAGTCACCTTGCATTTTTGTTGCTGTTATTGCTCTTTGCTACTTGCAGTACAACCTAGTATATGACTACAAGCGATAGCTAAGGAAATATTAAACCTTCCATTTTCAATCTAGTAAGTTTAGTCAAACACAGAGAACAAAATCTTCACAGAAAACCAGGATATATATAGTGAGAATATTAAAAYGTGAAGGAAGAGAGCAGGAAGGAAGGAAGGAAGGAAAAGAGCAGGAAGAAAAGGATTCCAGTCACATCAGTAGGACATAAAAGCACCTATTCACCTACAACTCATTCAATCCATTACCAGCCACCAACACGGTACAAAACTGCCACTGCTACATTACACAGGATCGCTGTCATGCCAGGAACGTTTTAGCCTGTCTTTTTCAGTGTAAAGACTTCATCACAACTAAAATGCATAACAGTTCAAACAGCAGACCGATTTGCCCAAATAAATACTGTTATAAAAGTAAATGAGGGCCCTTTGCAGCCTTAACACGCTCCATGTCTTCAGGTAGTAATATAGCACTCTAGTGATGCTTTTACTGTGTTGAAAATCTTTCCATTGGCTTTGCTTACTAATATTACTCTCCACGACTAGGAGTGTTACAGCATTTATCAGTTATCAAGATTTTATTCATTACTTTCTACTAACTTTCATTTCCCATTTTGTGATGTTTCACTTTATATTAAAATTAAATAATCAGTACTGCTTAAGAGAACATTTTTAAAAAGCAACAGAATCATCCAGGCTCTGCATGCCCATTTATATAATCTTTTCTTTGTTTTGYCACACTTGTTTTGGAATATATTTTCCATTGACCTAAATCTATATCTCAAGTTCATGGGGTTCAGCATCAGTTCCCTAAAACACTGTAGCAAGAATACTGACAAAGACATCCAACAGTTTATCTAGTCTGCTCTCCTGACAAATTAAGTTGACTTTCAATTTTATTCCCTTTTACTATTCTTTACTTAAAGCAGATGAACACTCACAACATTGAGGGCAAAAGTGTCTTCTGTGATCAGTGCTGCAGACCTCTGGGAGCCCCAAACATGGAACAAGAGTAGAATATGTAATAGAAACCTGCAATGCAGATAAGAGTTACGCAGTGCACATCAGAGAAATCTGCCTTGAGGAAATAATGGAAGCCCATTGACAACATCTATTTTCATTTCTACAAGCCTCAGTATTCATTCTAACGAAAATAGTAATTATTTCTTCTGCTAAATATTTACAGATAAAACAATTCTATTAATTTTTAATTTTTTTAATATAATCATATTCTCATCTTATAAATCAAWTTTTTTCAGTATTACCTGGGAATCTCAGAACATTTCCATTTCTGTTGATGTAAATTAACTTACAACCTGAAAAAAAAAAAAATCAATTTTAACATTTTGTTGCACACTTAAGAAGTAGAAGGTGGAAGCAGCATGTGAACAGACATATTTAGAAATCATGCAAAAAAAAATATTGATCCTTACTATGCTTTCACTACTTTTAAATTCCAGTCCAGCATGGTTTTTTTTAGTTAACTGAAAGTTGGAGACTTGTTCAGATTTTGTTTTTCAAATGAAAGTCCATACGATCTTAGAATCGTCAATCATTCACAATATTATTTTTTTCAGTTATGAGCTCTTTATGATATTATCCTTCTTTTCCCTTCCTGCTTGTCATACTGACATATTGAATCTTGTCTTAAAACAGCTCTAATACTGCCATAGAGGTTACTAAAACAGACCTTTTACATGCATCCTAAATGCTTTCTATGTAGTCACATGTATTAACCTACATGAAAAATAYTGTGAAAGCAGATCCTTGAAGCAAAGATTTTGAAGCAGCAGAAACCAAGTCTCACTGTGCATTTGGGCATTTTGAGTATGGGATGTATAACAACTAATGATACGGCTGTGAAGGAAATGTCAAACACTTTAGTAGTGATAAAGGATAGCATTTCTAACTGAGATAACGCTGAGTGGATCTCTTCCTAAGGGTCATCAACATTTTGCTGAACTTTGTTTTGAACTGGAAAATGTGAATGTCATCACACAAATCAACAGCATGCCTTCATTTGAAATACAGAGGGCATTTCCAATCACTATCTCAGACACAGTATATCTTACATAGGATTTAGCAATAAGCAATGAAACTATTGGGGATAAGAAAAGCTACTGAAAAAACAAATACAGTATTTTGGATAGGAGTGAATAAACAGGAAAAAAGCAAGATACAAAATAATTATTGGTATCTAGACATTGCTTCTGGCATGCCTTCATTTTTGCATACTACAAGGCAAGAGGACACAATGAAAACAAATCCTTGGATGATTCCAAAGGTTCCTTTCATTTCTTGAACTGTACAGAAAGACTCATTGGCAATCTCAGTGAAAGGTGTATTAGCTTTCCCTATCAAGACTGTTTTTTGATCCGATACCAGAATAGTCCATGGACATAGCATTTAACTCTTGAGTATATTGGCTGCTCATGTGCCCAGTCAGGTAAATTGGTATTGACCCCATTTTGTCTTTTGGGGGCATTTCTTGAATGTTTACACTAAAATACTTGGCTAAGTCTCAAGTCACAGGAAGATAACCTGGCATCCCACAGTACATTGCAGTGTGGTCATATCTAGCTTCAAATACTACATGTAGTGGCTGCAGTGATTCTAAGTGGGCAGATCCCCCTATAGCCCAGCAGGAAGGCAAATTGAAGAAATATTWTGTCAAATACCATTTGCAAACCAAACAGAGCAGCCTAGATGTTCCTCTGATCCGTCTTCCAAGACCTTCTTTCACAATTTCCCTGACATCATCAGGATTGGTACATATTTCCGTTGGTTCCCTGACAAGGTAATTYGCAGGTAGTAGTGTACAAGGGGATGAACACACAGAGCAAACGTTTCACTATCTGTCAGCTGACAGCATCATGAGGGAGGACAAAGCTCAGAAGYAGAGACCTTGCATAATCGTTCCATGATGGCCAAATGTCCCAGGAAGCAGAAAGGGACAACTCAAGATTTCCACAGTAGAAACAGARCTTCCAAGAGGATGCCATAAACAGTACTTTGCTCCCAAGACCGTCATAAGTCCTCTTCCTCAGGGACGGCAGCATTCCACAAGCAAAAGCAGTATYGCTAACCTGGTAGGTACTAAAATGATCTTCCTGCTTTATCTGCATCTGAAGTTCCATCACCTTGAGCTTTGAAATGTGTTTCATGTTTTCGCAGCCATAGACTTAAATTTAAGTTGAAGTAAAGGGAAAACCGGGCAAAGCAGCACAYGTCCCTCATGTTACCAAAAAAGTACTACAATGTCAAAAAAAGGTCACAAGGCAGTGGGATGAGACACATATATATGGTGTGTTAATAATATAAAAGGATAATTACAGTCCATCTAAATTGCTGAAAGGAAATTTTGGCCCAGTAGTCAGAAATAGTTAAGAGCTTTTTTTTTTATTCTGATGCCACCTACAGTGGATAAGTTCATAGCATTTGACTAGAGCACTATTTAATGCTCTGAGGAAGTATWAATAAGTTCCCCTTATGAATTAATAATCATTTAATTAAGTAGCAATTAATTAAACAGAATAAATTTTCATGGAGAATTTACATCCTTAGAACTCTCCAAGGGCTGTCTAAACCTTTCAACTTACTGAACCCAATAGCCTGACAAGCGAGGTAAATATAAGCTTAAAAATCTAAAATAGATAATTATGAAGTTATTTAAATATTTATCGCTCAGCAAGTTCAAGTTTTACTGAACGGCACATCTAAGATTTTTCTATATCAATAAAGAACGACATAGCCATGACAAAATTATACAGACCTTATACAGATAAGGTCTTGAAACCTGCTTAATTACATTGCTATATGAATATATCTATTTAGAACTTTGCAGTCGGGGAGCTCTGAATGAAAACCTGCATCCTACACTCAAAGCAAGATGAAACTGAGCAGATCTGAGTGATCTACAGCTCTACAAGTATACTCATTTTCTAAATTTCCTGAAGTGTAAGTACACGTTAATGCTGCTGTTAAAATTGCCCCCTAGTGTGCAAAATACATGCTACAGATATTTACCCTAACAATTTTAATGCCTTATTGATGTTAAGGAGATTAAAAAAGTAATTCAATTAAAAAGCCATCAAGTGAATTGTTTAAAATAAATTTGTAAAAAAAAAAAAAAAACACCTATCCATATACAGTAGAGATGCTACTGACTAATGAAATAGTCATATACTAGAATGTATACAAAAGTAATCTAAATATGTAGTATCTTCCACAAATGTAAAAAAATGGGATAGGGCAATAAAGGCTTTATTCATTTTGTCTTACAAATGTCACTCAAATATTGTAAAAGTGAGAATACACAAAAGGCTTTAAACTGTCTTCTGAAAAGAACAATGACACTAAAATAAGAAAGCTCTTATTTTACATCCTCAGTGACGTAGTTATTACTGCTCAAAGGTTTTAACGGATACCAGAATTCACTATGTGGAAAAAAAAATGTAACAAACTTATTTGAATAGCATTTCTGAAACTAATCAGACTCAAATCTGAATGTTATCCATTAAAAGAAAAAAAAAATKAATTATTTTCTTTGTTAAAAAGAACATACACTTCTAAGCCTAACTGGAAGTCACAACTGAGTAAGAAGATTCTAGCAAAGATTTAGTGCAAATGAAATTTCACAGGGAGAGATTAGGCCATGGRAACTGCATACTTAACATTCAGTGAAAACAAATGTCTGTTCATTTTTAAATAGGTTGGCTCTACCATTAATGTAGAAATTACACCCATTCCCACCACTGTCCAAAAGAAACTCATTGTTCCACAAAATAATTAGTTTTAGAGTGCAGAGCAAAAAAAGTCTGTTTCGATGGCTTTCTATTCCACTCATCATAAGCACAACAGAAGAGGGCTGGCTATTGTATTGTCCTCCACGAGAAAACATACAAAACATATACAACACATGTAATGAACTGGCCCTGTCAATTAGATATATCCTTTGTCGCATTTCCATTTTTACTAAACTTTGCAAGACCAACTAAAGCCAAACAGGAGATACTGGTTTTGSAATGCATATCTGCATAATTTGAGTACCAGTTTTCATGGGTTTAATTTTCATATTTTGAAATGTTATTTTACATATTGTGCATGTTATTTGTACATACTTCAAGCTCAGATATGACCATTGTTTCATCAGAGGAATAGTGCTTGGAACAAAATAAAGCTACATCATTCTCTCAGGTCTCTGGAGAAGTTTCATTCTTACTGTGCATCGGATACRTAAGGAGCTACAATGCAACCCAAATGCATATCCTCACAACTCTTACAGTTTAGAAGTAATAGAATAGTACTTAATAGTAATTAGAAGGAATTTTAATGGTTTGTGTTAAAGATAATAGCAGAMTCATAGGACCCACAAACAGGTAGGGCATGAGTCTAATTAGCAGACCTTGGATATATTAAGATCAGAGTACTCAAGAAGTTCAGTTCAGATAACTGATTAAATTAAAATACATGAGCTGTTCAAACTAGGCAGTTTAGTATTAAACTAGAAAGAAACAAATAAAAATATAGAACTATACAATTAATGCAAAACCTCTTTAAAATAATCTAACAGATTCTCATAAACTTATAGAAATCATAAATTCTAGTCTTTCATGCAACCATATAAAGTCCACTATATCAAAGATATTTGAATGAATTAAAATCTACATGAATCTCATACAGACATCTCAAAGCAATAATTTCCCTATTCGTGATTTGAAAATTAATCAAAAGCAACAATACCAAAATAAATTTGGTCCTAGGCCCTCAGCTGAATAGAGTTGTGTGTATGAAGATCTGATGTAAGGAGGCTTGTTGCTATGAATGAAGGTATGCCAAATTTCCCTAACGCTGTATTTGTAGATGTTAGGATGTGCAAAGTGCAGAAGGCGCTTTTCTTTTCAAGGAGGAGGAAAAACCATAAGGTTAATTTCAATTTATAAGCAGCATCTAGGAGTAGGACTGCTACAAAAAAGGCTAGTAAAAAAAATCAAATAGATTTCATTAACAAGAAAAGCCTCTTAAATACATAGCTGTTTCAGTCTAATAGATTGACTCTTACAATTCCTGAATTCAATATTATGTCTTTGCTTTTAAGGGGCACTGAGAGGCCAAATGTTTGTTAATTACTTACTCTACAGCTTATAAAATTTGTTTTCCAGTGACTGCCTATTTCAACATTTCACGAAGCATGAGGGCAGAACTTAATTAGTTAGACTTTTTCATTTTTTTGATTATCATGAAAAAGCCCATGCTCCAGTCTTCAAGCAATATTTAAATCTCCAAACCACTTTGCCAAAGTATATAAGGTTTAAATTTAAGTTACTTAAATTTATATTGATTTAAATTTATATATTTTTCTCCAATCCTCCTTTCTTCCAAGCCACATAGAATTTGAATTATCTGTCTTAGTATCAGTTTTGCAATTTTGAAGACTTTAACCATTTATTGACTCAGAATATTTACATCTATTTAATAGGCTTTTTCTTCATGTAGCATTCTCATGCCATTTGTGCCATCATTAATTAATACTAAATTTCAAAATATGATACAGCTTGAGTTGTTACCTACTGTGATAAACTGAGTCTGAATGTTACAGATTGGGACTTAGAATAGTTTATATGTGTTATTGTGTGTTAATATATTATAGGGTTTTTTCCTGCAGGTTGCACTCTTAGTATCTAGTCCATAGCACGGCTCCTTACCAACCATCTCACTGAAATGATGACACAGAATGTGAATCAGATTCATATCTCATTTTGTACTTATTCAGTCTGCTAGAAAATGCTTCACTTTTTGATGGCTATTTGAAAGTGACTCCAGGTTGCAGGACACTTGTGACCAGTTTCTTCTTCAAAAGAGTATTATACATCATGATTTATAAAATCATCTCCAACTGGATTACGTTTTCTTTTTTCCTTAYTTTTTCAATATTACTTGTCTGTAGTGAAGAACAAGAGAACGTCAGCTATGCCTACTGATCTTTCAATACTAGGCATGGTGAAAAAAGTAATCTGTTAACAGTGATACTTCGGTAGACTTTTTCCTCTTATCTTTCTGGAAAACTTTGAAATATTCCTATTAAATAATAAGAAATKCTTCTACTGAATTGGTCTATGTACTATTAAAAAGAAACCATCTTCTTGTGGTGCTAGAATTTTCGAAGACATTTAAATCCTCCTCCAGTGCAAAGACGACAGTAGTTGATAGAGAAAAGAGTGAAAATAAAATGCAGTCTAAATTTATAATTTGCTTTACATTGAGAAAATGATGTTTGAGAGTTGGGATTTGTCCCAGGCAAGCTCTCAAAAGCAGTGCATCAGAAAAGATAGTTATGTACCATATAGTAGTACTTATTCCACCTATTTTCTATGGGTTTTTTTAATCTACAGTTACATGTCTGACATTTTTTGTGGAGTACTCAATTTGTTTTGCTAGAAGAGCAAATCAGAAAAGGTATGTTATTTTCTCCACAAATTATTTTATTTGATTAGTTTTTCCCTCTACCTATTTTCAGATATTCCGTAAATGAATCAGACTCTTCTTAGACATGCCTACGCTCATCTTCTGATAGATAGTAAAAGTTCTTAGTTTATTGTTGAATTAAAAAAGAATTCACACAGACGAATGCATAGGATACTACAATCACATAATACTCACCTGGGATATTTTCAGTATTGATTGGTATAATCTCAGTTCTCCAAGTTTGAAACCAGTTATATACGTGGAATGAGGAATCTCTTCTTAGCATAAAGAAAACTTCATTTTAACCTTACCTATTCAACATAAATGACAAGGCATAAGTTACACGATGTGGTGTACACAATATTATTATTTATACACAACATCCAAATCTGAACCCTTACTTCTGGTGGTTTCACCTACTTCAGTCCTCCTTAGAGCTGTGCCTTGATCAGAGAGCCAAAGCAAAGCAAAATATCTTTTATGGAGCRTGAGCCAGGGCATGCTCTTCGGCAACCGTTACTTCACTCAAATAATTGTGCCCGTATGTGGCACCATTCTGCCCTGGGTATCTTCACTCTTGGGAAGAATAGCAGTACCTTAATTGCAAGAAAGGAACAGCAATAACAACACGGGACGAAAAGAGCTCTAATCGCAATTAGAGCTCCTTATTGATCTTGGAGAGCATTTCATGCCTGACCAGCATTTCAAGGAAATTGGTTTAGACAGAAGAGGGAAAGTAAGTTTTAAAATTCTTAGAAGTTAGTATTTCTAGAAAGAGGTTTCTGCTATATAAACTTAAAATTTTCTTCACCTCTTGAGATGGAAGCTAGATCTTGATGTGAAATTTCATGAATTTATGTATTTCCTGAYATCTAAGGCGCCTTTGAAATAACTGCTCTTTTCAGTGTTACACTTCTGGCTTCCACCACTTTTACCTATCGTCAAGAAAGCTTTCAAAGCCAATGCTAAACTCTGCCCTCAGAATTACATGTTCAGTTCAAAAAGGTAAAAGTACACTGAAAAGGTTCRCTAGGTTCACATTTTTCACTACCAATCTACTTAATTCATTCTCCATTTCCATTGCTGGTGAAAGAACAGGGTCAAAACTTATTATCCTGAATATAAAGTAGTAATGAAAATATCTCATCCCCCTAGGAAAAAGGGTGACTGGTGGTTTTCCCTGAAAACAGRCAATGAAAAAAAAATTATGTTAAAATTTGTACTTCAGCTAGTAAAGCCAAAAGAAAGGTTCTAGCTGCACAAGAGGTCATTTTAATAAAGCTAAACACACTTAGCACAACCTTAACTCATAGTTCTCCTTTCAGAAAATTTAACTGACTGAATAGAGATTTGTGGGTTTGTCATTTTAGATAAGCTTCAGCACAAGCTATTATGGCACAACAGTCAGTCTCCACTCCCTTAAAAGGGGGGTTTACATAGATCTTCTGCCTCTTTTAGCTACTCAGTTCTCCTGAAGATGAAATTTAGTCTCCTTTTTAATTTTTAACTAAAAAAAATGTTATCACTTGCTTAACCTACCAGTTGTTTTTTATTTTTTGTTCAGAATATTCAGAAAAAATCTAGTATTTTATGTTACTACTGAAGATTTTAAGATACAATACATTCACCTATCATTCCCTTGATTTTTTTCTAGACTAATGCAACTTCTGTACAGAAAAATGGAATAGTTYATTAATCAAATCTTTTGAAAATGTTCTTTGAAAAGGCCGATTAAAGAAGTCCTTGCTTTTTAAAGCAGTGGATTATGGAAGCACAAGCCARTTGTGAAGTTCTTGTGAAGGCTCCGAGTTGAGTCTTACTTCTTGAGCCTCATTGATTTCATGGCTGCCTACAATTTCACAAGCACTTCAGTAAAAATCTTTTAAAAAATAAAGAAATAAAAATGAGCTTGGCTGAATGAGTCTGTCTCAGGAAAATACATAGGTTATCATCAACACACAACACCATCATCATCTGCTTCCTCTGATAACATGTTAGAAAAAAAAATATAAACAGCAGAAAGACTTCTTTTCTTAGTAAAAAAAACAACAACAAAAAAACAAAACGAACAAAAAAATCAGTGTGTGCTCTAAGCAACCAGGATGCAATCCAATTTAACGATCTTGGAGAATGGAGAATTAGTACTGAAGAGAAWAAAGAATGACAATTTTCACTTCCTGACTGGAAGTCAAAGCCCACAATATCTGAACTCATATGCCACTGTTTGCCATTCAGAGAAGAATTGCTCACAAATCATGGGGAGAGAGGCACAGAATTCAGTTTCCTCAGTGCTGCATTCTGCWCAGGCTTCAATAGACCATATGAATTAACAGAAGGTCCTGTTGTGATTAACAGAAAAATGGAAGTTTGTCAAATTATAGCTAGATCAAAACATTTGAGCAGCATATTCTAGTTAATGCAGTTTTAAAATTGAATTTACTGCTGTAAGTCTAGTTTCTTTTTTGTTACATTCAGGATTTCACTCCTGCCTCAGATTTTTGCTAGCTTTGGAAGTATGCAAATATTATATATAGCTGTCCTTCCTCTGATAATGAGTTTTCTAAATTTAATCATCTGCAGTATACTAGAACTTATATATGAGAACTGATAACTTGCATCTGGTCAATTTACCCAAATATTCATTCAGCTATTGTCTTCCCAATATACAATATTTCTATAAATATACTGAAATGAGATAGATATTCAAGCATAATTAATCAGTGGTCATAAAACTACTGTTTGTGAAAATGTGACATGTTAGTAATGTATTTAAATATTCACATCCAAYTTGCACAACAGATATTTCAGTAAACTACGTATCAGCACAGAGCAGAATTATTTTAAATTCCTTAAAAAAACTTCATTCTTGGAAAGATATTGCTTTTACAGAATATTAAACACTAAAAATTATCACATCTGTCCATTTTGTATGTGAGCCCAGACATRGTCAAGCTCCAGGATGTTTAAATTGTTTCCCCAGTAGCTCAGCCTGAAATCTCTTTTTTCCTAGCACTTGATTTAACATATTCTAGTTGATATTTTACCTAACGAAAATCAGTAGTYGATTTTCACCTACTTGATTCTCTTATCATTGATCATCATTTGCTACAGATGGCATTGAGGCTACATGCAAACTGTCCTGTGGAGAGAGAAACCTAACCTATAGATCTACTGTCTGATGTTCTCATTGCTCAGAACTAGTAGTCTGTAGAGACGAATGACGTAGAACGAATACATAATGCTTTGCCTAGTTTCCTCAAGTCTTTGCATAATGTCATTACAGTGCAAAGACAAAATAGGGGAAGATTTTTCCCTACAATATCCTTTCAAAAGCATCTAAAATAATGTTCAGACAGAACTGTGTTTGACTAGCAGAGTCCTGAAGCAGCACTGTAGGCACTGGGGGAAATGAAGATGACAAGTTCTGTTAGGCTAAAGCAGGAAGATTTTCTGGTCCTAGGAAATTATGTTGTGCACTGAAGTTACTTCCCATTTTSGGCCTTGACACAAGCTAACCTGTCAAAACAAGCTAGTCCAGAAAGAACCAGGAAGCATGGATGAAACAAGGATATTCCTGAGACCAGGACTCTGAAAGAGAGCACTAACAATGYTCCCTTAGTACTTAGCAGTACAGATGAACTACTACTGTACTTAGTAGTACAGGTGAATCTCAGATCAGTCTTTAGATTTACCCTGACTTTTACTCAGATGGCTCGGGGAGCATACAATAACCTGGAGAACTGCAATAGCAGCCACATCATTTTTGCCTAGACCGTCTTCATTAGCACCGCAGGTTGCTAACTGCTCGCCTCTGACTTTCTTCCCCAGGTGTGGGGGCTGCAAAAACACTAACATTTCTTATTGCCATAGTACAAGTTGGTACTTCTTTCTTGAGACTACAGCTCACCTATGCGGATTCAAAGGCATTGCCTATAACCTCTGCTAAATCCTAYATATTTGGAGAAAAGTGTATGTATTTGCTTTTGTGGAGAAGCTGCCTCCGGGAATGAGCAAAGTTTCTATAATCATTGCTTTCCTTACAGATTTCCTCTCGCAAAGACAAATATACCAAAGAAAATTTCCATATTCTTCAATTCTATCATTTCTCCTCAGATAAGGTCTATTAAATCTTGCTAGTAGCAGTCAACATTCCATCAGCAGATCCAGTCTAGTTTCAAAATGAAATAGTCTCTCTTTTTTGCCTGATCCAGGAACCTAACACATTAGACCAGTCTCCACATTGCATARTAAACTGAATTTAGGTAAGGCAGTTAGTTCTTTTTATAAAGAAAGTATTACCTTTAAAGCTGTTTGAAAACAGAGATTTGTTTTGGAGCTTTTCTTCCCTTTGTCAATTATAAGTCCACAGGGAAAATCCAGCACCCTCACATTACAGTTCTCATTCAATTCTCAAAGAAAACACCTGACCACTTCTATATTAATGCTTTAATTTTTYCACAGCTGGCCAGCTCCAAGCTGTTGGATTTCTAAATGGCAGGGCATTATTACATTAAAAAAATTTTAAATATGTCAAATCAAATGAAAATAAAATCAGTTTTTCATTTTTTCTAGGTGATTGTTTTTATTCCACTCATCAGGATGTGTGAAATGCAATGCTGCCATAATTCAGAAGAATTAGACTAAAAGAAAAAAAATCCCCAAAGAAAGAGATACTTAGCTCTGAACACCACAGCATCTGACTGTCTGGCACATGTGCACAGAAAACTTCTCTCCTGTCTTGTGCTGATCTAATCCATTCCTTTCTTAGCAGGTGACATGCTGAAAAGCATAAAGAGCACTGCAGAAGCATTCTCCATGCTGGGCAATATTCTGCATCATTACTAGCCTGAAATGTGAAGGGAAAGTCCTGGGCTTTCCATTTTTTCCCTTCATAATTTACTCTTTCTGCACCTTTTCTGTTGTGCAACAATAAAGTATAAAAAGCATCAYTTCTAGCATCACCACTTGGCATCACGCAATACATACCCCAAAACTACAACATTTGGACCTATGTGGCCACAAGCTTCCAGTTTCCTCAAGTATTCTCACATTATTGCCTTCTGCAGATCCCTCAAGCACATTGTTTTCTTTGCTTTTGCATCTAAAGCAAGCCCTTTAAATTGCAGTGCCYATCTCTTCACAGTCACTGGCTGCATCTACCAGCCTGCCAAACAGGACCAGGAGCTACCTCAAGGATGCTCTTGAGTCACCAAGGGCTACGTGTTTGGACCTCAGTAAAACTGTGAGACCCTGTCTAACATGACAGCAGAATAGTAGCAGGAGTTTACGTTTGTCTGAGAGATACAAGGAACAACAGAAACTCTCCCCGTGAACAGAGATGTGGAAAAGTCCTTGCCTCCCATTATTTCYGCCTGGAAATAATTTGAAGTAAAACTTGCAGAATTTTCTGGAACTCTTCACTGGACTTTCTCATCCTTCTCCCCTTTCCTCTTCTCTAAATCAGCTGAAACCCCCCAGTCATGCAATTTGGATGCCTCAAAAACTACTACATCAACCTTTCTTACTGTTTCTTCAAAAATCAAGATCTATAGCGTTTCACTCACCTTTTTTACCCTAATCCTCCTCCTTGCCCTGCTTCCTCCTAATAAGATGCTTTCACTTTGAAAATAAAACACTAGGGATAAATTAAAATAGTGATAAAATTTTAATTTTACAAAGACTACTTCATCAACCGGCATTAGTTTCCTCTTCTTTATACGAGGCCATGTGTAGCCACGTAGGTTTTTTTTTTTTTTTTTTTTTTTTTAACATCTGTATCTCTTCAGAGAAAGAGACTGCTGAGAATGAGAACTTCAAAGACAGTGTCCTTTAATAAATGCATTCCTTTTGGTATTATTAATAAAAATACAGATATTATATGAAAAATTGACTTTCTCAGGCAAAAGAATACTGATCTACCTTTTTAAAAAACTTTCAACAATAGTTTCCTGGGCATTTCTAACAGTGCAAAAGCCAGGTCACAGCATTTTACTTACTTTCATCTGATGGCTAGCTTAAAAGACTTTGGATCATTCCACCATTTTAAGCTGCTATCTAACTTCAATGAAGAATAGAAACATCTACAAAATGACCCTCAGTTTTAGGTGATCTGACTCACATCTCAGAAAAATAYAGACTTGTCATGTGTGTCTGTACCACTATTCTGTTTTAGGTCAGGGGATAAAGGAGGGCAGGGAGAGGAAGGGCACTTGGAGGGGAGGGGAGAGCTGTTTGTTATTTTAAATAGATTTTTATTAAAATTAAAACAGTGATATTAGTCCTCATTTTCAATGTTATTGATGAAATAATTCAATGACAACCATTGAATTTGAAAAGAGTTATCAAGAAACTCTGCAAACAAGTCTGTCAAATACACATCYTCCTTGAAAATGTACAATCATAAGCAATACTTGACTCAGACTTTTGAGTGATGTATTTTTAAATTTCTCAAACCTTCATTGAATCTACAGTCATCATCACAAAAATATAAGAAATTCTGTGAAGATTATTGCTGGTAATCCTAAATAAGTCAACTCTAACTGGACAACATGCTATAGGAAGGCAAGGTAAAAAACTTGTTCTTATCACTATTCAGATAAATGAAGCAGAGAATTATTCAGCAAAAGTGAAAGTCTTGCAAGTTTCCTGGAAGATTTCAGAACTGTTTAGACCATTGCATTTATTTTGTAACTGTGCTGTCTAATTTTTATGACTTGTTTTCCAGAAATACTTCTCTGAAAAACAAAGGTGATATTTTACAAAAATAAGCAATCTATATTGTTCATTATTCATTTAAACCATTAAGGTATGACTAATCAATAGACTTCTCTAATCCTGGTGATGGAACATTGTTATGTCGTTTGAGCTGTGATGCAGAGCAGAACAACATCTGAATATCTGTAAATCTTAAGCTATTTAGGTCAGTAGCTCCAYGCAATACGGTAAAAAACATTCAGCATGCACAACGCACTTCAGATCTCCTAATGCTTCCATTCAGCCACTGCATTCACTCAAATACTTAACTCTTTCTCCAAACTCAAAATAAATATTACCTACATGATAAAAAAAATAAAAGTATTTTAAGGACTAATATGTGATTCTTGTCATTCTCTCATAGAAGAGCACTGGAGGCAAATACTTGCCTTCTCTGTGCCAGTGGTTARAACACATCCCCAGAACCAGAAGCACAGTGTGAGAACCTTGCTGAACACTGGCTAGAATCCTGCAGTTTCCTGCAAACTAAAGAATTTAAAGCCATGGGAATATTCAAGTCAAATGTTGCTTTATGTTGTAATTAATAAGACTTCGTGCACTAAAGATGTGATATGGACACATCCATAGCTGACTGCAATAATACAAACTCGTTTTCACTCGTCCAAGATGTGAGTRCACATGTACGTCCAGTACTGAAAATGCACATTACACATAGTTTTCCAAGACTGAGTTCTACACGGAAAATTCTAACAAATAGGTCATGGTGCATTTTAAAAGTAGAAGCATAGAGGCTTAAGCAGACTAATTATCAGAGCTATCAAGTGCTGCCATTCTATAATATTTCAATTTTCCCAGCCTAATGTTTTAACAATAGCAAGAAAGAGAAAAGAAATTACTGAGGTGACAGCTCAATTGTGCAGCAAAACTAAGTCACATTATATTAAAACATCCAGTGAAGAATTACTGCTTATTCCTGAATTTTTCCTTTGTAATCTTAACATACGGKTTTGCTTGCTGCCAAGAAACAGTCAATAAAAAGAATCTTTTGTTCTTGAACAGCACCTTCGTTCTTTCTAAGCCTCTGAAAGTGTTCCTCCATTCCTGGATGCAGCAAGAGTGGAAGATGGGGAAAAGATTTAACATGGAGAAGTTCTTACTGCTTATGTGAATATAGGTTTAATCTCATATCTGACACCAACTCATATGCAGCTACAAGAGTATGTTGGAAGTAATTCTGCATCATCAAGCTATGACTAAAAATCAACTACGATTTCAGAAATCTCTGTTAACATTACCATTCACACTATTAAATTCCATCTACAGTGACGAAAATCAACACAACTGAGAGAAAGCATTTCCCCTCTCCTACTGCTTATTTTCATTTCAGGCCAGTACTTATGGCTAAGCACAGCCTGATGTGACTGTTTCCTGCAATAAAAGAGACGTAAATTTTTTAATTGGATTTATTAAAGTGAACAAGCTCTACTAAACAGTTAGATTAAATACAGGATATGAAACAACCTTGTCAGTGTTTACTGGGCATAAAGAGCACTGATACTCTTAACTCAGAAGTAGGCCAGAGTTGTGCTGTAAAAGTTGCAMGCAAAGCCAGAGAACCCAAGAAGATTTCTCAGTTCTCAGGTCCAGGTTTCATTGCTGTGCCTAAACAGCACATCAGGACAAGATACAGAAAACCAAAATTCTCCTACACATACTAGATCCCTTTTGAAGGAAGTATGGACCAGGAGCTACAATGTACTTCAACAGGTCTCTAGGGCAGGCAGGCAGAGGACTCAAAATGTGGGGACTCAAACTGAGGAGCTACCACAGAATTTAAGCACAGCTGGTAAGACTGATGCCATATATAGGTCATTCTGCAGGCTCCAGCTCAAGGAAGTCTAGTAAATGGAAGCTGATTCTCTTTTCCTATTGTTTAAAAACTTTTGTTATTCTGCTCATTGTACCATAATTATTCCACTTTTATTTTTAAAGGAAAGGAGTAGCTTTTTCAAATTTCACTCATCCTAAAGAAGTCACTCATAACACATCAACCTAGAAACTTAGGAGTGGTTTTGCTTGATTTTTTTTTTTTTTTTTAACTTAATGCTGGCAAAAAATGAGAAATTGGCTTTTGTTCTCATGCAGACACTCCTTCCTTATGTATCTGAATATTTTTCATTTTCCTCGCCATGTTTTTACAAGGAATCTGGGGGATTTCTATCTTAAAGAAAAATTACATTATGCTTATTTTCCCTTCAGAGTAAATGTTCTTATTCCCTAGCCTAGCAGAAAAGACATGCCTGCTTGTCTTCAGATCTAAGACTACTATACAATACTGATATGTTGCAAGTYGTGCTTCAGCTAGGTAAAACCTGTGAGCCAATTTAAGTACTAAGGTACTGTGTCACTTGAAGAYGAATAATCTAAACTTCATTCAGACTTTCCCCATGTAGGTTATATTATTATAGAAGATATAGGAATATACATATAGAAACATATATCTGCAATTACAGAAAGCCCCAAAGAAAGTAAAACAAGCATTGATCTTATCTATAGTGTGCTGTGAAGGAAAACTACTTTCTAGTTTCTTTTAACTAGAAAATTTCTTTTAACTTACAAAGGGGTATTATCAGAGCTCCAGATAACTCATACAGAAAYTTCATTTACTTTTCCAAAAGGCAGAATGCTCTGAAATAAAGAACTAGTTTAGAAAGAACTGCATTATTACATGATCAAGAAGGAAAACTGTCTGTTGGTGCTGAAAAAAGTGGAGTATCAAATCAGAGAAAGAATGTATTATTTCTACATAGGTACAGGGAGAATATTATTAAACTATGATGTCCTTCCCTAAGGCTAATTTATAACATGTTAAAAACAGATTTGGTTTTGGAAATAGTTTCACAAAYGCTTCAGGATCTGGGAAATCTGCTTTTTAATTAAGAACCTAAGCTATTTATCTGCCTAAAGGAATGACTCATAATGATCTTTCCGTGTAGATGGTAAAAGATGATTTCTGATAGTAAGTATTCTTTAAACAGGGAAAAACAAGATACGATCACAATTGTTATAAATCCCCTYTTTCCTGAAAAGGGGTCAAGTCAGAGGAGACACAGATTTCAACCTGTATTTAGAACACCTTCCAGTTAACAAATGTTATTACTTGTAGAATTAATCCGGTATTAATAGCAGAGGACCTCTCACACACAGTGCATTCACTTATCCCCTCATGTAGCTGAGGGGCATGCACAAGGTTATGGTTACCTGACTGGAGCGACAGTGGGGACGTCACCCTCAGTTGCTTACTGATAAGCAGAGGGTCACACTGACTCACCAGTGGCTTCTAGGTAGGTGGTCAGAAAGTCCCTCTAAAGTCCTTTGTTTCACTGGGTATATATATAATCTGCAGTCTTTGTCTGCATGTAACGTCACCTTGGMTGTAGTCCCGTTGCTGACGCCAGAGTGTGCTGATGGCCTTGCACAGATTCAGCTGACTCTTGGTGTCCCGAGTTYAGCGATTCTTGTAGATTCAGCAGGACCATTAGTCTCTGGAGCTTACCAGTTCTTGGGAGACTATCGCACACTTCTCAACATATACCTTTGGTCTCTTCAGTCTTCTGTTTTCTGTTAACTATTTCTTCATTCACACAGATAGGCAACCATCACCTCCAAAGAAATTCAAGCAGAAAGGGCTTTTGACACAATCTGCTGACAAAAAAATTTGGATTATAAATATGTAGCACATTTTTTAATTAGGGTAATTTAACACTGAAGCAAATTTTGTTAGTAGTGAATTCTTCCCTGCTTGAGGTTTTCCCATTAAAACTAGATTATTTTAATAGCTATAGCAATTAGAGGTCTATGTAAAATTATTYGAAAATTTGTTCTGTGCTGTGTGATGCCATAAATCACAGGAGAAGATGARAATAGGCATTTCAGATTTTAAATCAGCTTGATTTAATCATGTGACTTACGATCTTAATTAACTTTGTAAGGTGGATATGCCATGCTTCACGTTATGCCTCACAAAAAAAATACAACATTATTACTGTGTGTGTGCGCACGCACATACACACGCATATTCGTATTTTTTTAAAAGTGACAAGATTCCAAAGAATTTCAAGGCTTAAGATATCCCTCATACTCCTTTCATGTGTTGTGAAGGGGAAGCAGAGATCTTTGAAACTACAGGTGGCACATCAAGGAAATTCTTCTATTGATTTACATTAGCAGTTAACAACAYGGACTGTGATACTCAACAGTTGCTCTGCTTTCTTCCTATAAAGAAATTCTGTCCCATTCTCATTTGGTAAGAATATAATGGTTCTCCTCTGTGGCTACAGTGTAAAGAAATGCCTTATTTTACTGACAATTAATAGAAACATTAACATCATTGATTACTGGAAACCCTTCATTACTAGAAATATGAAGGGCATTTGTAATCTTTTCAGGTTATTTACAACATCTAACAAATGCTAAAATAATATTGTCATAAGTTACTTAAGATCTCAGATGATGTGTTAAAGACATATTAATTTTCTTCTACATATAACAATAAAGTTATTGCTTAAAATCAGTCTTACTTCAGTTTGGGAACTTGTGTGATGATAATCTAGCTATGGGAAATTCAGTGTCTGAAAGCTTCAGACTCAGTTTTGACGTTTCCAATAGAGATTTATTTTGAACCATACCAAGGAGATTAAGCTTTCAAAGAGAATAAACTACTCCCATTCTTCTTAAATAGCTTTATATCAGGCCTGTAACTGCAATATATGCTGAGGCCCCAAAAAGTGTGTCTTTAAGCTTGTCATTTTAGTTCCATGAGAACCAGTGATAACATGCATGACATTATGAATCCGTTCAGTTTGAGCCAACCTTTTCCATTAGTTTTTTTCTTCTTTCATCAAGCTGCTGGGGCTAAAGATACTACCATTATCCATGACTGATGCTAAATGCAAGTTTCTGAACGATAATACAATTGGATCTCCAGTAGTCTGAAATTTCATTATGAATTTAGCTTTTGATTTGTGAAGATATATTCTTCCTGAAAACACTTAATATTTGCAAGTAACTAATTTATGTTCAGACTATGGTTCACAAAAGCCTTATAAATAACAAGCTAGTCTCTCAGCATAAGCAGAATAGCAAAAAAGAGGCCTCCAGGGATGGAGTCACTCTCTCAGCAATCCTTTATTTTACTATCAAAATATTTTTCAAGTACAGAGACACATGATAGCTCTGCACTGCTCCTAGTAAAAATCACTGCAGTAATTTTTTGAGAACCTGGATTGTGACAAAAGAGATTCTCCTCCTATGGCAGACACCYAGCTGTGCTGGATCATCCAGTCAAGCCAGAGCCTTTATTACTTGTCTTCTGTTTCAAGGCTCAGCACTACAAAGAGAAAGAAATTCATAGTGCTATCAGTACATYCAGTAGGCACATAAGCAAGGTTCATGATACTTCAGCCCCTCAGTAAGGTTGGCCCAATTGTCAGTGAAGAAACATGCACACAAAATCCCATAAGCCATTATAACTATGTGGTAAGACCTCACATACTAAGATGACTTACCCAAGAGCCTTGAAGGAAGTAGTTGACACCTATTAAGGCCTTATATCATACACTATGAGAAGGCGGCCTGTAGACTGGAGAATTCACTCAAAGGAAATCCTGCAGATGAAAAATTATAGATTAATTTTTATATTTCTTCTTTGTGGTATTATAAACTAAATCTACACTGTACTGCTTGTAGATGTGCAACAACAGTTTGCAGATGATGATCCCCAGAACAACACTGCAGGCAAGTAGCATGTAAGGATGAAGGATGTCTGGGAATAACATCGTGAATCTGTTTTCTCTCTAATGGTGTAAAGTGAACCAATCGAGTCAAAATAGTACACTGCCAAATATTTGAGASACACTGAAACAAGTTACTGCCTTTTGTACCTTCAATACCTCAGCTATAGTTTTTGAAGGTGCAACTCTCAGATGGTGGAGGCACACAGGGTGGCACATCTGAGAAAGCAGGCACTGCTTCTTGAGAAACTCTGGTGTTCTTCTCCAGTAGTTCTCTGGCACACATTTTTCTGTATCATTACCACCCTGTCCTCTTCTGCTAATACACTATCCTTGTTTGCCAAGGMATCCAGTTCACTCCTAATCCCATACAGCATCTGTTCTTGGTCCTGTCAATCTATGGAGGGGCCTTACTAGGAGGTCATGCTTATTCATACATTATTTTGTAGATATGCAGATCAATTACCACTTCTAGGCATAAAAATCTTTTCATCCCAACACTTCCTGGCTGTAAATCTGAGAACTTAGTTTCTCTAGGAAGAACAGCTTTCTTCTTCTGGGTCCACTTGAGATATGCACTGGTATCTGAGGATTGCAGTTCATATGCCAAAAACCTAGATACTTTCAGTCTAAGTTAGTGGCTAAATCAGGTATACAAATGTCACATAAAATACCAGCCTCGTGAATTGCTTTGTAGGCAAAAGGCACAACTTCTCAAAACGTACATTGTTGGTTGCTTGGCAGCCAGTATCATAGTCAGTTTGCAGTCTAGATTTCAAAACATTATGATGATGTTGATAAGATTAAAAATGTCCATCTCAAACAAAAGATGAGAGAGATGAAGATGCTCTCCATTACGTATGGAGAGCAAGGACTGAAAAGAAATTAAGAAAAAAAGAAGGAAATGCATGACACTAAGCTGCTTTTGAGCAAATGTCTGCTTGAATCTACCAGGAAAAAACAAACAAACAAACAAACAAAAAAAAAAAAACCACAAACTCTCAGGCTTCTTCTGAATGAGATACTAAAGAATTTCCCTGAAAATCTTGCACGGCTTTTTGCAGGTTCATTCCTATGTCACGTTATACTCTTCCAGGATTAGATACTCTTGGGTTATGACCTACCCAATACATGATGCCACCAGATTGCTCCATTTTTCTGTAATGAACGTTAACCTTCTACATCTTGTGACACACTGAGGTGCAGCTAGCTTCTTAAGAAGTGCTAGGACATGTGCTCAAAAGTGCCCCTCAGACATGTATTGGATGATACTCTTTTTTGCACTAGGGTCTGATCTGGTCAGGATCTTAGCAAGGTATCATCACAGTGTTCTCTCTCACAATTAAGTCAGTAAAAAAAAACCCCACATACTTAGCACAGCATTGTTGAGGACTCAAGACCTCTTCTGCATCCCTGCCTCTTCCCCATCAAGCAGCACGATTTCTGGGAGAGAAGGCTAAGGAAGAAGGGCTGCAGTTACCAACTGTGAGTCCTTCTAGCAACACAGCCTAACAGCAGACATAAGAATCCTGTGAAATGAGCATCCAGGTCAGACAAGAGAAAGAGCCATACGTATGAAAAACGAAGAGACATAACCTTACAGGAAGTTTAGCAGCAGCCTAGATAGTTCAGGCACATAATTTACACCATGTGAATAGTCTGTTAGTGATCCAAAATTTTTGCCATTGCTGTTTTGTGCACATGAGGCACAATGTGAAATGAATAGCACCTACATACATACATACCAAGCGTACATATGTTATATGCCAGAATTTGTCATTTCCTCACCATTATTAACTTTCATCAGAGTAACCAAGGATTTAAATGCAGGGAAAGCAAGAAGCTACAACCACCTCATGACTAGCTCAGGTCATTATCAGGGAAAATCCATCAGTAAAATATATAAAAAACTGTTGTTCTAATTTTTCCCCCTAAATGGTTAGTTCCTTCTGCTAGAGTATTTTCACTCATTTTCTTCACTTAGTCTAAACACCCAGAAGGAAAAATATGGATATCCCAMACTCAGCTGGACATTCACAGCAACCGACTGTCCAATTTCTATCCCAGTTCTAATCTAGTGCTAGAGACACTACAGATTTGTTGTCTACAAGAATGGATAAGACTCCTTCAGAGCATGGAGTGAAAACAATGTACAGTTAACTCAGTAACTTAAGCATTCTCAGGCAGAAGATCTACAACAAAGAAATTAAGAATAAGCATTTTTATACAGTGTACAGGGCATTAAAAAYGTAATTTTCACTGATATAAATCTCGCACTGATCATTTTTGCTGCTAGTCTATAGTAGTCACCTCAGAACACAAAATGGATCCTCAGGAAAGGCAATCTTACTTTATCTATGGAAATAAAAAATAACATTTCTCACATATTTCCCCRTAGAAAGTGTTTTACCTTCTACACTACAGTTCCAATTAGTCTTAAATTATAGATGGTTTAACTTTTAACTATTTCTTCAATAGTTTTGAACTACTCTCYGCAGATGAATCAGAGATAAAACATATATAAAAAAATTGTATTATGATTCATGACCTATTTCTAACTGCTCATAAAATCATTTTCAACTCTTGCTAAGATTCARACTCTCCAAAATAACCCTGTGGGAGTTTTAAGAGCCACAAGTTCAGAATACTGAAGAGATGTTTACAGAAAGATTTAAACTTCTTGAAAAGCTTGCAAGCATTTGGCTTCTCAGTTTCAGAAAAAAAGGGAAACTGTTCAGGAGATTTTTTATTGTCTTTCTGGTACTGTGAGACTACAGGGGTATGAAAAGATTGAGAATAATCCTTATAAGCATGAAAAGATTAGGTCTCCACCTACAAAAAGGTAAGGACAATAAGACTCTTAACTGCATTACACTTTCCAAAAGCAAACTCTTGACCAAGAACTGAGTCTTTTTGTTTTATTATATCAGATAAACAAAATGAGTGTTTCAAACTGAAGCAGCTTTTTTCTCTTAGGTCAACACAATGTAGTATATTAGAATTATTGTTAATGCTCACTTGTGTTCCACGATATTCCTGAGCTCATGCAAATTGTGATYCATTGTTCGATAGGCTGAATAAATATCAAATAATTGCCGATTTCTGTGAAGATGACAATACAAGTTACCAGGCAAAAAGTAAAAGTTGACATGAAATTGCAAAGAACTGGGACATAATGAGTAAATATATTAGGATAAGATTAACTACTTTGATCAGCACCAATGGTTAGTTAAAACACATGCATTCCTTCACGAAAAAGGGGTGATTTTAAAATTGTACGGTTCAAACAAAATACTCCCGTAGGATGAAAAAGATATAAACAATGATACATACAGAAGCCAGAAAATTCACCTTCTGCTCAGAAAAAGTGCTTGTAATAACGAAGGTGAACTGTTCAGGAAAAGAAAAAAAACTCAATCATATCTGAATTTAATGTTTCATGCTACATCTTTTGAACACTAATCCTTCTCTGTGCTGAGTCAATACCTGCACAGCAACAGAGCAAGGAAAATACTGGTATTTGCTGCCCTAGTCAGCAAGTGCAGAGGAGGTAGCCTGGCAACAGTGATACAAGTAATCTTTAAAACTTCATCCATTTAACTCCTCAGGGAGAAGACCCTTAGTGTGCTGAGGCTGCTTTTAAAAGTGATAGGGCAGCATCTACAGTCACTGATCAATTTAAAATGAAATAAAACACATTTAGAATCACTGAATGTAATACAGAACTTCTGAAAAACATTTGGTATGTTTTTTTTTAATTACTTAAATTTTCAGGTTAGTGCTGACTAGCTGCTACCCAGAAGACTCCTGCAGAGATTTATTTCTACAGTATTGTATTCCTAAATTATAGTGTTAGTTCAGGGTAGGCTTTAATTCTTTACTATTTCCTTGAAATAATGGCATCTCAGTAGAATACAAATAAAAATCAACCCCCCTGCCTCCAGAAATCCCCCCCCAATATTTCTCAAAGAATGTGTGGGCTCATTTTTATCATCATTTCCAAGCTCATTTACATATAACATCTCCAACCATTAAAAGAAATCAGAAGGTTGACTGATAGCACTTACAAGTTTGATACAATCTCTGAATGAGAAAATGGCATAGAGCAAATTAGCCATAATATATCATAATTTATAAATGCAGTTAGCTATCAGCATTTCTTCTCAGGTCTCATTTGTGAGCTGTTCAAAATGTTTAGGAAAATGCAGACAGTCTACAGGCTATACATCAGAAAATGTTAAAAATTACATTGTACAATGGAGAGATTTTATCAAATGTTGAATTTTGAGCGAYACTATTGCTAGCTTGCAAAATGCAATTTTTGCATGTTCTACACAAAAATTGATACTATATTCAGAAGTCCTTAAAATTAACTTTAACATCACGGCTATCACTTGTACTTGCTTTCATTAGGCCTATTTTAACAATAATATTTTTACAGTCTACAGATTCCTAATTTTGCATACCTATGCTGAGTGACAGCTATTAACTGAGCAACTAATATGCAAAGAACATATCCGAAATTAAACAGTAGTGTTACAATTGTTCAAAACCATAGGAGGCCATCTCTCCAGTCCCAAGACAAGAAATTAATTCCTAAACATGATTTTTTTTAGTATTAGTTACTTCTGTCTTGGGAGTTTTAAATTCTTCTCTCCAACCTGAAAAACAAAGACTGATCAAAAGACAGGACTGTGTGTCTCAAAAACCTTTCTGTCAGAAAAGTATCTGGTCAACTCCCACCCGTACCCCCTTTTTAAAAGCAGAGCTTCTGCCCTTTCCAGATYGGGCATCCCTGAGAAGCAGAAGAAAGGGAGAACTGCAAAAGCTGAAGTCACAGGAGTAGTGGAGAGAAAGGAACCATTCTGACCTCTTTCTGTATTTTCCTCCCACTTCAATTCCTATAAAGCCATTGTCAGTTCATGAGTAAAAACTTGCTTTTCCTCTGCAGGAATCCTTACTTTGAAAGGGCTGAAATTCCTGATAGAACTGGAACTTCTGGTGTCATTGTGTGAATGTTGCCAGCTTTAGGTGAATTAATTCAACTCACAAACACTTTCAAAGTTGGTAAAACTGCAACTTTTCTCTCTTAGAGTCCATAGTGAATTTAGAGCTTACAAACAAGTAGAGTATGAGTTCTGTCATCATCACTCCTTACAAAGATCAAATCCCACCGAATCAACCAAAATATCACAGTGACAGACACTTCAGAACTACATCATAAAGCCTCTTTTGTAAATATGATAGGCTACATCTTAGCCCTATTGAAGTACAAACAAATCAAAATCAAAGAATGGATTAGTATGCCTCTAGGGAAATAAATTTGTCAAAGGCTTATCTTCATAGCACTGTCACAACTTGCTCTCAATCTAACTCTGCTTCTGACCTGCTGTGCAACCTTCAGTAATTCACCTCCCTTCCACCTCTGTGCCATGAAACTCTCTCAGAATTAAGCTACACTTTAACAGGAGACAGGTTCTTGCAACATAAATGCAGGTCAGCTTCTGCTAGGTACCCAAATGCTGCTTCCATATTACTGCTAACAACTGCTAGTGTAACGTATCTATTTTACCCTTAGCGAGTTCAGGAAATTTTTTTGATGCAGTCCTATAAACACTATCTTCTTTCCACTTACAAATCCAGGTGATGTAAAAGAGAAATTNAAAAAAAAAAAAAAAAAAAAAAAAAAAAAAAAAAAAAAAAAAAAAAAAAAAAAAAAAAAAAAAAAAAAAGAAAAAAGAAAAAAAAAGAAGCCATGAAATCATGATCACATATCTAACTACTACACAAAAAAACCTTTGCTGTAAATGGGATGACAGCATATTCCCAAATGAGGTAATACATTTCTGAATTTAAAAAAAAATAAAAATAAAAATAGAAAAAGTCATTGAGGCTTGCAGATAAAAGTTATTCTTCAGATTATCTCAGCCTCCAAACCAGGAAATGAATTAATCTCTGTAAGAATAGGTTAGGCCATCCAGAGCTGACATTTTAGCTCAAAGCACTGAATACAGTGCTAGTCTAGATGCTCTTAGCACAACACTGAATTTATGTTAGCAACTAAGCAATAGCATCTTAAACACACAGCTCTTACCACAGGTGCTGAAGAAGGTGATTCTAAGTACTTTGAAGAAAGATGTTAAAAATCATGGCAATAGCACTATAGCTATAACTAGTCTTCTGTTAACTTTGGTAGTCTCACCACAGCACAGAAGCTGCTTTGCAGCTAGTGGCTTTGAATAGGATTATTCCAGTTCCACATACACGAGACAGCTGGAAACATGTAGCCACATGGAACAGTAGATTTATATTTACAAAGCATTTAGTCACCTAAGGCCCTGACTGTGGCTACCATCCTGAAGTCATTTAAGCCTGTGGAAGAACTTTGCTTAAATAGATACGACACTGGATTCTATTCATGCATTACGATCTTCACAAAGCCCTATAGTAGGCTCCTGAACAGGAAAGAGACTGTATTATTCCACAGATTTTCCTCATAGTCATCTATCAGAAGGATTTTTCTCTTGCCATATCTTCTTTATGGTCTACTCAGTCATTATGGAATGTTTCACATGCCTAATCAACATTTTCTGTATGGATGACACAATAGAAATTGAGCTACTTATTTGGGGAAATAAAGACAAACTGCAACTGCTGTGTAGTGTGTTAAAGGAGCACAAAAGCAGCTTTATACTTTGTCTAAGATGACTAGTGATTCTCTTAGCATGGTCTACAGAGGGAATGAAATAATTCATAGCTATGAATTAATCTGAAGTAATTCATAGCTATGGATGCCTATATCTTGCTCTTCACTGGTATTTCAGTCTCTCTCTCTTGCCTTTTCAGGGGAGCGAAGTAGTCATTCTGTGTCTTTTCCAACGCTTATTGGTAAGCATTCAATGCTTCAGTGTTTAGTGACCACAGTAAGAGTTACTGTGCTTGATTACCTAGTAAGCAACTGTAAAAAGGTAGCCTACTCCACTAATTTTTAAATGATGCTAATATCTATTGTATGTTTCTACAGCAAATATCTAGCATTAAAAGTAAACAAGGCTTTACACCCTCCTTAAAATTATTTGTCAGAATAGGAGGAAAGAGAGAGACCATAGAAAGGTCAGTAGTTATTAGACTGATGCTGTCACTGAAAATAATGTTACATCCACACCCATGGCAATGAAGATCTATTTAGGACCTTGTAAGTAGTACAGCAAAATTGATATACGCAAAGATTCAGAAAATAAACTTACAGATGAACTTGCATAGCAGGATGTTGCTYGAATAGCAAGCTCAAAAAAGAGATAGAAGTAATGGATAATGAGCTGAAACAGAATGAAAGTTCACATCACTGAATTGTACTTGGTAAGGGAGCAGGGAAGAATTTGCTTGTTAGAATTAAAAACTTTTCTAGGAAAATATATGTGGGGGTTTTTTCAGGCCCTTTATGGTTTTATCTTCTTTTTTTTTAATCTTTTTTTTTTTTTTTCAAATCAAAGTCTTCCTAAATCTTCTGCACCTGCTGCATCTGGCAAAGTCCCAAGTCTAGATCACTTTAATGAGAATCATTTTACAGCTCTCCTGAACCACACAAAACCTTGAATCTTTATGGTAAGTCTTTTAAATGATTTCTCTAATAACTTCTCAAGGTACCATCAGTGTCCCCTGCAGAGTAGATGAGATCATCCACAGGACTGTATCCAGTTGTTACTTCTACAGCTTCATAAAGTAATTACATGGTGTGTCTGGCTCCTCCTCTGCAAAATGCCCAGGAGTGGCTTATTTAGTGTCCACCAGCTTCTAATTGTTTTTTCTTCTATTTTTTACATCTTTTTCTACCAGTAAGGAGCTAATTTCATTCTTATCTTTTGCTGTTTCTTATGAATTATAGTACATTGCAATAGTTCTCTGCTACTTAGATATATCTTCTCAGGTAAGGTCTCTACTTTTTTTCTTTCACAGCTTTCTTTAGTAGTTTTCTGCTAGTTGTCCCTTTGTTCTTTCACTTGTTTGACCTGCATAAATGTCTTCAGAAATTTATCTGCAGAGGGTTCCTCCTCCCCTCTCCCCTCTTTGATTTAGTTTTGTCTGACAAAGCTCTTCTCTTGGATCTCTAATTTGTATTTCTCACTGTTTGGAAATGCTACTGTTTCCAAAGTGATCACAAGCAAGACATTATTCCTTTATTTCCACTTAATTTCTAAAGGTGAGCAAGTCTAAAATTCGCTCATTTTTCAAATATATTTTACTTTGACCATGAATAAAATCTTCTATTTTTCAAAACTATCTGCGTACTGGACAAAATCCCAACTGGTTAGCTGTTTTACAYTCAAGCTAGAGGAACGCAGACTGCACTCATACAATTAACTACCTCTGCCTTCACAAAAGAGTAAGAAAACTTATAACAGTAGAGCAAATAGAGCATAAATGCTTGTATGAACAAGCAGATACTCACATGGTTTATATTGCATCATCTTAGAGCAATATAAAATAACAAGAAAAATCTTTATATTGCATGAAAACTCAAAAGCTAAGTTAGCCAGATGTCGTACCTTATTTTTGTTCCTCTAGACATTAACTCAATATTCACCTCATTCTTAGTCTGGAAGTTAGTTTCTGCTTGAAAGATCTATGCTTTTGGATTTAATCACTGAATACAATAGGAGCACTGGATGTAAATTTTGAAAGACCTATTTTTATTTAATCCAGTCTGTCTTTTCTATCACTTAAAGTTACACAGCTTCCAGCCTCTTCCATATGTAGCAGTAGAGATAGCACTTTTTCTACTACATCTAGTGGATTTTATTCTATATTACTCACTATGGTTCAAGTAGACAGCTAATATGCAAACTTAGTTTTGCTGCAGTAGCAAGCAAATTGAGTCAGACATATTACTTAGCATAATCTCCTTTCTAAAGAAGATAATAATAAACTAGTGTAATATTTCTTCCACACAGAGGAATAATAAAGTATGCAATCTTATTTCCACAAGACCATAAAAATAAAGAGCTACTTTGTGTTTAAAAGTCTCCGTAACTGTCACTCCAGAGAGCCATATGCCAAGACAACAAACTTGTTCTTTCTTTACTTCTTACCTCTACACCTGACTCTCCAGGCTCTTGATGCTTCTACAGCTCTAACTCTACATGCATTTATTCTTTCCTGTTTCGTTCCTCCCACTACGCTGGGCCAGCACAAGCATTTGTGCAGCTATGCAGCGAGCCAGACTGGGACATCACTGAAGCTCAAAAAAAAACTATTTAGCAAAAGAAAATGGTTAGTCTGCTTAAATTGACCCTAATYTGGTCAAATTGACATTGATCAAATTTCAGCCTTGGAGAAGACCCAGATTTTTAGTAGGTCCAAATTCTTCTTTAGGTACAAGACTCATCTGAAGGCATTTTCCTCTACTTGCATTGAATCCGTACTTTGCAATTATTTATCAGCAAATACACAAAATAGACATCTAAGACTAACGAGAAGCAGCTAGGTATTAACGTGCTCATCACCCTTGAGAAACTGGATGAGTCTTTGCTGGTCAGACACCAGTCAGTGAGAGGAAGGAAAAAAAAGAAAAGGTCTTTATCGGTCCTCAAAATAGGCTAATCCTCAAACTTGCTGAGTTGTCATCTTCTAATTTCTCATTTTGTCCCTTATGTTTTAATACCTTTTCATGTCAGTGTTCTTCCTCTTGAACCCTTCAGGATTAAAATAACTTACACCTTAGTTTTCACAGAAGAAGCAAGCCGAGGTCACATAGCTCTGCAGCACCAAACTAGGCCTTTGGTCATGAACTGTTGAACCCCAGCTGTCTCATATCCTTGCACATTCTACTGTTTCCACCTAAGATGAAACTGGTTTCCATTACAAAACCAACCCAATTAACATTCTCTGAGCACCCAACTTAATATAATCTCAGCACAAGCAGGCTGCAAATTAGTCTGGCCTCACTGATGCTGCAACACTTTTTTTAAAAAAACAAAACAAATTCAAAAAAATGTTTCTTTTCTCCACCTAAAAACAAACTTTGGCTTCCTCACAAATCAAGGATATGGATGCACACATATGTGCATATGAAAACAACTAACTAGCATAAAACTTCTAGTCAGAAGTCAGGCCTCTAACATTCATGAGTGATACCTTTTCATCAAAGTACCACATTCTTCAAATATAAAAGCAAACTATATCTCAAGTATATGAGAGATCAAAGGTAAAACGAGGCAAGAAATAACACATTTGAAGCTGCAAGACTAAAAAGACCGAAATCTGTTGTGAAGATTTACTGCATACACTAGAAACTCTTCATACCTTTCCTTCTCTTCCCCAAGACCCTAAGTCACATCTTCATGCAATCTCCTCCTAGGCCAGGAGCTGCACATATGCACCCTACCTCCTCCTATGATCTTCCCCATTACTAAGATTTGCCTCGGGCAGGTCATTTAGCGATCCCTTTTTGAGGAGATAAAACAGGGCACAGTTATGCAGATATTAATGGATCCTCTCAACCTCTTATATGATTACAGGTTTACATCTGTGCATAAGTTTTTGCAGGATCTGCACTGAAGGCTAAATCTGTATTGCTGAATCCATAGCACTGAAAAAATTGTGATCATTCAGTATCGTTTGTAAAGAGTAATTTCGCTCTGCTGTTTCGAAGTACAGCTTTGAAAGCACAGCTGGCTCTACCCTAGAAGTGCTTTGCTAGCAGCATATTGTGATATTCCCAAACTTGTAACACAGTGAAGTTTGGTGCAATATCTGCTTATCTATGTATTCCAACATGTCTATGGTTGTTATAAGTAAACTGTAGATAAAAATCTAGATCTTGTGTGAAGAGAAATGAAAGGAGAAATATGGGGAGGCAAGAGAATTACCTTCTTTAAAACTACCAGAACTTCAGTCTACTTTAACAAGTATCCATGATTCACCCAATCGAGTAGGAGAACTCATTAACAACATCCTATTTTGTCTTGTTCACCTACTAAAAACAGCATAACATTTAAATCTTCGCACGTTAAATGACCCATCTCAGTATTCATAATATATCAGTGGCATTCCTATGCTCTGATTTTGCAGCAAGAACATAGGATGTTGGAAGGGCAAGAAAGAAAAGCRAACAAGGCTGGCAAATTACTGTGTCCAGTTCTGGGCTCCCCAGGACAAGAGAGACATGGAGCTACTGGAGAGAGTCCAGCGTAAGGCTGCAAAGATGGTCAGAGGGCTGGAGCACCTGCCCTGTGAGGAACGGCTGCGAGAGCWGGGCCTCTTCAGCCTGGGGAAGAGAAGACTGAGGGGGGATCTTATCAATGCGCACAAGTACCTGAAGGGAGGGTGTCAAGGGGATGGGGACAAACTCTTTTCAGTTGTCCCATGTGACAGGACAAGAGGCAATGGGCAGAAACTGAAGCACAGGCAGTTCCGCCTGACCGTGAGGGGGAATTTCTTCCCTGTGAGAGTGACGGAGCCCTGGACCAGGTTGCCCAGAGAGGTTGTGGAGTCTCCTTCTCTGGAGATCTTCAAGGCCCACCCGGATGCAACCCTGTCTAACATACTCTAGGTGACCCTGCTGAACAAGGGGGTTGGACTAGATGATCTCCAGAGGCCCCCTTCCAACCTTACTGATTCTATGATTCTATGGAATTCATTTGGACTTCTCACCAATAAAAAGACAGCTAATAATACAAGTCTTTCCAACGCCGTGCATCCAGTTTTTTATCCAAGGGAATTTCCATTGACATGAACACTGCTAAACATGACCAAGAGTGAGATTTCCTAGGAAGCGTAAGCCATTTTACTATCAAGAGGTGATCTTAACCACCCCCCAGTGCTCCTAGCCTGCATTCTTACCCTCTTCTTTTGATCAAAGGAGCACAATGTAGTAAGCTTATGAATCTAAAAACAAATACTTGCCTATTACACAAACACCCCATCTATTTCAAAAAAACCTCAGCCTGGATTTTATTTCAACTTGATAGTTTTTTGTTAGCAGAAAACAATATCCCCCTTATTAAGCATTGAGCTGCTACAAGAGTTAAACTAGACTGCAGTTACAATTATCTTTTTCAGCACCATGCCTGAGTTTGGCTAGCCTATAAATGGTTTAGCTTTTCCATTTCAGAAGGGTTATTCCTTCCGATTATGAATCAAAAAGCATCTCATCCTAATTATTCTGCCCACAAAAGAATAGTGGAGTCAAATATAAATGAGAGGGTTTGACAGCAATATAAGCCCTGGAACAGATTAAATATTCAAGGGTGTTAAAATAAATAAATAATTTTTAAAAGCCTTATGATCAAGTATTTCTTCGCATAATTTTTCAACTCAGCTGTATTACAAAACATTTACTTATAAAGATTATGTTTGCAAGTTTTCATCTTCAAAAGATGATATACGTTCATTATATAAAAAAGGGATGTTTGCCCAAGTGATATTTGTCTATTATTACGATATAACATATCACATTATTTTCTATTTAGATGCATATCAAAATTGTTTAGGATTAAGCCAAACATTAAAAGTCAGATCTTATTACATATTTGGACCATCTGTGAATTTGAATCCAAACTTTAAGATCTCACTGGACTGATGATTATCGTTCTTATGAGTGCCTGTAATTAGCTCTCTACCTTCTCCAAAGTTCATCTGCATTTTCTTGTCTTGTATAAGACATTTATAGTGTAGCATTATTTATTAACCTATACAAATAAAAAGAATAATGTTTGAAATGGCCCTAACTACAAAGGCATTTCAATAAATAACAGCATGTCACAACTGCAACATATTTTTCTTCTTAAGTAATCACCAGACTTTGCATGAAAATACACCTACGCACATAAAAACTCACTGATTCATTTTAGCATGGCACTTAAATAAAAATATAGTAACAGCAATGGTAGGAAATCATATTATTCTTTCTATGGCCTCTGAGTCTTCCAGTTCAAGGACTATATAAACTTCTGCTTTTGAAGGACTCCATTATGTGACTTGGTTTTTTTTCCAAGTAAGAAAACCATTGTTTACCACATAAGTGAAGCACTAAAGTAAAGTAAAATGTTACTATTATTTTTTTAATTATCTAGATTGAAACATTCAGTAATTCATACAGATCTTTGAAGTCAAAATAAAGTAAGACGCATTTATCAAGTGGGCATTTATATGCTTATCCTTACAGATATTTGCAAGCGTTCCACTTCTTTGTCCTCATTAGTGGATTTTATCACTGGCAGCATAACACTTGTAAGTAGACATATATTCTCATTTTGTAATTTTAAACACACAAAAAGCCCCCATATACATTTTGTAGATTCTGAACCTCCTCTCCAAAAAAGACAATACAAAGCATCTAATGTGAGATGCTTGAAATAGAATGTAGCAAAAAACACACAAAACCAATAGAACACTTCAAAAATATCTCACCACTCTTTTTATATATATATATATATAATGGACTAAACAAATACAGAAGCTTTCCAAAACTGTCAATAAGTGGCAAACAGTAAAAATACATTTTATGAGAGCCATGTCAGGATACATACTTTGGATATTCTTGTTGCTACTATTGGTACATTAACACTGCTGAAATGTTTTAATTTTCTCCCTTTCCAATTATTTGCCATTCCTAAAAGAGAATAAAAGGAAATATAAATTAGTCAATTATTGAAGCTATGCCAAGAAGCATAGACTCCTGACGAAACATACACTGTTGCATTCTTAATAAAGAAAATAAGATGAATGAAGTACAGAAGGAAAATGAAGTTTCAGTAAATGTAACCATAGCTTTCATATTGACTATATATTACCTCAAGAAGCTTCTATATAGGAGACAGAGCCAGAAGAGGCTCAAAATATTTGAAGCATAGCAAGTTCCTATACTACATATTAATAAAGTATTTAACTGGAAAAACATATTAAGGATAATTTAAAGAGCCAAAACCTCAAAGTTTCCTATTTGAAAAGGCTTGAAATTAGATGGATGAGTTTGAAACATAATATGTAAAAAAGGGAAAAAAGACATTGAGCTTGATACAAAGCCTATTGGAATAAATAAGTTTTAATGTAGAGGAATAAATAAGTGTTGACGACTCATGTGGGTGCCTACTGAATCTTGCCTTCATTCAGTTTTCTAACTGTGTGTATCTAATTGTAATTTCCTGTAATAAACTAATATTCAGAAAACACTTCAGGAGGTACTAACAAATGAAGATTATTTAGAAGTGTTGTTTTTTTAATGCATTTGAAAAATTCAGCTTTCTTAGGCCCTGACAAGAAAATGTATATACAAATTCTATGGGGATTTGTGTGTGTGTGTGTGTTGTGTTGTGCTGTGTTGTGCTGTGTTGTGTTTTTTAATGGATGCAAATAGAGAGCTCTTGCTCGCTTGCTGTCTCTCTCATGCTTGCTATGTTTGTACCTTTTTTTAATACTGATTCGGACAATTACTCTGTGTCTGAGGGGTCAGGAAAGGAGAATTAAATAAAGTTTGATTCTGCTTCTACTGCATCCAAAGCAAATTCTAATAAATGTAATCGGATGCAGAATTTAAACTTAAGTAGTGAACAACATTTTTCTAAATGTAGAGTTTCTGTCTTTCTATGTTGAATTTTCTAAGTTTTTCTGCTTATGTATTACAATGTGATTGTTCTACTTGATGTGTCTTTGGTTTGTGCTTGATATTGTAAGTGAAAATAAGAAAATACTTGTCAAGTAGTATTCTTGATCATCAAGACTACTTGATCACCAAGAAGTACTGTAATTACATCTGAAAGATATCAAATTGCTTTTATAATCACCTTTTATAATCACAACTGTAATGGAATTAGAAATGCATGCATGCAATAATGCATGCCAACAGAATTGAGTATAGGAAACAAGTTATGATAGGAAAATTAAATTAATCATTTCAAAAGAGTAGCAGTAAAACTGAATCTCCAGATTATCATTTCTTGATTATCACTGACAGTTTAACTGTGCTAATAATCTAGAAAGAAAATTGCACTACTATAAAGAAACTGCAGCTTCATCATACTGACATGTGGATATTTAAAAAACCCCAAACAAGAACAGTACCTACAATACAGAAGATTGCCCAGATTTTGAGGACTGCCTGAAATCTTTTCTCTTATTAATAGGTTCACTCTTTGGCTGGATCAGAAAACAGATCGCACTGAAAAAAAACAAGCAAGGAAAGAATGGACAGGAAGACAGTGGAACAAGCACAATCACACTCTCAGCATCAGTGTATTCTTACATCTACTTAAACCACCCACGAAATCACACCCTAAATACTGCCAAAAGAAAGAAAGAAGAGGGGGCAGGACAACTTCCATGTGGTAACAAGACTGCGCTGAGCTGCTGACATACTGCATGGACCAGAACAAGGAACTACTATAGAAGGGGCCTGGAGTGAGAGAAGCGTGGACCCCTTCTGTGCAGGCATTTGCATGTCTTGAGGGATAAGATAATTTAAAATAATATTTTACTCCACAATGCCACGTTGAAAGAGCATGAACATGCTTAGCCACCTGGAGTCGGCAGCCTAGAGGGAACTTGTTAAGCAGTAGTAACTCGGTGTTTTGCAAGTTTCTGTCTACAGCCATGTTACGTTAGTTCAGAACTACTAATGCACATGGGTGTCTGTGTCTACACATCTATCAATTTCTTTATGTTGATACTAAAACATGAGATCTAATATTTTATTCCAGTAAGTGAAGTCCACCAAAAGAATTCTTCCTTGATAAAAAAAAGAAAATTTACTTTTCAAAGTTACTTCTGAAAATGAGAATCTAAACAAAGCATAAAAGATACTTCAGTGATTTTCCATGTTGCCTCTTTTATTACATTATAGCTAGGTCAGAGTCGGTCCTGATTATTCTTTGTTTACTCTCTTATATTCTGTATTCTACCCTGAGACCAAAGCAGAACACAACTTCACTGAATTAGTGACCTATAGTGACCTGTAGGAACTCAGCCATTTTAGCTAGATTTTTATTTACTTTAAATTAAAAAAATGTGGCTAGGCTTAGAAATCTAGCAGAGAAATAGAGAACGCTTTCTAGCTATGACTGCAAAGTTGGGAATCAGTTTGAAATTGAGATATCTGCATCCCTACACTTAAGTGGTTAACAGGTGGATGCTTTCAATACTACTTGGTTCTAGGGTTTTAAATCCCAAGCCAGTGCTACAGGACTCAAAGTCCTTAGATGCCTGTTGAAAAAGAGATTGTTTAAGCTTTTTCCTCCAAACACGGGTTAGAGTTCTTATTTTAAAGTCCCTCTGTGGTTTACTTCATGCGCTATAGTCTTACCTTCAGGTTTACCTATTTTTGGTCATAATCTATAGAAAAATCCACATCTAAGAAACATCATCATCATTGGATAGTGAACAATAACCCCAAAATTCCAGAATACCAAGATTAGATGTATCAAGTAGCCTTGATCCTGCTTCTCTACAGATTTTTACATCCACAGGATGATACAAAACAAGCTGAGGTATAATGGCTTTTGGATTAGAGACTCTGAAGTTGAAGTCCTGCATGGAAGATTATTGAAAGCAACACTATATAGTTGCAATTTGGAATCTACATATAAAATACATCACACAAACACTTACTCCAAGTTATCAACCAAAAAAACAGTACCTGAGACCTAAAAAAAGGCAAAGTGGATTAGTCTAATTTTCAAAAAGAAAATCGTTCCCTGAAAAAATATATATTAACAAATCCTATATTTTAAGGTCTCACTTGCACCAATATTCAAAGCAAGTATTATTTTATTCCTATTATAAATTTTTTTAAAAGCAAACATCTGATTTGCTAGTATTTTAAACGATTTTTTTTAGGTCAGTCTTCTCTCTCAAAGCAATTTTACATTACCGTTTCCATTGAGCACTACAAGAAGATAAAGTTATGGGATTTAGACAGGTTTTCTATTAACCTCCCAGGAAGATATAAATCTAAATCCTTTAAACTTCTTTAAAAAATGCTGAGTTAATTTGCTTTTTCTCGAGCCTCAGCTACAGTGAGCATCAGAGATCAGAAGTAACTCAATTTCTACCTTCTAATCCTTTGCTTCACACACCTCTGATCTTTAACAGCTTTCTTAACACAACAGAATAAACAACATATAAATGTCAAGAAATACCCAAATCAGAACTGTAAGTTAGCTTAGTCAGACTAAATCAGTGTCTAAGTAGGACACTTAATTGTAAAACTCTGAGTAGGTATTATCCATTTTCTGCCTATTCAGAGAATCCATAAGGATTTTGTTGCTAGTTTTACTACCTGTCATGGGTATTTCATAGTACTCAATATTTAATATTTAAGTATTGCAGAATGCATTTGTCTGTCTTACTTCTGAGTCTCCTATATGTAGCTGTTTTTAAATCATAYAAAATATATTTTCACAGACATACGATACCGTACATTTTTAGACAATTATACATTTGTTTATTATACAACCCCCTATAAATTATATCAAAAATAAATATCTTTATTCAAAGATTATGCTCTTCCAAATTTTGTGTAAAGATGATAAAAGATCCACTTAATAAAAGCATTTTACACTCCTTTCCACAATATATTCATGATGTCACACAAATGTTTAAAGATGGGGCTTTAGTAGCTTCTATCTAGTTTAGATTCATGAGCATTCATGAGAAAAGAGAAACCTAGTAACTCGCCTTGAGTTGTACCTGAAATCCAAATTGAATTCCTCTCAAGAAAAGAAGTTTAGTGTTTTAGAGACACCCATACTAGCCAGATTAAATCTGTGTGRAATCACAATTTAAATGGAATCCCCAAACCAGGAGTATAACACACTGACCTAATCTATGATAAACTGGAATGATCACTTTTAGAAAAGCACAGTTACTCTCTGGTTGGCTGCAACAAACTCAGCTTTGAACACATTATACACTCCACCAAAAGTAGTCTGAACATAGTAGGGAATATTTTACCTTGGGAACACAAGACTTGACAGCTTTTTGCTGTTCTTCCATTCCTGYGTTTTCTCCAATTAAAGGAATGGTTGATTTACTTAAAAGGTTGAGGGTGACAGAATGATCATCTGAGAGTCCTACTCTGACACCCCCAGACAGATCTCTACCTTTTGTGGTATGCTAATCTCCTTCCCAATAAAGTCACTTTCTTTTTTTCACCACATTGGAGCAGTAAAACAAACAGCAAACAGCATTGTCTACTCACAATGAAAGCAGCATGACCTACGTAACTTACCCAAGTCTTTATTTTGCTCTAGGCACAGTAATCGTTTCCATCTCAAACTAAAATCACCACTTCATCACCTTATGCAACAAGTCTTGACTATCTGAGCAACTTGAGATATCGATTGTATTGACAACAAAAACCAGGTATCCTGCAAGAGAAAGAATATGATGTGTATATATATTCACTGTACTGTAAGGGAAAGCAACAAACCATTCAGCCACCAAAAGCAGATTAAGGCAAATGGATAATACAGCACCTACTGCTTCTTGATATGAARTGGGAAGTGAGTGTTGTGAAACATCAAGAAGCATAAGCATACTGGTCTACTCTCTACTTCTCAGAATGYTTTAACCAAGGCCAAAGATTAAATACCTTGCTAGGTGACAAGGTAAAGCTGAAGCCCAAGGCTTGCAAGTTTATATAGACATACATAAAACTATCTGTGAAAAAAATGCATCATGGTAAAGGGTGTACCAAGAAACTGAATGACAAGTTGAATTTTTGAGAAAAATTGGTGATAAATAAGCCTCTTCCTTGCACTTTTAATCAAGTTTGCTTGGCTTTCTTGGGGGGATACTGTAATACAGGATAACCTAGAAACTGTGGAAGCAAATGTTTGAAAATGTTTCAGACAACTACTCATTTAACTTATCTTGTATAATTTAAATATTCATTTTATAACTGAAAAGTATATCTAGTATATCCATTTTTAGTCAAAGCATTCAACTAAAGTGTTCAACTGAAACACTTGAAAAGAACAAAAGATGTTCTTTTCAGMTCTATATTAAAGAAAGTATTTTGTTATTTCAAAACTTATCTCAATCAAAACTTATCCATGTAAATCTCACAAAAGAGACCTAAGATTAGCTAATACACATATTAAAAATTGAGTAAAGAGTATTAAATGAAAATAGGTAATGACATTTTCCTTCTTGTTAAGAAATACTATCTCTGCATCACTTCTTTCAAAAAACATCTAAAGAAAACTAGTTTGTAATTAAGTAGCATTTTATTCTTGATGATTAAGATATTCCTAGATTGAGTTCCTATTTATCACAGGACCTAAAGAATGATCACATCTTCCCAAATAGAACATAACGCAAACTGAGACAAAATGCCTTTGAGACTTAATATAAACATACTTAGCGACTTCATACCTATTATCACTTCCACATTAGGTTTAGCATTTGCAGTAAGTTATTTTACGTTTGTGAAAGGTATACTCACTTTACTCAGGTGGCCACAGAAGAGGCAGAGAAAGAAAGCTCTATTTCCAAATTGAAAGGCAGAGTATGCGACAGTCTCATAACTGTCTCTGAGAACAGGGGGCTGCCTTTGTGTTAGAAAATGGCAGGCATTACGCATAATTGCCATTAGGTTACACCTCAGAAATCATACAGGAATTTCTAATGCAGTGTTTCAGCAACATGTATAAAAAAAATAAATGCTTCAGATCCACAGAAAAAAGAAACTAATATTCTTTCATAGTAATCAAAGATTTTGTTTACAGCAAATTAAGATTACTCTGCACTGTCATTCAATAATGCTGAATAAACTTTCAAGTGATCCTGGTAAAGAAAATTCATTATATTGGCTTTCCAAAATTCTATTTTTGCCCTGAAGGGTTATCAGCAGTACTGTAAGTGTGTGGCATTATGTCAATACTAATCCTTTTATTTGCTATCCTTGACAGTATTTTCCATATTTTTACCTGTCACTATAGCAGATTTTATTACAACTGTTCTGTAGAGCTGCAGTATTTCTTCATTACCTGCAAGTCAGACTATGTGCATTGATAAATGTTGTATGCAAGAATAACTGACTATAACTGACTTGCACACAGATGTGGAAAAATCTGGAAATAAATAAATAACTTATAAAAAAACCTGCTTGCTTCTACTTTTCATCTGTGTGGCTCCAGCATGATTGACCAGCTCGATTCAAAAGGTCTCCCCACAGGGAGCTAAGTAACAGTTAAAAATCATTCTCAGTTACTCTTCTTTTGGGAGAAGGAGCTCTTATACATTGCATCATTCTCAGTGTAAATTGTGTTTTACCCCCTAAGGGAAAATGACAGCAATGAGACTTTCACTACCAATAGTCCCCAAACAACTAATACAAGAACAATTCTTCAAATCAGCTTACATTGAGGGAAACAGAAGTAGTCATTAACTTCCACAGCAAGTCCAACTTCTAGTGCAGCACATATATTTCAGAAATTTATATTTGTAGGATAATGAACAGCACAATAGCACAAATGAAAAGCTGGGCTTAAACAACAGTAATTCAGAATATATTAGTCATGCCTYTTAATATTTTTATTATTTTTAATATTTAGAGAAGAGAGAACTCCAGAAGAATGACTATGTATTAACATAAAATAAAAGAATAATTTAGTTTGGAAGGGACCTCACATGGTCCTCTGGCCTAACTCTCCACTCAAAAAAGAGCTAACTGGGGCATTATATCACACAAGGCACAAAGTCAGCTTCTGAATCCCTCTGGAAGGTAGGTTCCACTACCTCTGAGCAACCTTTGCAGTGTGAGTTTCCCCCTACCCATAGGGCTAACCAGAATTTTCCCTGGGCAGGTGTTTGCTGCCCATTGTTCCTTTACTRTTCAACTCCATGAAAAGTCTGCCTCTTACTGACTGTTGACTCATGTTCAAATTAGAATTAAGACAGTAAAAATGTAAGCTGCAAAGTTGTTTCTTTACAAATTTAAGAGGAATCTTGTCAAGTATATGCCTCCGRTTTCAATTTTTCCCATTTTACCATATAGTCATATGGGTATGTATTTATGGGTTAACTCTCAACTTTGGATAGTTATGGTCAACCCTCTCCTTATGGCTGTTTTCCTCTCACTTGACTTTTCCCCTTCTTGATTCTCCATTCACCCCATGCCTTAAGCCTACTCTGTACAGTAGGCCATGAAGAAATGTGAAATGACATGAGGAAATAACTAAAAACACTGTAGAAGTGAGAGGATTCTACTACAGTTCTCCAGGCTGGATCAGAAAATAGACATCACAAATCATAAATAAATAGTATTGCCCCACTGAAAGATAGTGCTTTATTGAAGACTTGCACCTGACCCTGTCACAGCTCAGATGTCTAAAAGTCACTGAGCTACTTGCTACTTTTGGCTCATTGAGTTGACTCCCATCAGCCTTCTGAAAATTCTGTTCTGGACTCAAAACTTCTGATGCTGGCACTGCTATATCTCCCCTTACAGTGGAGAACAGTTAGTACTCCCATACCACAAACATTTATTTTAAAAAGATGGTATTCAGACATAAATAGTAGCATAGAACAGTTAGTAATAATGAGCATAAGAAGTGAATTCACAGGTGAAGTTACTCCAGAGGGAAGGTGTGGCATGACGACATTTTTCCACCAGTCCTGTTAATCTTCATCACTGAGCAGCATAACTAGAAGTTTCTTATACTAAAAGCAGGGAGTAAGACAAATCACTACCCAGTAGAGTTGCAAAGTGATATGCATATGTATGAAAGGTAAAATTCGGGAATTCAGCTCTCTTGTAAAGTTTGGGAATTCAGCTCTCTTGTAAAATGTATCTTTTGATAACCTATATTTCAACCACTTTGCTCAACAAAATGCCCGCTTCAACGCTTCCTCTGTTATCAGAGTACAAATCCAGCAACTAAGTAGCTGCTGAGACATATGTCATTGCTGAATTCCTAGCAAATGTCTGCTTGCTAGTATTTTCAATAGACATCAGGTTTGGATGCTACTGATAGCCAGAGGACACTGAGGTGTTACTGGGCTGCTTAATAAATACGTTAATTACAGTAATGCCTAAGGAGCACCTATAGAAAATGTTTTACTGCAATGTGTGTTGAACATATGACATTAAAGCTAAGTCTACATCAGCAAATAATGTGGGCTAGAGAAAGAGTGTTCGTGCTCAGGACCTGATGTCCACTCAGTATGTATTTCATAGTTTCTATTGGCTGGCTTTTTAAGTTGTCTGGGTTATACATCAAATCAATTCAGATTAAAAACCTCAACTTGCTCCTAGGTAGTACTGACTAAGGATTGAGCTGCACTATACTACAGCAAGAGAGAAGGAAAAGGAGGATGCATTTCAAGTACCTCATTTGCCACAAATCTGAATCTATGACTGACTTAGCATCCCAGAAACAAAGGAGTTAAGTTCAGTTCCCAAGCTACTGTAATCCTATTACAAGCACATTACTCTAACACTTTAAAGTAGTGATGTGTTTAATGTAACACAGAAGTGCAGTAACAGCGATTACAGTTCAGGAAAAAAAAATTGACAAAATGTAGCTGAGAGCTATTAAGCCAAACACAAATAGCTATTCTTGCTGCTAGAATCTGCCAAGCAAATTCTGCTAGGCTTCACAACTAGGGCTTCACAGCCCTGGGGACAAAAATAAGAGCTATCTGACAATTAAAGAGAAAAGCTAGCAATATTTCCACATGACACTTTTTTTAAAATCAAATATATTGAGTTTTATGTTCCTTCCTCAAACTGCTGAACTCAAAGACACCCATTTCTAACCTCCCCAAATTATTCCATGTTTACACAGCTTACACTACCAATAGTAAGATTCCATCGCACAAAATAAGGGTCTAAATCACTCTGAAACACTATTGGCTTCAAACAGGTATCTGATGAAATTTAATAAACAATTTGATTACATTCAAGATAGAAAAAGAAAGGGCAGCTGCATTAGCTCCAACTTCAAATTAAGATGGTGTTACTTTAAAAGTCTATTAAAATACTTGTTCAAGTCTTCCATGAGAAGCTGCACAAAACCTGCATGTTTATCCTGTTTTAGGGCAATGAACTCAATCCTCCAAGTATTTCAAACAGTGATCATGATCAATTTTCGATGAATTCAATTAACTATTGCTTTAATGTGATCCATACTCACTAAATGCAGAAGACCATAAAATTTATATTTCTACATAATAGTATCTGGTGTGCACTCATTTATTTTGTATTGCAGCTAACTATCAAGCATTAACAAAATGACCTGTACTACAGTAAGCTTCTATCCAACTATATTATGTAATCTTTGTATTAGGTTTTGTTACATGCAAAAACCTTACTATAGACAAAAAAAGAAGTGCCTTAGTCAAAAAATTATTAGTCCAGATCTAATTATTACAAAAAATAAAGTAGTGAGTATTACTATACAGAACGAAGTATCAATAGTAAAAATACAGTTAAATTGTAGACATATTTCCTATCTTTCCTTCTTCTGATGTATACTTACCATTCAACTGCTCCTTTGGATCTTGACACTGACGGCTTCAGTCTGGGCCAGTGGGGAGAATACAGCAAGTCRTCAACATCCCAAGCCTGAGAATAAGGTTGATGGCAATGGTTTCTTCCTCCTCAATCTGCTTGGAGTCAGTTTTAGGGTTACTAACACTCTTGCACACCTTGCTCTTTCTTCGTCAGTCTGCAAGTTCACATCTGATTTTACTTTATACAGTGCATTTTAAGTATATTAGATACTATTTATTCTCATAGAATAGACACTTTGATATTTATAGGATACTTACTCTTTATTATTACTTATTCTTTGTTATTTCCCAAACCAGTTTTGTCCAGGTTTGCATTCCTCAGCTTACCAGCACTGAGCTGTTTGTAGCCCTGGGGTCCCTAGTGCCAGCCCATGCCCAGTCTCTTGTCATTCCATGCCTGGATGCCTATGCACCACATCTCACTGCCCTCACTTCCCTAAGCCTCTGCTCTCTCTTCAGGCCTGTATTCTTCTACCTCATTATACTAAAACTATAAATATTTATAACATGAAACTTCAGAAGTCTCAGATTGAGAAATTCTAGTTCTCAGTAACAGCACCTTGACAAGACAGCATCTACATCCGTACACTAAATTTTTGCTTAATTCTCAAGTTACTTGGAATTAGACTAAAAGTCATTATACTAACCATCTGCAGAACTTTATTAGCCTTCAAATACATACCTAAAGGACCTAAATAAGCCAGTAAGACTTTAAGAGAAATACTTACCACACACTTCTATCAGCGACAGCTTTTTCAACCTCACATGACACTAGTCATGATTCTTCAGTAGGAAAACCCTCTTTGAGATATTTCCCCCACACACACTACTTTTTTGCTCTTCATGCAAAGCAAAGAGATTCTAGTCTACTAGATCAGTTGGAGCACTACTTTGGAAGCTGAGAAAGCACAACTGTAGGACTGACCCTTTTGGCAGAATCAGCTTGCTCTAGGCTCTCTTTGGGTGATAATTTCACCACTCCCCTTCAAGCAGCAAGCTGAGAAAGTTGATAGACCTTGATCTTTTAGAAGAGACAGTTTTGACTGTAAGATTTTTACAGCAATCAAGCTCTATCTGCATTTTGGATACAAAATTAAACAAGGAAGTTCTGAAATGACATACTTTCTCCTCCTGTCAGGTCTAATGATCTCTTCCTACAAAGTCTGAACACCTACTGGGTCTCTCTGCAAGCATTCCTCCATTAGCAACAAAGAGCAGCTAGTAGAATTGCACTGGTTCTATTTTCCCAAGCCACGCAGTTTTACACGCTGAATTTAATTTCAAAACATCTATCCCATAGATTACTGTTTTGTTGTTCTGTACCTACCACACACTATTAAGTCTGACAGAGCAATTAAGTTCCTGGTCCAAATTTAGACCTCAGTTACACCACCTACTTAAGACATGCCATCCAGCTTCAGCTTTTCCATATTTCATTAATTTCACACTAAAATGTGTGTAACAAGTGTTTGTGTGTCCTGCTTAATAGTGGTATTTCCCACATGATTTACATGATTTCAAAATATACAAATAATTGAATGATGGTTACATAAAGGAATGATGGTTTAACACAGCAACACACAACTGACCTAAAAATATTCTAATATCATCTATGCCAAACATCCTCATCACTATCAGACAGTACTTACAAAAACTCTTTCATTTGTTGCAAAACAGATTTCAACCACTGTATATCACTTTCCAGAAGGTCTTTATTTGTTATCATCCCAGCCTGGTAGACACTATAAAAATAAACCATTACTTAATACTTGGTTATTTTTAATCACATAACTTTTAAAAAAGCAAAAAAACAGATATTCAAAAAATAATTTTCTATGAATGTTCCATAAGGCATCACAACTCTAGATTTGTTCTGTTCTTGCTGAAAACTGAAGCATCTCCAAAACTTGCAGTGAAGTCTTGACAGCCTTTTCTTCCTCCTCACAAATTGCAACTCTCTGTATGGACTTTATGAAAATTTAGTAAGGTCTGAATTGAGAAGGACTGCTATCTGGAGGTGGTGGAGGAGGCGGCGGAGGTGGAGGTGGCAAAAATGGGTACGATGGGTTGTACATATTTGGACCTGTCCAAATCATATTAAGATTTGAAGGTGGAAGGTGATGCATGTCATTAACAGAGCCAAAAACTGGAGGAGGGGGAGGAGGAGGAAAGGGAGGATATGCATACTGTTGCATCATTGGACTTTCTTTTCTATGAGGTTGTGCAAACATGGAAGACTCCTGAGGCATTCTGTTGTCTGAAGAATATAGCTGTGGAGGTCTTGCTTGTGGTCTCAAAAAGCCCGGAGGGGCAGATCGAGGAGGAAATGGATCCCTTGATCTGCCATGGTATCCCCTTGAGTAACTTGAAGAAGGTTGTTGCATTGACTGATGAAGTCCATTATTCTCATCTTAAAAAAGAAAAATATAGTTTTACTAGTATTTTGAAAAAAAATCAGGTTTAATCTTCAGAAGTCTTGCAAGACCCCTTTGTCTTCAAATATGAACACAAATACTTAGYCTATATTAAGATGGTTTAAAACTAGGACTATAGACCCAGTTTTTAAATCACAAAGCAAGAAGTCAAGGAAAACTGAAAAGTAATGCTTTCAAAAAAGAAGAAAAAACACTGGCAAGTCTGTTTAGCTATTCATCTTGATTTACCAGAGTAACATACAAAAAATAATCCCAAGGGCTGCAAATTCAGGCATTAAAATGAAATTTCACCTTCTTTCCCTCTATGGATTTTCATTTCAATTAATGCACCACTGGGACATTCAAACTGAGTATTTTCAAATCTTAGGTTAAAAAAACAGTTTAGGAGCAACAAATTTTAAAACTGAAAATTTAAGTCAGCATTCATTATTCTGTCAATAGGTTTTCAAATTTTCATTAGGCTGTTAATTGCTACTGAACCTATCCCAAAATTAAGTTTATAAGCATACATTCACAGTCTTCCAAAATCTTTGGTGGAGTTAAAAATCCTTGTACTTATACACAGGAAAAGAGAATGCAAAAGATAATTTTCTAATGAAAGCATAATGTCAAAAATTACCTTTGTAACAACTTATTATTTAAGTTACATCTACAAAGATAGGTATGACAGAAATGAAATCATCTGTGTTCACAGCAGGCACACCACCCACAGCACTGTACTACAAGTGGTATAAAGCTTTCAGATCCATGTTGGTATTATAGCAGAGACACAGGAGACTATCTGAAATTTAAATGCTTTCTTAACATTCAAAGTTAAATTGGTATTCTAGTTTTATGTCATCATTAAAAAAACAACATATCAATGAACCCTTATACAGCTGTTTTATGGAGATGATTTAAGCTTAAATAGCTCTAGTCTGACAGAAGAAAGTCAGGCTGTATCTTTAGTCAATTAACTTTCAGCATTCATTTTTCAAAGGCATTTTTGTTTTACTGTATAGGTCACATCATAAGCATGTATTTAAGGTTCATAACAAATGTATTACCATTTTATATATAAATGCTATAAGAGTATTAACAGGATAAGCACTACAAAAGTGTAAGAGGACTATAGTAAGAGCACTGAAATAATGTTCCAAATAGCTAAGACATTCAAAAGCCTGTAGAATTGAAACACGATATCACAAGGATTTTAAGGTTAGAAGCACAAATGCATTTAGGTACACAATATTACATAAAATCAGTGAATTTGAGGAACCTATATGGACCTAATCGTTTGCATTAGATTATATAAAAGCATTTTCATCTTTAAAAAATTAAATTCGTGAAGACAGCCAGATACCAAAATTCCTATTCATTTTCAAGGGGAGATTAGGACTTGGACTGCTTTGTGCATCTAGTCCTCTGGGAAGCTCTGAGGTCGAAGTACTGCAATAACTATTCTTGTTCTTTCTTTTCCTATCAAAGTTGTTAGCAATGAACCAATTTTAACGCACTTAGTATTAGAGTTTTATGAAGATGTAATCGAGTAAGCCTCCAACGGAGTCTGTGCACCAACTTGCCAGCTATCCTTGCTATTGAACTCCACAGATGAAGCCAATTGTCTGCAACATCAATTTTAAAGCATGTTATTTCTGGAGATACACAGCAAATGTTCATTTGTGCTCCCTTGACAGATTGAAACAGCTCCTCCTGTTCTCAGACATGGAACATAGTTCAGGAAGAGCCTCAACAAGCCCAAGGCAGAGGCTGGTCTGCAACGAGCTGGCAGAATAAGGATGTGGTGGAAAATACACTACATGAACTGTAGAGAAGCAGAGATTAGGAGAGAAGAATCAGCACCAAAGAAGGAAAATTGTCACATAAGGTTCAGACCTTTCTCCTAYGGGAAAACTGCCAAACGCACACGGCACAAGTCAGTCCAAGAAAGTCTACAGCTTTATTTAAGGATTACAAGGCAGGGACAAACTGCATACAGAGGAAAACAGCTAATAAAACCGTTTGCTGACTTCCGGGTTCAAGAGAAAAAGGGTTAAGGTGTGGCGGAGGTTCAGGGGGTGGGCAGGAAGGATTGCTTTCTGTAAAAAGGGAAAAGCAGTATCAAATCTTTGGCTGGAATTAGTCCAAGAAAATCGTGGGGGGAACATTGTGGTAGAGAAGCTAAAGACAGAAGAAGCAAGCTGATACACAAACAGCAGGAGACCAGGAAGTGGGGCATGGTATAGTGTATAAAGGGAATGATGGAGAAAGCAGGCAACAGAGGCAGGTTAGGGAGAAGAAAGAAAATACATTAAGATTTTCAACCAACATCGCAGCCAAAAGCAGATCGAAGACAAGCATAAGGGCAAGAGATTAGAAAATTTGGTTGTTGCAACCAGAACACCCACCAAAGAACCACAACAGCAAGCATATGTCTGAAATAGATCTGCAGGCATCAGAAGAAAGGAGGGTGAAGAGAATTGTGAAAAAACTTTACTTAGTTCATTAAACTACTATAGATTAATTCACTTAATGACTGTGTTGGTTGAACTAAGCTACACAGGTAGCTTAGTTTTAAAGGAGAGGTACTAATCTGTCTTAGGTCAGGCAGAGCTTGCTTTATGGGTAGAGGAAGAAAATCCTCATCTACAACTCATGTTCTCTCCCTGAATGTCAGAAAAAAAAAATGGGATTTCAGGAGGTAGGTCTCCTCTATCTTTTCCCTGTATTCAAATGCTTAGGTTGAACTCATGCCCCAGGGACCTCTGCAATAAATAAACTCCACACTCCATATCTGCTCTGTGTCAGCTGACACTGTCTTAAGAGTCTTTGAGTCCTTCCTGAGGAAAGCCATATCCCTACACTACTTCCCCTTTTTCARTTTACTTGGAGAAAAAATTCATTCTCTAGAAATAAAATAAAAAGCGAGAGGAATGTAGCCACAAATTCATAAATAAAACTTTGAAAAAAAAATCATTGTTTAACTATGATATCATTGTGGATTTCAAACCAAGTTTAAAATAATGAAGTTATGTTGCCATAGTATTCACTCACCTGATTCACTTGTTTCTGATTTCAGTTTCTTCCATACTTGATTTGGAGCCTTCTTTTTCTTTTGTTTTGCTTCTCTTTCTTTTTCATCATCACTAAAATCCAATGCCTGATTTAAAAAATTCAAAGGAAGCCATATAAAGACTGCATAAAAAACTTCAGTTCTAGCAGTAAATCATTATTTAGAAAGGATTCCATCATGTAGTYAATTTTGAAGATATTAAGATTGCACTTTCCTTTTACTATTCAAAGAGTGTTCAACTGGCTTCTCAACACAATCAAAAACCTAGCACTTCACAAGTTTCTCCTAGGACAAGCAGACTGTGTTATGCCTTCTCATTTTCCTGCAATCACAATATTCAAGTACTGAACACAAATTGTTGATTTTTGATTGTTTAGACATTAGTGACAAAAAAGATCAACTATTTACACAATAAATATTTAAAGAACTTATTTCTGCCATTTAACTACAAAAAAAAACAAGTCTGTACCCAAATTATTTTTGTTTTCTACAGGTACTGCCAAAAACAGCAGTGAAGATTTTAGGACATGTAGGTAATTCAAAAGAGTTTACCAAGAATTCTATTTCACTCTCCCCAAGAAGCAGACTCTATCAAAACAAGAAATCACTTGATTCTTACTCAAAATAAGAGTAAAAAGTAAAGCAGCTGAGAGAGCTCTGAGGAAGTTTGCCAGTAATTCTCAGGAGGCAAGGGGGGGGGGAAGCTTTCAAGTATCTATAAGCTATCCAAATTGCAGACTAGGTAAATTAAAATAAGGATTATTAATAAATTAAAATATTAATAAGCTATTAATATTAAGCCAATGAACGCAGTACATTTTAATTTAACTACATTAAAGTGCATTAAAAAATACATTGCAGAAAATTTCTGTATTTCCGCTTTGAAAAGTGATGTCACTTACAATATATTCAATGCAACTGCACCATTTTGTACCAGCCATGCAAAGTTCTGCTACCTTTAGAATCCYAGCTTACAGTTAGGATGAGGAAAGGATATTAGTGACTGATTTAAGGGAGTAAGGTTTTGGGGGTGTCCCCTCCAACATTCTTCACATTCTGAAAGAAATATTTTTACTGCTTACTAATATCTAGTTTCAGTATATACAGTCAGAGAATACACCTCAAGAGCATCGTGCTAACACAGTGATTTCCTGTTCTGCATAACCAGATTATATTCTTACCCATGCAACCAAAGCCATGAAGAATGCAACAATATGCTATGCATCTCCAAGAGAAATTTTATTAACTCCTGTTGTAAGGACTTCAATACACCATCCTCTGATAGACCAGAAATGATATACAAGAGCCACCTTCTGTTCCCAGCTAATTTTCACTTGACATTCCACAAAAACTATCGCAGAGAAACTACAGTATCTCTTGTTAGCCTTGCAGCAAATAGATCACATATTGCTCTCCTGTGATCCCAAAGATAAGGCCTAGAGAGACCATATTATTAAGTCTACGGTTAAACATGGTTAATTACAAGCCTGTCAGAAAAGGAAAATTTAAACCCTATCTTTAAAATTATCAAAGATAAAGGCCCAATATGGATTAATTTAAGGTTCACAAAAAATATGCATATTCACAGTATAAACAGAAGAACTGAGTCCAGAAACTTTGCAAATTCACCATGGGAGTTGACCAGAAAACCTGTAAGAATCAACTGCCAGTTGAGGGCTCTAAAAGATTGTAGTCATGAGACTGTTTCAAATATCACTAACATAAAACTTTATCTATATCCCTTCCAACGGCTAGTGCCTTTGAAGCAAAAGCAACTCTGTACCACCTCATCAATGGCTGCCATCCACATCTTAGCTTATACTATATTCACTAAAGCTGTCCAGAGTCTAGATTATCATTACAACATGTTAGACTCGGGTTGTTTTCTCCAAAAGAGCAGACATATCACACAGTCCGAACAAGCACTGTAACAAAAGTGTCACACAAAGCAGCTAAGTTTGACTGCCCTTGTTCATCACAAACTTCTTTCAAATTTCCCTCCTAAAGCAAAGGACAGTAGATCTCAAGTTCCCTCTCCACATTCACGTTCACGGCAGCAAAAAAGGAATCAAATTTGACCATGCACCAAATAGCCCGTAACATTAACAGAACACAKGACAATTCTGGCCTCAGAAGCTTGCAATCAGATTATAAGTAAGTTTCTAAGGTATTAAAAAAGATAGCACTGACACCAATATCAGCTTTGGAAAAAGCCATGATTCCATATATGTAAAAGACTCGACTCTACATAGCCAAATCACAAATTCAAAATAAGCATTTAAAGGCTTATCTCCTGGAGAGCTTTAAAAACATTGCTAAAACTAAGAATACTTTACCATTAGCCAATAAGCACACTTTAACACCAACACGAGAAAGTCACTCTATGAAATTAAGTTATTCAAGATTAGTTACAAGGAAAATATAATTCAAGTATATACAAATTTCTAAAACTCTATAGCACGTATATACAGTCTAATTCTAACACTTCTAATTCTCAAATGACGATGTTGAAACAAGAAAGGAAAACAATCTCAGTCAGAATTGTCAAACAAGCATTCTTTAAGAATGGTTTAAGGTTTCAAAACACACCCTCACAATACTGGAAAAAGTGATGTTCTGGATTGACAGATTGTAATGCCATTATAAGACATTTTCAAGCATAATAAAGCCTGTGTCACAGCATTTCTTCATCAAGCCAAAACAACTGTCCAGGAGTAAGAACTGCGAATGCAAAAATTGGTTAAGAGGAAAATTTTTCCTACCTATTTAAAAAGTTAAATGAGAAACACTTAAAGAATTATGTTAACCTTACAAACTTTCATAAAATTCACATGAAGCACCTACATAGATCTCTTCTCAGGAGAGTCAATGCTTTCAGAGATTAACTATTTTCTTTGGATAAAGTAGGCTTGAAGTAAAAATTGCAAGGAAAAATGACTCAAATTTTGAGCTAGAAAACATATCAGTCTCATAGAAACATCTCAATGAAATCATCAGCCCTGGGCCTCTTACTAAGAGAATGATCGTAAAAAGTGTAATTAGTGTGATTAAGGAGTACTGGACAAAAAGCCTGGAGGTCCCTGAACAAGCCTTTAGGGACCATACAGGAAGGGGTCCCTAAACCCGTCAATGGATGCGAGCAAGGAGCTCTCCCTCCTACACGATCCTGTAGGACTGCCTTTGCACCAAAGCAGCTCACAGAACCAGCATTCCGTAAGAGGAAGCAGTAGGCAAACCTTACCAAGGAGCCAAGAAGAAGGCAACAGAAGAGGGGTCAAGTCAATCTAACAGAGCAGGCAACTTGAACATCCTGCCAGTACTCTGCAAAGTATACTGTTTTGACCTTTAAGTAAAACAATTGCTTGTGGTAGGGTGAAAGAGCTGCACTGAAAGAACAGCAAGGACAGGACAAAAAARTCGCTGTCAGAAGTAAAACTATGAGGCAAGCTAAAAAGCACTGCTACTCAAAGCTGAATACTCAAATTGACAAACATGTTCTTGAAGCACCAGAGGTACTGAAGATAAAGACACACATTTATCTAATTGCAAAAACAAGCAAAAAATAAGACWACTAGTTCACTCTACACTGACTGGGAGGCCAGTTCAAATGAAAAYATGTCATCTTTTCAATTAATAAAAACTATACCCAACTCTTCACTGCATAAAAAGTAAGCTTGCTAACTACACAGTTACTCTGCACAGACATTTTTCTATGTACATGTTGTGCAATCAAAATTGGAAAATCAAACACGCCATCGTTACCTCAGGTGGTGGTTCTTGGTCATTCTTCCACGATGCATCTGACCCTTTTTCCCTAAAAAAAAAGGCACAAGTTAGCCTTTCAAGGAGAAGGGAAATTGTCAAAAGAAGAATGAGAAAAGTAACACAATATATTCCAGGTTAGAAACARTTTACAAGAACTGTACTGTAGCAAATGGAGCAAGATTTTTTTYAAGGTATTAGATCTCTTAAAACAAAGTTACCCATTTTAAAAGAAGTATTTGTTTTTTAATGTTATTTCTAAGCTAATAGTAGTATTTGTGAACTTGTCTTCAGAATATATGCCACTTGAAAAATGTTCCTACTTTGGCTGAAGATGGAACATTTTACATAACTAGTACTAAGCTTTGATCAATATTCTCTCAACACATCTTGCTGAACCCAGCTTATCCAATTCAACTGAGATTGTTCACTGCAACTTTCTTATGCTGCCTACAGTCACAAGCTTTCCTTATTCTTCCCTTTCACTCCTTCGTATTCAAAACACATTTTCAGTTAAAAAGGAAAATGAGGTAGTCCAGGAAAATACAAGTCTTAAGTGTATCTACAGCAAAAGTAAGCTTGGAATTAAAATTCTTACTACTTGCAAAACGGGACTGGTAAAAACTTAGGCTTTAGGCCTTCAATAGGTGTAATAAACACAAGTTTCATGTATTCAACAAACCAGTGACAATGAAGCAGCAATAACAAGATCAAAATATGTAACAATCAGCTCTAGACAGCCTGGATTCAAAAGGCTGAAAGGCAAAGATCATCCAAAGAACCTGGGAAAGTCATTTGGACGTACTTTGTGCCTCAATCTTTGTGCATAAAACTGAAGCTCAATCTTCACGTATCACTAGAATACCAAAAAGGCACATCTTGTTTGTGATTATATGTAATTCATATTAGCATGCAAACCACTCTAAAGTATGATTAGAAGAAAAGATTAAAGGGAAAAGAAATATGAGGACTTCATGTGACTAATTTCTAAGCTGTAGAAAAATATTTACCTGTGCAATGATGGAGAGTAACATTCCTCTCTTATTATGAAGAAATTTCTCTTTTAGAAACTGTAGTTATTTCAGACAATAATTTATTTATAACTTGAAATATCTAGTAGTCATTTATTATATTCTTTCTTAATCTTTGAGTAGGCCTCTTCTGAAATGGTACAAAGTACTCCTCATTTATTCATATGTTCTATTTTACTCAAGTAGATTATGAGACACAAATACTATCAAGAAGCATCTATCCATATGTTCTATTTTATTCAGGCAGAAGATGAGACAACACTATCAAGAAGTTTCTGAACATCATCCTACATTGTCACTCAAACCCTGTCCCTTCCTCTAAGTTTAGGGCAGGTAATTTGTTACATAAAAATAGTTATTCTCCATCTGCACAACAGTTTTATTGATAATTAAGTTTCAATTCTGGCCTTGTAACATGAAATTAATTATAGTAAATGAACACAAATATGTCATCTTGTTCAGAATTTATTATGCTCAAGTTTACTATCAGGTATTGGGCCATAATGGTGGTCTCACTAAAGCCTAACAGTAGTGCTATATAAGAAGAACTTGAAAAATAACAAAATTGAAAAAAGTTCATCTTGCAGAACACRTGTGTATATGTGTCTGAGGGTGGGGGAAGGAAACATCAATCAATTTTCTTCAAAGAAACTGCTTCCCGTTACATTTTAGATAGCATAACATGAAAATAAAAGATTAATATATTAATTTGAATGAGGAGCTACTAAACTTCAATAATTATAACATTTTAATAAATTGCAGTTTACAATTATTCTGCACTTTTTTCAAAAGCAAAAACAGTACAATATTATTACAGTACAGCTGAGTTTTAGCATCAAACCTATGTCTTACAGTTTCTCACTCATCAAGGCTGTACTTAAATTCAGTATTTTTAGCTACATTAAAAAAATTCTAACCAGATTAGAAAAGAAGTCAGACTTACTGTGTTAGTTTCTCAGCAAATATGTACTGGGTGAAATCCTCCACTGATGGAGCAAAATACATGCTATCTTGCACATTAATACCTTTTGCTTTGATATGCTCAGAGTTGTTAAACCTCAGTACGTAAAAGGGATGTAAAACAGGTCCAAATATCTCAAATATCTGAAATATAAACAAAATTAAGATATAATTTAAATTAACTACCAAGAATAGATAGTTAATTTCATTGTAGACAACTGTGAAGCTTTAAAATATTTTGTATTTAAGGACAGTGCTTGATATCTTTTTAAACTGCAGCACAGTCATTTTCATACTATCATTCTATAACCTCATTTTCTTTGCTGTGTATTTCCTCAACTGTTTTAAAGTCATAATGTTAGAGTAGTGTGTGCAGCCATTGATATTGCCTCCACCTATCCAACTGAACCACTTTCTCTGCCTATTTCCTTTATCATAATAATCTTTTCATTTTGTCAAATCTCTATTCTTCCCTCTCCACTTCGGTTTTCAAATCTTTTACGCACAGAACAATCTCCTGATTGTTTATTCCTCAAAATTCATTGCCACAATAAGCTATTACGGAAGTTCTCAGGCATGTTTCCCAATTCCATGATAAGCAGCGAATTCAGAGCTGTTCTAGGGAATATGCACAATTTCAGCCTGTGTTCTCCTGTATTTCACTCACATCTAGTATAAAAGAATATTAAAGTAGAGATAGTTCTGAATGATGTCCTTCTTTCACCGGAAAATACACAAAATACAATGCAATATCCCTCTCAGCAAATATCCTTCATTATACTTGTATACAGCACACATTGGCCTAGAAATGAAACACCAGCAAAATACAGCTGTGTAAACCTTTCCTATTTTTTGTGCAAGTAGATTCCAAATTCTCCAATCTTTCCTCCAACTCCCGATAGTGAAAGAGCACAACCTATTAATACATCATCTGTCTGAAAGTAACCACTCCCACTCCCTTTCCGCAAGCCCTCTCATAAAACAGCAGACACTTATCACACCTTGCAATTCAAAAAAGGGGTCACCAAACACAAGCTGACAATTTTAGAGATTAAGTAAATGACTAAAGAGAAAGTGACTACAAACAGTCAAAAGCACAACAAAAAGCTAGAAATCAAGGAAACACTTAAATCTTTTATTGAGTTGATTTCAAGACTATTCGTTGGAACATAAAATATTTTGAATTTTACATTAGCGTAACAGTTTTCATGCTTTACACACACCTTTCCTGCTGCTTGCCGATCTTCTTTAAAAATTATGCTTTCTTCATTTACTGGAGGTAGACCTCTCAGAGATTCAATTATTACTAAAATGGAGAAAAAAAAAACTTTTAGAGTTTTATGCTCTAACAAACATCAGTATGTAGTTAACTGTAGGGAAATTTTAAAAAGCACACTTTTTTTTTTTTAATTAGGCTTCGCCCAAAAATTCTTGCACATGCACTAAACTGCTTACAATTGTGAACTCCTCCTCCAAGTGCCAAGATTCACATTGGTTTACAAAATTACTCTTTTCCAGCGAGGGAAGAAGAAAGGAGACAGGTATAGGTACAGAAAAGGAGCATCAGATTCATATATGTGGAATATCCGTTTTATTTCCCCAAGCTATTTCATATTTGAGAGCACAACAGCAGTAACTTTTTTTTTCCTCAAGTCTGAATGCGCAACTACATTCTGCCTTCTTGATATTCCAAAAAAAATCCCCCAGAAAAACAGAATGGAGGTAACTATGCTATAGCTTTTCCTTGTAAGTCATAAGACTCACACCAGAATGCAAAGGATGCGTGGCAGTCCAATCAGTATAGTCACTGGTGGTATCATCCACTTATGAAGATGCACAATTTGAAACACATTCCTAAATTTTAATGTCATGTAATTGTCTTACACTCTATCTAGCCTAATCTATGATTACTGAAACTGAGCAGTCAGATAAAATAAGTCCTTCTATTAACTCAAAGATGAAATCTTAACACTTCAGACTTACGTACTTACAAAGGGACACAGAAGTGTGTTCTTGCTATAATGAATACACAATTTGAAGTATGTTATGAATTTACAGTATTGTTTGGTTTTCCAGATTCAAAAAAGTAAAGTTTATTTGCTGAAATCTTGAAGATAGTTTGTTCTTGTATTTGATTTTTGCTTAACATCTGTTGCTTTAGTCTACAGAAGTATTTGAGTCTTCCTTTAAATTCAGCAGGAATTCTGCTTAAAGTTGTCAATACAGAGGCCTAGCGGCACTGCCCTRAAAAATTCTGAATTCAGATTCTGAAGGTAATTTTTTCTACCTTTAAGACAGCATAATGCTCAATTAAGCATTCTCAATACCTCTCCACCATCAAAAAAGTCACTCAAGCGCACTGTGTTGCTGTAAGACTCCACTGAAAACAAATAAACAAAATTACCTTTGCTAAATTCACATAAAAGGACTTAAAGCAATGAACACATCATGCTAAAACCCTTAAGCTTCAGTACTACTTCAATACACAAACATCTTGTGACATGTCAAGCTGTGACAATGCTGTAGACTAATTTATTGAATGACATACAAGTAGGGATATTGGTTTATTTTCTGCCCACTTGTAAGACACGTATACAATATATACAATAAAAGTAGCCAATATATTGCTTAACTCTCATGAGAAAAATGTCCCGAAAAAAAAACCAAACAAGGAAACCTCAGAGAACACTCCCAGCTTGCAATAATCATTTATAGCTCCCAGCCTTCAAACAGGCTACAGAAAACATTCTGCAAACACAACTCATGCCAGTCCCATGAAACACAAGAGAAATGTTACCACCTACAGCCTATCTGGCTTATAACTCCCCCATACCACCCAAAATCCTCAGCCTCAGCTTTTCCATAACCCAAAGCACAGTTCCAGGGCAGGTTTCTCATATATACCCAAGCTGTTTCACTTCCAGGCTCACAACCTGGAACCTACAACCCACACTCTGAATTTCTCTATTCTCTTTAAGTATCTTGCAGCAAAATATTGCAAAGTTCTGTGAAATCCTGGTATGCTAAGTTAGATGTTCACAGAAAGTTTTTCTCTCTTGCTTTTAGCTACTGTGAAGCAAACACAAATCTGTATTATTCATTCTAGCTTTAAATTCACTTTATAGTATGAGATAGCCTATTTCTAAGACATTATCACACTGCAGATTGATGAACTTAAGAAATCTCCACTGTTCTCTGTAGCAAATTTCAATACAAAGGATTTATCTTGTCAAAATACTTACAAGTTCCAAATGGGACTCAAACCCCTGTCCCATATTAGAAAAAAACCTGTATACACTCAGGTATCAATTTAGTTCAAAATAAAATAAGTGTTAGCTGACAGTCCCTAACATGGGTACAAATCAATTTAAACTAAGGCTGCTCAGACACCCCTTTCCAAAAGAGAGGAAGAGAAAAGCAGCACATACACACAGAAAAACTAACAAAACAAGCTAGTAAAATCTAAAAATAACACAGAAATATACTGAGTTTTATTCCATACTCATGAGTTTATTTCATGTACGATTATTATTCTGTTTCTTAACTTGAAAACAATCAATGTAAACTCAACAGTTCATGTACTTGAGTTAAATAAAGCAGAATGCAAATCCAAGAATTCATTTGTTAGCAAACTGACACATTAGAAAAGGTTCAACTCACCAATAAGGATTAGAAATTAAGGTTGACCTTCAAAATTTAAATCTTTGAAAAAAAAAACTTTATTTAACCATTAACATAATTTGATCACAAATAGGAATAACAGCGAACTATCACTCACCCATTTCTCTTTTAATCTCTCTTCCAACTTTTGTTCTAGCTGAAAACAGCCCTATTGAAATCCCTATTCTTTTCAACAAGTAAAAAAGGACAAGTAGAATAAGAAGGTAATAACCAGACCACCATCTTCAGTTCTTTCAAGCGAATTTCTGTCCCATGGGTAAGAGTAAGCCTCATTCAAAACCAACACCAGCAAGCCTCATTCAAAACCAACACCAGCAAGCCTCATTCAAAACCAACACCAGCAATGAAGTTATAGCAAAGGAATTGTCTGTCTTTAAAGGAATTACCGGGAGTATTTTACAGTAAAACAAACTTTAATAGCAAAGGCTATCTGATTTAATTTTTTGCTACCTTGCTCAAACTAAACTTCAGAATTACTTTTCAATTTCCATCTTTATTAAAAAATTGCTTTGAAAACAGTTCAAGCAGTATGGAATATTCAAAGAAGCTTAAGGACAAATATATTATAAAGATTCTTTTTTATTATTATTAATATCAGTCTCTGCAAAACTTGGATTTCACATATCAAAGTCTGAGGTCCAGGCAGACCTGGAAGCATCCCCAAATGCTTGCTGTTTACAACTAAGCTTATGTTMACTGTATGTTTCAATCCTCTTTAAGCTTACCCTCCAGCATCTATAAATCATATTAGTCGTGCTGCCCTATGATTGCTGACACCACTAGCTTGTATTTGGTCAAGGGGCCAGAACTGGGATGAAGAGAAAAAAAGATGAACTTAGACAATACACAAATTACCTCATAAGCACTGCTCTAGAAACAAGCCTTTTTTGGTCATCATTAAAGAGCAAGCACTTGGAACTGAGTTGTACTGTATCTGTGCTTTCAATTATCCACCTCCTATCTCAAAAACAATTTAGATATAGCACGTAGAACTGAAACTTTTTAATGTATTGTAAATGCTCAAATCCTGTTGTTCCTAGAAGTAATACAAAAGGCACAATACAAAGTTTAAAAAGTTTATGAAAAAATTAGAACATGAGAGTTCCAYTGAACCATATGCAGTTAATACTCATAATACCTTACATTTTTAAAAGTGAATTATGAATAACCAACTAAAAGATTCAGTGCAAATATAACTTTTAGCCTATCCATTAAGTGAATCCTTCTTTCAGCAATCTATATCCCTTTCCTGTACAAGCACAAGATATCAAATACTTAACGGTATTATGAAACAGAATGCTGCAGCACCAACATTTGGAGGGAACAACTGTATGTACAATTAATATAAAGAGATTCAAAAACATTGTAATCAAAAACAGAAAGTAAACATTTCTTGCCTACCCAGCTGTCCAATAATGCTTGAAACTGTCCCAAAGAGCTTCAGTTCAACCTCATCAGGCAGAAGTATTTGTAAGTCTTCAACAGGAGGCAGTTCCTGAAAGTAAGTAAATATTCAGAGTACAATCTTTTCACAGTAAGACATTCATCACTTTGTTGCTGTATAAACTTGACCATCCTTAAAGCCTGCTAGCATCTTGAAGATTAGAAATCTACAGTATGAAATGCCTGCTTTAGAATAATTCTAAATGAACTCATTTTTTGCAAAACATTAACTTTGAAGACATCCTCTCTGTTAAGACACTGCTCTACATATTTCCACTGTCACTAAAGTAGAAGTCAGTTTTATTCAACTGGAGAAAACTAAAAACAGGCAGGAGTTTTGTTCATTTTTGTGAACTTTCAAGTTAGATAAATCAAGTTCAATATATGACACAGTAACTACTTAACGTTAATCACAAATCAGATAACTGATAACCACATTCAGTGAATGACAAAAAAGATTATACAGCAAGAGCTAACATAGTAGGAAGTACACAATACATATAATCTGATTTGACAAAATGGTGTCCATTAACTCCTTGACTTAAACCATTATAGAAGATGTCAAGATCACAATAACCTACAAGAAGTGATTTTTAGATGAAAGTTTTATTTGGTACACGACAGTAATCTTAGAGAACATTTCTGAAAAAATATCATGTTTCAGATATACAGTTACAAATGAGTACTGTGCAGTGAATATTCTTCAAATTAAACTTTCCTTAAATGCAAGGATCAAAATCTGCTATTAAAGATTCTGTAAAGCAAAATTCATGATCTGAGGTTCATTATACACAAGATTTCCATGCATTTACTACAGTGCTGCAAATTCAATATGGAGTGCATGGAATACAAGGTAAGGGCAATCTTTCCTTGTAKGTATTATCTTCAAACTTCTGAAATTGGAGATCCAAAGCTTAGCAATGAATTGCATTTTTAAAACTTATCTCCCATTTCTAAAATGGGATGCCCCCAATAGCAGAATCTTATCTCTTACTAGAACTTCACCTGATCTTTATTTCTAACCTAAGTCCTTGGCAAAGACTGTTAGAGCAACTCAAAAACCAAACTGATCCCAAGTTTCTTCCAAGTCATACAATTTAGCACTTAGAAATAAGATGGGAATTCAGATAGAAACACCCACACACGCACTTAGAGGACAGTAACTTTTCTAACATTAAACCAAATCCACTCCTAAGACTTAACTTAATCATAGTTGTTAGAACAAGTCAAAGACCAGAAAGAGTAAAAGTAAGATTTTGATCACAAATTTCAAACTCTGAAACAGTGTCATCTGTCATACTACGTTCAGTATCTTCCAATCCTGTAYTTCAACAGTAGGAAGTTTTCTAAGGTAGTTCCATTAGCATTTCTTAATATAAACAGATTTTTCCCCTATGTACATATTTGAGTGAAACAGACTTTCTTACTCTTTACTTTGACTCACATTTCAGTAAATCAGCTGTTGGAGACTTTTTGGTAAAAGCACAGCGTCATACAAAAAGAAAAGTTTCATTTTAATAGATGTGTATTATTTTTAAAATTAAAATTAACATCAGTTGAGCTACATCTTCACATGAACTAATTTCTATTACTGTATTATAGCTTAGTACAAGACACAGTAAATCTAGTTGCTAGAACTAGCTATCACGAACTTAAAATTAGTTTTGTATAACCACCGAAATTACAAAAAAAGGCTTAATTTTAAATACTCTTTTCAGAGTAATCGTCTGGATTTGTAGATAGCAAGATAACAAGATAAAACAGCAGATCAGAGCACTTTCACATTAACATGAATTTTATTTAAATCAACGCACAGAAATTGGTAAATAAAAGTTATTAAGTAAATCTACTTGAGCAGGTATTTTTGTTCGGAAGTCCTGTGCTGTTGAAAGCAGTTGTCATGGAAGCATTTATGCTTCTTTTATTATCACGATTTGAAATGTGTGTGTAAGCACATGTAAGCAGAAACTGCCCTGGCACTTCACTCCTTCAATTAGTTGCTAGCTTTAGAAAGCTAAAAATCTTTCTGTAACTTATGTCAAAATATCCTTCTATGTTTCTTCAGTGCAGCTAAGTTCCTGGTTGAATACGTTCGGACAAAAATACAAAGCCCTAATGTCTTGCATTTTAATGTTAGTCACAGATCTTCCATAAGAAATAGTGCAAATGTGAAGTTTCACCAACAGTGAGCACAGACAAAGGAAGTAACATTCAAGATCCATCAGACGTCTACGACGTGAGAGTCGCGTAAAAAAAAAAAAAAAATAACAACATCCTCCCTGTCACGCAGTTTCTTGACTTACCTTGAGAAAAGCTCTTGTAACCCAAAAAGAAAATCTCAGTACACAACGGTATATCTGTCTCTCAGTCTCAGGGATAAAAGAATATCCTTACAGCTTTTCCTGACTGCAGTATATTTAGTGGCTCTAAAAGAACAATTTGTTGGTCACAATTATTTATGGCCTACTATTGTTGTTACTACTTTTGTGTCTCCACACCTCAGCCTTTCCAGACAGTCATCTAGGACTTCAGAACAAACTCTTACAGAGTACTAAAGCCAAATAACTGTATCTGAGTAATATCTGCTCTTCAGACTTTTTTTCCACATTTTAATCATTTCTTGTACCCTTCTTTGGGCTTCCTTCTAATTCTAGAATATATTTTTTATGAGGAGGAAAGATCTACTCCACATAGAATAACTGATGAAGATGTATTGCTAATGTGTAAGTTGACATTAAAGTGTTTTCTTATCCTTTTACTCATAATCTATCACAAATGATGTATCCATTACCAGATAATCACTACAATTCATTTTTTAAATCACTTAATTTTGAGTTGTGAGCAATACCAGTGGCAATAGTTAACTAGTATTTATGAGCAAAAGACAGTATCTTGATGCAATGTAAGATTCTGATCTGCCATACCTGGAACMGAACTGTAATAAAGATAATAAAAATTACAAATTGTAACAAGCACAGTAAGAGTTCTATGACCACTCAGCTTTGATTAAGCGAGAAGAGGTAATACAATTTAATCTTTGGTGGCTTTGAGAAGGCTTCTAAAATTTTTACATATTTGAATTTTATCTGCAAGATGCATCAGACCTTAAGGTATCCCTCACGAGATAAGGGCAGTAAGAGCCTGCAATATGCAAACAATGAAAAAAGGTGCTATAATACCCTTTTCATGCAACTTATTTTCATAGACCTCTTCCAACTGCAATTTTATACAAATCTGAACCTAAAATGAGTTCACTTCACTTCAGAGGGGTCTTAATATAAGTTAACTTAAAACAGTTAAGTCATCACAAAACATAGTAATTGAGAGTACATTTTTACACTGGTTCAGGAATAGCATTGTTAGTAACTTGAAACACGTTCTCTTGCAATGTATTAGGTTGATTTACTGTAAAAAGGCTTAAAAGATAATATATTTTTACTTACATCAAGAGGCAACTCGTCTTTTGTTTTAACCCTGTAAGATCTCTTATCCTTTTCATTTGGATGATGATCATCATCATCAGATACCATTGAAGGAGAATGCGAAGAGGAGGAAGACGTAGTTGATGAACTATCTGAATCTGTATCACTAAATAAAGGAAACACTGAAGTTAGTTGTAATGTAGAAGTCCATATTCTATATAAGAAGTGGCTAGATTATGTATCACCCAATTATATTTAAATACCAGATACATTTTTCTTAAATGCATACCTTTATGCAGCAACCTTTTCTGAACCTACAAGTCACTGACTAAGATCATAAAAAAGCTGATAAAAAAAATCCCTTTCAGATTCTTTGATATTGCATTGCCCTTTTCAGAAGCAAACCAATGGCACTAAATTACTTGTTGCTGCTATTCTTCTACAAATGCTAAAAGAAAAGACAACAAATAAGAGCACCTCCCTGAACAGACCCTTTGTAAAAGCTAAGTATAGACTTGGAAGAAAATCAACACAAAAACRTAGTCATAGAAATCAGTCAGACTACCAAAGACAGAGTATTAAAAAGAGGGATGAGCTGCAGATAGCCAGGCAAGTTGGCTCAAGCTATAAAAATTTCATCTGAAATATTCACCTGGAAATCAGAGCAACAGATTCTGGAAGCAAAAGGACTACAGATTAAGCCCCAGCCACACTTCAGAAATCTTGCTCTCCATCACCTCACTCACTCTCCATCAAGTTCTAGGAAAACTTGAAGGAAGCAAAGTGTTTCCCTAGTCAAGCTTTAATCTGTTAATCACTGATGAAACTCAGTATCCTCTTTTTATGAGCAGATCCTTATATTTCACATCAGTCTCCAGCAGTTAGAAAGAGCACATATCCTTCCTGCTATTATAAAGCTGCAGTGGCCTGAGAAAGACACAGAACTCATTAAACTAAACAAAAAGCATGCCAGCTACTGAGACTGTAACATAGCCTACACCCAAAGTTACATTTCACCAACTACACTGAACATAAAAGCATAGCTGTAAGTAGAACATAGACCTTTTTGCAAACACACATAGTYTGAGAACCACCTTCTCCGCTAAGATGTCAGCATCTCAGTACTTGTTAAAAACTTGCAATGTATACCCTTACCTTGAATCTTACATTCAGTCTTACTTACATTTTTCCAGTAAAAACACAGAAGGTGTCTTATGAGTGATGCAGGAACACCCCAARAGACAATGTCAAACAAAACATTAAGACTGTCATGGTGACTCAACTAACCATAATCTTCTGCAGGTCACCAACAACAGTCATGCTTTCACTCAAAATCATATACCCTCATAAACATTATTTTGAGGAGTTATTAACAAAACAGTGCCTCTAACAACGCCTTACCATGAAAGCATTAGCTAAATATAACCAAAAATATCACTTTAAGTTATATATCATTTGCAGATAACTAACAACCTCCAGTATGTGCTTCCACGCAAACTTTAAGAAAAATCACAGCATCTGTAAGTGTTTCTTGGTTCTCCTAATCACAAAAGTAAACATCAAACCATAACTGTAATAAAAACAAAGACACAAATGAATACCAGTTTAAGCAGTTTAAGAAAATGTTAAGCTGACCAACAGGTAGCTTGAATACCACGAGAGGGATAAACAAATCCTACCACAGAGTGCATTTAGTGCACACAAAGTCCAGCCGGGCCTAAGAGTGAAACAATCCCACAATCATCTGGGAAGCTATAGAGATTCTTTCTCCAGCTCTCAGTAGAGTCACAGTAGGAAAGAGAAATACACTAAAACAAAGGCACTCCTGGGGGAAAAGGGAGGGTCAGACACCTCCTGCACGCAGCTGAGCCACCGGGCAATGGGCCTACACCCCGTCCGGCACCAGCGGCGACGCCGGGGACCGCACTGAGGGGCCAGAAACGCCGCCGCGGAGAGCACCGCGCCTCCTCGCCCCACGGCCCCGCCGCTGCCGGGGCCAAACCCACCTCTCCGAGCTCGACGCGGGGGCGGCGGCAGGAGGYCCACCGGAGCCGGCAGCCGACGGCTCCCCTTCCCGCGGAGGCGCCCCTTGAGGCGGCAGCGGAGTCCCTTCATGCGGCGGCGGCGGCGCCCCTTGGGGCGACATGGTCCCTTCCTGCGGCGACGGCGCCTCTTCAGCCAGCGGTAGCAGCGGCGGCG